>NW_004524675.1:8547313-8587868 GCF_000260255.1 Octodon degus | reverse complement strand
AGTCACAAAACCAAAGCCTCTGGAGCGTTTTGTTTGAGGATCTCTCATTACCACACAATCTGTGAGTGTGTCCCATTTTTCAAAATGTTCTCTTAGACTGTCATCGGTAGTTTCAAAACTCAGACCACCAATAAACAGTTTCCTCAACTGCTCTGGCTCCTTTGGATCATGGCCCTCCATTTTGAGACCGGACTCGCCTCTTCCAACTCGAGTTCAATATGGGACCTAAATAACTATTCTTATACAATTCTTTTTCTCTACCCCACAGGCACTGAAGACTAGAACAGACTGGGAACTATGGATACAATGGAACAAATAAAGGAAAATCTCACATGACTAAAATAATTTAAATGGGACTAAGTTCCAGATTGCTACAACTATTAAACCCTAGAGGCACTAAACTATATAAGGATTCAATGATCTGCAGAAATAAATTCCCAGTTTCTTTTTCTAGTCTATAATTTTTAATTATTTAAATAAGCTAAACCACATGGGATGCAACCCATATCTGAAAACTCCATGGCTTGCTTTCTTCGCAGGACCAGTCCCAGGAAGTCAGTTGTCCCTCTGCCGCAGATGATGTGACTCAAGCTTCTGCAGTGTGAAGGGTCACCTTCCATGGGTACAGAAAGGACAGAGGACAACCATGCACACACTCTCCGAGGAACTAACTTCCAATGACTAGTGGGACAAGCAGCAGAGGCTGGCAGGCAACCTCAACCTGGGTTCAAGCCCACCATGAGGCTGTGTACCACTGGTGAAGATGATGGCTCTCCGGGAAGTGTTTCTGGGCTCAAAACTAGCTTCATTCATTATGGGCACCGTGAATGAGACAAAAGTTTCTAAAGCCTGTTATATCACATACCTGTATATCCTTTTACAGTTGTTATGAATAATAAAGTAATTTCTAATCAATGCTACTTTAGTCAATTTCCTCATTGCTGGGACATAATACCCAACACCCACAACATAAAGGTGAAAAGATTATTTTGGTTCGGTTTGTAGAAGTTTTAGTCTACAGTCTGGTGTCTGTGAGGGAGGAACACAAGGCAAAAGGGCATGGTTATTCGTATTATGGCATCCAGGAAGCAGATACAGTACCAAAGGAGGTATCAGAGAGAAAGAGATAAACACCTCCAGGCCATGTCCCACCTCTGAGCAGATCCTACCCCTTAACTGCAAGTCATCTATAAACCCCTATACGACTCAATCATTCCCAAAGCGCCACCTAAAAGAAAAATGAGGCTCTTGGGAGACATCTCGATATAAGCCATAGCAGAGTCTAAAAATTTAGGAGGTAGGCTTATAAATATTATTTACCTCTACATGCTTAATGTGTAAGTAAATACCCAAACCATTAAAAGCTTAAGAGTAACACAAGTCCATTGCAGTATTCCAGAATTTATTCATGCAGTGACATTCCACTGCTTTCTGCATTTCTGATTAGTGTGGGTAGAAGGTATTGAAAGTTACACCACCCTGCAAATATCCAATTATCTCTTTAATTCCCAGCAACATTAAAAAGGCTCCAAAACAAAACTTCTGAAAATGGTATTCAAAAACTTTGTCAAAGACCTGAGTTTTATTACACAGGCCAGATGAAAATGACTTGACTGTATGTAAACTCATGATGGAAAACAAAAACTGTTTATGACTGAACTTGCATTTATGCTGTGGCTTTGCCAGTTACAAAGCACTGTCAAACACAGTATCTATCCTTTATAACAACCCTGTGAGGTGAGTACAATGCGCTTGAGATAATTTATGGTTAGGCAAATAGGTAAAGATAATGTAAATCACATCCCTAAGGTTATACACAAGTAGAATTGAATTCTGGATTCAAGCTCTGATCTCCTGGCTCATTATCCACTGCCTTCTAGGTTCAGTTTTCTGTCTATGGTACTGCACTATGGTGACTACCTTATTTCACTTCCTCTAAGTATGGAAAATACAAACATATGTGCACACAGACATATATATACACACACTCTCACTCTCTCTCTAAGAAACTGATCACAAATAGTAGAAAATGGATGTCACTAAAAATTAAAGTATGAATGTATTTCACTTTTCATTGGCATTTTTAACAATAGCTTTTCCTAAGATTAGTCACTAACTGAAATTAACTGCAGAAATTCTGTACCATAATTAAAATCAGTTTTAATATGGACTAATTCTTAGAAATAATGCCACTCCCTACCCATTTCATGGAAGTATATAAGAAAAGACACCAGCCCTGCTCCTATTCCCAGACTAGTTGCCAGGTCCCACATCTACACCTTTGTTTCTTAGGGTTCACACATATTCCTTTCTTCTACTCTTTCAAGGACATTCTTGTCATCAACATCCTCTCTTCCAAGAAAAGAAAACCATTTCTTTTTCCATCTCAAAGGATTATAAATAGAAAGAGTTTTAGACAAAGGTAAGAAAAAAACTTGCAGTATAAGGATTTGCACTTTGGAGATATAAATCAATTATCAGGCCAAATTTTGTATATAATAATTTACCAGTAACTCTTCCCTAATCTCATTTTTTTTACGGATTTGGAGTTTGTACAGATTCCTTGACTTAATACCCACTTAGGGAACCATGTAGGGATGTGTTCAGTTTCAAAGTGTGAAATATGTTTGTGGTTCTGAGGACTAAATTCTCTTGAAGAACCAAGAGAGAGTTTGATTTTATAAAGTATTAGAAACACTTAAATACAGTAAACTTTCAGCATCCTCATAGGGACAAAATAGTGTCTTCCTTCACCAACTGCATGTTGTTTTCCAGTCTGGATTCACTGAATTAATATATGGGTTTGGATTTTAAATTTTCAATGCCACTTAAACAGGTGAATATTTAATGCCTGAGGAGCAAGGTTATGAAATGTCAAAACTACTAGATGGAAGGATCTAATTTAAGAGGAAGCTGGAGTGTCTGCAATTTATATATTTAAAGATGATACAGGGAGTACAAAACTGAACACCACTCTACTCCAAAGATAGCGTTTTAAAGCTTAGGTTTATTCTGGAAGTTCTTATAACCCTACTAGTGAGACAAGCAATCCTAACATTAGTTCAAAGGAAAAGATGGGAAACAGAAATAACAAGCAAATTCTAGCCAATGGTTCCTCAAACTGTCCTTCACAAATGATATTAGAATAGGCAAAAGAGATTAAAAATAATTTTTTCAAAATAATTGGGTCTCAAAATGGAACAGTTTGAAACATACTATATTCCTTGTAATTAAAGATCCATTTCTTTAGCAGCAGCTAAAACTAATGACATATACTAAACATGCAAAGATGAGTAATACATAGACCAAGCAAGAGTGGGCTATCAAAATGAAAGTTAATCAAAACACATAGAATGAAAAGGAATGAGAATATCTATGAATAAGAGCTGGCACTTTATTTTTTATGTTTAGTTCAGGGTGTACAGGGTCTCACTGCGTAAATTGGACTCTTAATGATCCTCTTGTTTATAGCCTCATACCACCATGCCCTGTCTCAATCGCAGACTCAGTGTACCCCTGGGGTGGGGCCAGCACAGCAGGCCCAGGGATCGAACCCCTGGCCCCTGCATCTGCCTAAGCAGGTGCTTTAGTCCACTGAGCTATTTGGCCAGCCCAAAGATTTTTTTATTTTTATTTATTTTGAGGAGCACTGGGGAATGAACTTGGGACCTTGTGTTTGCCAGCCAAACACTTATGCCACTGAGCTACTGCCCCAACCCTGGAGCTGGCATTTTATTACAATAAAGTTTAATACCCCAGTAGATTGCTTTCAACAGAAGTCCATCCTAAATGCTTTTGTCCAAAAACACACTCTCCTTTCTCTAGCATCAACAGAAAGATCAGTGACAGAAGACACTAGCGGAGTAGTGAGGTCCATGAATAAACAAAGTAATTCCTTCTTGTTTAAACTAAGAACTTCTAGAAAGTCACCCATTGACAAGATCACCTTTCGTTGAACAACTTTTATCACTTGTCAATTAGTGATCCAGGACTATAAACATTAAATCTGAAAATTAGATACTTATCACTTTAGACTTTAAAAGCTTCAACCTTTCCAGCTAAAAGAAGCGCTGAAGGTCATAGCTGTGCCCATTTAAACTCCAAGTTAATTGCTTTTCATATATTAAAAAAAAGAATTTTGATGGGTCTGTCTAAAAATGATACCATCACTAAGTAAAAGCCCTACCTCTGGCAGAGTGTAGCAAAGGTCTTGTGACAGCACCACAACTACACAGACAGCTGGCGACACTGCACCTTCTAGAACTCACTAGCGAAGCACAGTTTGGGTCACAGACCCTAAAATTCACCTAAAAGTAAGACACGTGCTTTCATCTGCATCCAAATGCACAATACCATCAGGAAAAGATCTCAAGTATACACAAGGCATATGTGTATCATAGTCCAAGGGCGATGGAGTTATTGAAGGAGCACATATTTCCAAGGAGATGACAGAGGAGATATTATAAGAAGGTATAAAGCTTAGCTTTGCTAAATTTAAAAAAAAAAAATTCTTATGTATAAATAAGGAAATATGATGTATACCAAAATGAGGGATTCAGAATAGTTAGTGTACTTCTTGTACCAATAATGTGTGATTTACTAAAAAGATGTTTAAGAAAAATCCAGTATTAGGAGGTTGGCAAGCAAAGACACCAAAAATCTTGCCACTGGTGGTTTATATAAATTAAAATATACCTAAAATAGTAGAATCTTTGATATTAAGTGCTTCTGCCTTTTTAAACAGTTATATACTTTTTTAAAAAGGGAGAGAGATGACAACTGGTTATTGACAACACAAGGGAGATTTCTCAAACACACATCATTTTTAAGTTTTGGTGCAATATCACTGAGTTAAAATTATTTCAGCTTCAATTTAAAGATGAAGATTGGTAATGCCATAATAACAACTGATTAAATGATTAAATGAGATTTAAACACTAAAATTACAGTATAACCACAGGAAAAAAAAAGTATAATGGTATAAGATTTATATTAAGCAACAATCAAAGCAAGCAGATACTATGAGATTTTCTTTTGCATGTCTTAAACTCAGCCTCTAAAAGACTATAGTGAGCACA
Organism: Octodon degus; assembly: GCF_000260255.1. Classification (NCBI taxonomy): domain Eukaryota; kingdom Metazoa; phylum Chordata; class Mammalia; order Rodentia; family Octodontidae; genus Octodon; species Octodon degus. The sequence continues at coordinate 8,582,790 of NW_004524675.1, read as the reverse complement.
ATATATTAAGTGCTAATGAAACATTTCATTCACGTGTATCAGTTAAATAAAGACCCAAACAAGTAGTCCTAAAAAATATCTTTACTTTTATTGAAGTTTGATCGCTGATAGACCATTTCGGCCCTTTCACTGTTTATCCTTGTCCATAGTAGGCAGTTTGCTTAAAAAGGATGTCACATTTTGGCAAACATAATCAGGAAGATGTGGTAAATGCACTCTTCAAATTCCCCAACGTGCCATTCCAGCCCTGCGCCTAGGGCATGCTGAGACACTGATTGAGACTGGGTGTGGTAACATGCTCCTGTAATCCCAGCACCTGGGACGCTGAAAACAGGAGGATCACTATGAGTCTGATCTGTGTAATGAGACCCTGCAGATCCTGTACTAAATAAATTAAAAATAAGTAAAATAAATACAACCTGGAAAGAGCACAAATACCTTTCAAATTCCTAGGCATTTCTGCATATAAAAAAGTATATAAGCATCACCCCAAATTATAGAAGAAAAACTCACATACTATTTCTTTCAGGTCAGATAAGTAAACAAAGATGACTTAGCATAAGAATTGTGTGCTCTGTAACAGAAAAGCAATTCAAAGATTACAAAAACAAGGTATCTTTCATGACCGCGACAAATGCTACTAAAATCAATTCTTGAATATTGGGGTATTTTGTAAGATGATGGTATGTGAGTGTGTGGAAAAGCTCAGTTTAGGCATAAGGACAGAGTCTGTCTTTATGTCAAACTGAGTGAACATGAAGCATGTGTAAGTGGGCTAACAGAAAAGCCAAACTGAGTTTCTCCAATCAATCCATGCTACATTAAATCCTCCCAGCTCCTGACTCTCAGGCCAGTAAATTATGATAAAAGAGAAAAGAGAGGAGAAAGAGAAAAGAGAAAAAATAGAAAAGAGCAGAGCAGAGCAGGTATTTTTGGAGAAGAGCAGAAATAACAAACCTCAAGGAATAATATGCATTTCCAGATTAGAAACATGTATATGTTTCTGCATGTACAATGGGTTATACAAGTCACATGACCAGCTAGCTACCTAATGATTCAGTATGATTTTTCAATACATGAAAATAATACTGGGCTGGCTACTCTGGCAGGTAATAACATGTAATTTCACTTTAGACATTTCCACTAAATATACAATAGAGAGATATAAAGAACAATCTTAGGTTTTCAGCTTCTAGATACTAGAAACTAATTCTTAAATGTATGCCTGTCTTACACTCTCACCCACCAAATAGGTACTCCAACGCCTGGCAAGTATTCTGTGGCCTTGTGCAGGAGCTATTTCTGAAGTACCTCTCAGTCAAGATAACTAGAAGTTGTGAAATCTACCCAAACAACTTGGATTTTTTTAATGCTTCCTTGGAAACAATACAGGCTACACTGTTTTACAGAAAAATAGATGGTCTCATCCTAGTCTTAGCCATTTTCCAGTAATGGCTTCTTAAGGGTTCTTCTGGGATCGTGAAACTTGATCAGTGTACATCTCCAAAAGAAGCCATACCATCAAGATCATTGTTGAAATGTTATTTCCAAAGATTATTTAAGATGTAATTTGTGTAGTATTTGATTATCTAACATATATAAGGTATTGTCAATAGAAGAAAATGCTGAGATAGTCAAAAATTATACACTGGCTAGCGTAAATAAACTGCAGCTGTTTAAATCTAAAAGTCAATTACTACTGGTTAATGCATTGAAAAAAAAAGAAAGAAAGAAAAGAAAGGTTCTCATCAAGCCAATTTTCGTGGACTACAGATCTTCAATTCTTTTAGAGATGAGTACTCAAACTGCAACCCAAAAAACATTTATCTCATAGTACCAAGACTGTAATTAAAACTGCATACTGAGGTTTTAAACAACATAACTCATAATGGGTAATGTAACAACCATGTTAACTTGCTATTCTTGTTCTGAAAATCTGTGACATATGTAATGTATGTTACCCTGTTTCTGTCTTTGTTTCTATTTGTTTTGGCTTTTGTTTACTCTTCAAAATAAAATTAAATTGAATAAAAAAGAACAAAACCCATACATTAGTATCTTTTGTCTTAGAAGAGAAACAAATATCAAACATGCTATAGGCTTACCACTACTGTCCTATGGCTTTCATAGAGTTGTTCATCTAAGATTTAAAAGAAAGACCAAAATACGCAGGGCAAGACACACAGATGTTATAGAAAACAAAACAAAACAAACACCAGGTTAAGAGATACTTTAGATAATGCAATACCTTTCATTAAATCTTCATGTTTTGTAGAAAAAAAAAGCAGCATTCTCTATAGATTCTTCATTTGACCCTACCTTCAATCTATAGTGATGCCTACCAGGAAGTGGCAGAATTCTGAGCCATTCATCCAAAGTTAAAGGTGGCTAAAAACAAAACAAAAATCTCCATAAAATGTCGCTTTTAATTGTACCTAAATTTTCATCTTTGAACACATACAACAAATTTCCAACTGTTAACAATATATGGAAAGCACCTCATATGTTAGTTACAAATAAAAACAAGCATTCTGTAAGGTATTCTGGAAATAGGGGGTCCTTTAGGCATTAGTCCATTAAATAGGAAAGGTAATGTGTAGTGAAAAAGCAGTGCTTTTATAGCCAAATAAATCATAAAAAATTACAGGGCAGGGGGTCTGCCCCTTAGCTCAGTTCTTTAAATGGCTGCTTCAACAAAACAGTCAGGCTCAGGTTGCTGTGGTTCAATCCCACAACTCAAGCCAGCCAAACTTGCCCTGAAGGGATTCGGAGCAAAAGAAAAAAAAAAAAAAAAAAAAAAAAATTTACCAGGCAGGTGCAGGGTAGTATAGGTGGAGAATGACTCAGGGACTACAGGTAGAAATGAAGAACTGCATATTGTAAGATGAAGAGTTCAACTAAGCAGAGTAAAGATTTTGAAGATTTCTATAGGACACGGACTATGCTGGAATGGTTAGTTGGGCAGATTACAAACTACTCAGATGTCGGGAGAAGCTTATATGAGCAGAGGAATGAAAGTCTAAACGTAGGGAGGAGAAAATTGATAAATGTAAGAAAGAACGTATCAACAGTGTGCCCATCATAACCAATGAAATACCATCTACACTGTTTCCTTTTTTTCTTCCTTTTAGATGAAAAACTGCTTCACCACTTCAAGTCAGGTATCTCTGATCTACTTATACATACACACTAATAAAAATATAATAAACCTGTGTGTACAATACAGAGAAACTTCAGAGAGAAACTGGACTAACACACTGCACATTTACACAGAGAAACTTCATATTGGTACCATTTATAAATAGCTAAAATGAGCCCCAGTTTGCAGAATAAGACAAGTATTTTCTATGAGGGGATGAATTAAGTTTATGCAAAAATCTATCCTTACAACTCCTCAATAAATTAGGGCTTCACTACAGGGGGATAAATGAAACACAAGGGGGTAGTTCTTAGGTTTAATCAAATTTTCTTAGTGGTAACTCTTGTAGAAGGTTATTACTTTAGGGAGTATATATAGTTTTCAGATTTAATTTCTTCCAAAAGGTATATCACATAAAGGTCTCTATGCATTTGTATGAGATATTCTTACATGTGTAATACTTTCTTTTCTTTGCCTGTTTTATAAAACCTTACCAACTCTGAAACCATCACAAGGGCCTCCAGACAGCCAGTGACATTTCTACTGTACTTTGCATGCACCTATCTTACTGTGAATAAGTCACAGAGGTGACTCCCTTACTGCTCAATGACATCAAGGACAAGACTACCTCGTGTTATTCTAATGGTGTTCCTAAATTTAGCAAAGCTGACTGTTACACACTAGGCACTGAAATACTCACAAAATTAAGCTTTTATTTAATGACTCACAGATACTGCCTGTCCAATACTGCACAGCCATAATTACATGCTCAAAACAAAAACAACCTGACAGTAAATACCTTTTTTATTTTTTTAAATTTAATTTGTTCATCATTGTCCTTTGCAGGTTAAGAGAGATAGAGATAGGAAGGAGAGAAAAATGGTACATAATGGATGTGAATAACTTTTAAAGCTACAACCTTCCCTAAAAACTTGGAAACTATCAGCATTGGTATGGTTCCATATAATAAAGCATCAAGGAAACAGGACTTTGAACATGAAATCACCTTCACTAAATTTTTTTTAAAGAATAATTCTTTTTTAATTAATTTTATTGAGAAACAAATAGCAATGAGACAGTTTCACAACTGATTAGGACAGTTTCAATAATTAACACATTGCACTAAATCTTAAAAAATTATCCCACAAATATCTAAAGAAAAAATCCTAACTCATAATCCTCCTCTTTTAAACAAAGGATGAATTTATTGTACAATAATCTTCCTTCAAATACAATTTAAGGGGGCCAGGGAGATGGCTCAGTAGAGTAAGTGCTTCTCTGGCAAGCGCAAGGGCCTGAGTTCAATCCCCAGTTCCACCCCCAAAAAAAGAAAAAAATGAATATAAATTAAATTTAAAAACTGCAAATGATATCTATATTACAAGTCAATTATATAATATCCAAGATTTCATGTTTTGGGCCTGGTCTAACTCAGTTGTCGCAGATCTAATATATATGGATATGCACACATATACCCACATACACAAAAGAAAACCAACTCACTTCAAGAGTTGTCTGTCTATAGCAAACCTCAACCATTAGGAAACATACCCCAGTTTGGGGGGGCGGGGATTAATAGGAACTATTTTTAATTTCCTGACATTTAGCCTTCAAATGGAATAAAGAAATATACATGTCTACCTAAATGTATGATAAAGAGAAAAGGAAGAGAAACATTGTGAGTCTTCTCCACAGTGCCAAATAAAGTTCTACCTACACATATTTTGGAGACCTGACATAAATTATAAAACTATAAAAAAAATTATTCAATACATAAGGGGACAACCCCTGAAATCACTACGTTTTATGAATTTAAATCTACCAAAACAGTTCTCTCCCAGCACGATCAGACATTAAAGAATAACCAAAGGGAAAACTTTTTTTTAAATGAAGTGATTTGCAAAACTAATAGTCTCATTCAAACACAATCTTTCATTCTCCAGATATCTATTAAGACACCTGAGCCATATATTCCCCCAAACAGCTTTAGAAAAAAAAAAAATTACTGTATTCCTACAACCCTTTGTGTGACAGTTGTAAAGATTTTACAGAAGGTTTTTCAGGGGGAAAAAAAGATGATCTTTACTGTACACAATAAAGAGACCATATCATTGCCATTTATAGAACTCCTGCACAAATCTAAAGTAGGACAATGATGAAGAAGACAACCACTTTTGTCTTTGTTCTGAGATAAAGTGATCTCCTGCTTCAGCTCTGCAGAACGCCTCACTTTACCTTGAGAATCTGTACTGAGATAGTATTTAATTACACTGAATGATCCAGCACCAGGCACTTTCCCTGGGTCTGACTGATAACATCAACAACACTCAGGAGCTGTAATTAAACCTCCAAATAGTATCCCTTTTAGCACTAGGTAGATCAACGTGCTTTAATATTCTAAGAACACAGAATGAAGGTGAGAGGGTGCTTTCACCCCTCACCTTGAGTTGACTTTGTGGGCCAGCACAGTCTGCAGACAGTGCATATTTCACAACTCTTCTAAGACATCACCTAATGGAGAATATTAAAAAAGAACCAAAATGCCACCAAGCCCTTGCCTGTGACAGTTTCTTATTAACCTACTTTGCAAATCTGAGCAGGACAAAACGTTCCAAGCCTTTTGGCAAGGGTATGTACTGTTTTCATGTTGTAAAACTTAGTGTAACGGTCAAAAAGGTATCTTAATGAAGTCTGCACATAGCAAATGTTTCTTTAAAAATATTTAGAGTATATTGTAGAATCTTATGGTAGTGTAGCAAATCCCATTTATCCAGGCACTGGCTACAAAGCTCAAATATTCAAATACAACTAGGGTGAGAGACAGGTGTGGTACAGAGCCTGTAAGTAAGACAGATTTTTACTGAATTATAAAAACAGCTTTTGTTATGTAACGAATCATAACCATGTTGGGCCATACTAACGCATCCCTTAATCACTACACTATGGAACACCTATTTTAAATAGATGGGCTTTGAACAATCAGACTGAACATTCCCCAAGTACTGTACAAACAAATTACGTTAATGAAATTGTATTTACTGACCTATAAAATGCTCTGAAAATCCGCAAGCTGTGCGATTAAGGAAAAAATATTATTTTTAAGGTAAATTAAGCATTATATCAAAAACACATTAATTAATTTTAATCATTCAATACATTTTGCTACAACACACAAATGAAATTTATATATAGGTTTTGAAATTAATGTAATAGTTTAGCCAAGTGTACATCATTAAAGTACACTAAAGAGTAATTCTCAAGTCATATTGCCACCTGCTTCAGAATTAGGTGTGGTAGCTGATAAAATGTAACTCAGTTGGCCTCAATCTGCAGATGATCGGCTCTGTAAGTCTTGGTTAGACCTGGACATATGCATTATCAACTACTGCACTCAGAAATTCTGATGAAAGTTCTGGGAATCTATCATGTAAGGAGATGTACAATGGTAACTCTTCAAAATCGGGGGCTTATTAAGAGTTTCCTGGAGAACTCATACAAATCAGACACCAAACCTTTCATTTGTGTGTTGTAGCAAAAGTTCATCGAATGTTTCTGAATCTGACAAATTCCTATGCTGAAAGGATTTTTAGAAGGCTATAAATCACCAAGACATGCAAAAACACAGAAATAAGACAATAGCCACAAAACCAAAACCTCAAGACTGCTCGGCTCTGTTGGACTGGAGAATCCACCTTGCTGAGCAGCCCCTATAAAAAGGCTGCTGTGCCTGATGCTCTCAAACTGAAGCCACTCTCAAATCTTTCTAGGTATGTGAATGGGATCATCTGGTTAACACAGGTAGAAGAAACTAAAGCTTTTTTCTGTATCATCAGTTTTCAGGATAGTAAGTGTCTTAGGGTTTTTCCCTTGTTGCTGGGACAAAATACCTGACACCCAAGATTAAGGAAGGAAAGGTTTATCTAGCTTACAGTTAGTGGAAGTTTCAGTCTATACTTGGCTGGCTCCAAGACAGAGTGGCACATGGCAGAAAGGAGCCATTAGCGGCTGCAGAAAACAGCGAAGAGCAAAAGGAGGAGCAGTAGCTGAGGCTGCCAGCAAGCCTCTCTCCCCTCCTTACACTTGTTGCAGATTATTTTCCCCAGGGCAGATGAAACACTCACAATCTTAATCTTAGCATTTGATCATGAATCAATCACTAACTCTAGAAATCACCCCAATGATTGCATGAGACTTTGAGGACAACTAGACACAAACCATAATAGTAAAAAAAATTTTTTTTTTCATTTTCCCTCCTGTGGCTCACCTAAGAACCATTTCTAGAACAACCGTTACCTGAACCAGAAGGATCAGCCTTCTCATTCCCGTTGGAAGAATCGGCTCTCCTCACACTAATGACACCCCCCAAAAAAAAAAAATTCACAAACAGAAGTTAAAAAAAAAAAAGTCCACTTCTTAACACAAAATGTTAAAATACTCAATAAAATTAAATCAGGGAAGTGAACATTACCATTCTGTCTATTGTGACGGTCAACTTTTTATCATAGAAACACAGAACTCATAAACAACTAAGTATTTGCGATCTTTACCTTACCTAAATAATAAGCCCACACCTGTAACCCCAGCCCTCAGGAGGCTGAGGCAGGACAACTGCTGCGAGTGAAAGCCAGCCTGTGCTACAAACTGAGTTCATGCTCAGCCTGAACTTCATAGTGAAACCCAGTGTCAAAAAAGCAAAAGTTAAAAATAATATTCAGAAGCCAACAGTAGTATTTTCTGCCTCTGAATGTCAAGAGCAACAAGTGAAAGCAGGACACATTCAAAGTAAGTATATAGACCGTCTTCATCTCTGACATCTGATGCATTTTATAATGTATAGAAAGCATTAACAGAAGACAAATCCAGAGCTCTAAAGTCTCCTGGATATTTTCAAAGCAGCCCTTCAGAGAGAGGGAAAAGGAGGCAGGCCAGTTCTAGATTTTCTGCCTTGTTCCCAAATACAGCCCTCTCTGCTTGCCTATAAGTAGTATGGTGAGAAACTTTCAGAAACAAAAACTCCACAAATAGTTCTAAAGTAGTGCCTGTGTTGGAAAATTGATGTTAATGGCAATGTTAGGAAAATTTGGCAGAGGTAAAAATAAAAGAAAATGGTCCATCTTCTAAAGACTCACCACAAATTTAACCAATTTTAATATACTTTTCTGTCATTTTTTAAACTAACATTAAAGAAAAGCATTCTTAAAGAGTTTACCCTATAGACACTTCCCCCAAAGAGGACGGGGGGAGAGAGCTCAGTGTTGGAAGTGCTTGTCTGGCAAGTACAAAGCCCCAAGTTCAAGCCCCGGTATGGCAGGGGGGAGTTGTCTACGTTAGGAAGCTGCTACACTAATTCTTTCAGTCTTCTATTCCAACTGAAGTAATTTTATTAATACTTAACATCAACTAAACACGACCTCCATATATCACTTTTCAAACTGAAGTGTGGCTATCTGAAAAGCTCAAGCTGAAAGACAGGAGAGTCCTTCCACCTTTAACAGAGTTATACCTCCTTGCCCCTAAGAGAGGCTTAGTTACAAGATCCTAAAAAGGTCTAAATGAAGGCCCACGAGACAATGTTGAGTTTATCTGCAACCCAGCTCTAAGCAACAACAAAAAATATCATCTATCAATAACAGATGAGAAGAAATCAAAAGGTATAGACAGCACCAGCCATCAAAGAGCCAGCCAGCAGTACTATGCAGAATTTTGTTTTGAACAAGTCCCAGAACCTGTATGTCATTCCATTAGAAATGCATTAGAAGTATCTGCTGGGCCAGCCACATAGCTCAGCAGACTAAAAGACCTGCCTAGGAAGACTCAGGGACTGGGTTCGATCCCCAGCATATTTTGCCAGCTCCAATGGTGACTGAGACTGGGCGTGGTGGTACGTGCCTATAATCCCAGCACTGGGGAGTCTGAAAAGAGGAGGATCACTATGAGTCCAATCTGTGTGGTAAGACCCTGTAGATCCTGGACTAAATACATTAGAAAAAAAAAAAAAAAAAAAAAAGCATCTGCCTATCAAGACATTAACATTGTTTTCTGCACAAGTCCAAACAAATAAAGAGATAAGCACTTATGACACTACTGTGTGAAGTTATAATAAAGAACTAAGGCCTCCTTGGGAAATCAGCCATTCATGTTAACTTTCCAAGCCAGCTATGATAAAAGAGACTGAAGGCAAATCAACAAAACATTGACTTTCTGGATCATAAAAGAAACAAAAACTCTACCCCACCATCCCCATATGCAGCAGTAGAAAACTCAAGCAAACAACTGCTAGCAGTGCCTTACAGAAATGTTTCTGGAGATGCATTTATAGAACAGGCATGATAAGTGGAGAAATGGTACAGTTTAATCAGAAAAGTTTTCTGAACATCTGTATTAGATTTAATTTACCATGTCTTTCTTAGCTTAGAACCCAAATCCAAATGGACTTGAACACAAGGTTTTCTCTTTCTACTATCTTCTACCAAGACAGTGTTGCTGATCTCTTCATCCTCATTATTGCTAGGAAAGCTAATTTCACACCTCAAATTGGAGCTTTGCAAGTAGATTCTTCCCTTTAAGTCCCCCCCCCATAAAGGTCATGTTTAAGTGATTCAAAATCTTGGTAAGGTATAAATAATTAAGCTTCGGGGCCGGGGAGATGGCTCAGTGGAATAAGCACTTCCCTGGCAAGCGCAAGGGCCTGAGTTCAATCCCCAGTTCTGCAAAAAATAAATAAATAAATAAATAAATATAAATAAATAAATAAATAAGCTTCAAAGACATCCCCTCCCCAAATAAAAGCAGCAAATTTTAAACCCATACAATCATGTTTTTAATAAAACCTAACAACATCCACACTGGTTACAGAAAAGAAACAGCCAGCATTCTCTGGTGTCATGCTTGGGTGAAACACCTCCCACACAGCATCAGGGTAATACCACCTTCCACCAAATTCTTCCTTAAGTGAGGTGGGCCCACTGAATTGCAGAGAGTTAACCATCACCAATATTTGTGGCCCACAAGAAGGACAGGCAAAAAAGCAAACTAGGGACACTGCCACCAGGTAAGGACCCTGGTGAGCTAGCTTAGTCTCGGTTCTAGCATGCTGCAAAGGTCTGTCAAGCAATGCCTGTTCCGAGTGACAAGCTCTTGCCTCTGGCAAATACTCATGTAATTAATTCTCATGATCAAAGTAACAGCAAAGAATACAACAAGCTTGAAATGAGGACAAACAAGCCTGGCTCCTACCGCCACTCAGCGAAACCTCTGGGATTTGTTCTATGGCACACATAAAGGCATTACATAAACACATGGATCAGAAAGTCAAGTTATTTCTCACCTCAAATTAGGATTGTATAAACTGGACTCAATGTAAAGTTCCTAAAGAGCTTCTGATAACTTAATGTATCAATATGTAAAGTATAATAAAATGTGGTTAAATTTTTTAAAAATTATTACAGTACTACATAAGATATTAATCCCCTAAAAATACCCATTATGACACTCCCCTATTTTACCACTTTCTGATTAGCAATCCTGAAAGGCCTCTTTCATGAGCTTAATCACATTATTTTTAGGCAATGTGCTTTTTACTGTGATAAATTTTTAAAGTTTAAACAGTCACTATTTTTTGACTGCACCTTAACAGTTAAAACTCAAAACATGGCTCTAGAATATTGCAGACCATGGGTTAAAATGTTAGGAAAATGTGCACCTGGCCTCTCTATTTTTGAAAAGGCAAAGAAAGCATTTTATATGTATGCCCATTCTTGACCTCACATCCTGTATATGTATTTTTTATTCATCTTCTCATTTCTTATCTTTCCTTTTCCATTTCCTTTCCTTTGTCCCTCTCTTTCCTTTCTTCCCTTCCCAAAGAACCAAAAAAGTAATGTCTATTAGGCTACCATTTGCCTAACATCTCCTAAGTATTTAGTAAATCTTAAAGCTGTCTTTCTCAAATCTGGAACAATGGTCTACACACAAGTTCAAAAATAAGGGGTACAATTCCTACTACTATCACAGAAAATAAACATCACAAACCATAGAAGCAATACAGTGGACTGAGATGCTCAGAGAGATGGGGAGTGTAAATACAAAGTAAACTTCCCTAATGAATATTCAAGTCCAATCCTGTCACTGCTCTACCCAAAGCTCTGGAGAATCTCACCCATCTAAAGAATAAAATTCAAACGGCTGGGGAGATGGCTCAGTAGAATAAGCGCTTTTCTAGCAAGCACAAGGGCCTGAGTTCAATCCCCGGTTCTACAAAGAAAAAGAAAAAAAAAAAAAAGAATAAAATTGAGTCTCCACTGTGCTTTCTCAGCACAAATTTACTATATGTTTACACTTTTTACAGTGGTAAGAGGAGAAGTTAAAACTCTCACCTCGGGGACTGATGAGATGGCTCAGTGGTCTAAAGCACCTACTTAGAACAAGCTTAGCAAAGCACAGGGACCGCGGTTCAATCCCCCAGCACCACATGCCAGCCAGCCCCGCCCCCTGGTGGGCTAAGCTGGCCACACACACACACACACACACACACACACACACACACATAAATAAAAACTAAAAAAAAAAAAAAACTGTCACCTCTTCCAAATAAGATGCTTCATTTCCTCACTAAACAAATCAGAACATATACTGGGTCATTAAAAAAAATACAGATTATAAACACTGAATATAAATTATTAGTATAAATTAAAAATTTGGGTAAGTTAATTACAGGTTAACTACCTCTTACCCCTATTGTAAGTAGATGTGTTTTGATTCTCAGATATCTTCCAATTTTTAAATATCTATATATACATCATGACACATCTTGAGTATAAAAACCAATTCTAAGTACAAAATTTATTTATATTTCATCTATACATTATTATACATAAAGCCCAAAGATAATTTCAAACAGTATTTTTATTTTTAATAATTAGTGCACAAAGCTTTACGATGTGAAATCTTTGCAGAATCATGGCAACTCAAAATTTTCAAACAGAGCATTTCAGGTTTCTGATTGTTGGATAAGGGATGCTCAGCTTGTTCATTTGTTTTACAGATATACATGGTAATTTAAGTGATTGAAATATTTGCCCACAATCACACAGCCAGTGAAATCATACTATCAAGGTACCTTTGGGAGAGTAAGATTTCAAGAAGGGGCCGGGGAGATGGCTCAGTGGAATATGCACTTCCCTGGAATATGCACTTCCCTGGCAAGCGCAAGGGCCTGAGTTCAATGCCCAGTTCCACAAAAAAAAAAAAAAAAAAAAAAAAAAAAAAAAAAGATTTCAAGAAATACAGCAGACCCTAAATTAAGAGTATACTGCAAGCTAAACAGAAGTGTATGATATTTTATCAATTGGCAAAAGAACAGGCTAGACGGAAAACGGTATAAATTTAACAAAAAAAGAAAGTTTATTAGCTTTACTTAATTGCTTTAAAACAAAACACTTTAAAGGAAAAGGTATAAATATTAATTTTTAATATTCCAATTTTTATAGAATTTTCCCTATGTGCTTAAATGGTAGTTTAATTACTTTAATAAAAGAATTTCACATTACTGTATAGAAATTAATTTCTAGGTAATTTTTAGCCTAGCCTACACCTGAATGATTTTTTAAATCTATTTAATCAAAATCAAATTTAAGCAGCTTTTTACACTATTAGTACTTCCACACAGTTTTCTTTTGACAGGTAGAATTTGATTTCTAGATGCAGTAAAGTTCAAATCCTTGAAAGCTTAGTTTGCTTTTGGTCTTCTGCAGTACTAGGATCAAACGTAGGGTCTCACCAGTGCAAGCCAACTGCTCTACTGCTGAGTTATATCCCCAGCACCCAAAATTTTTATTCCTTAAGATGAAAGCTTCTATTTTCTTCATAAAACAGCTCCACACCAGGAAAATAAAGTTTCCCAGGGCGGTACAGAAGAAGGAGACGCCAGAGGAGAAGGGGCAGGAGTCAGGCACCCACTTTCACTGTGCATACCAGTCACCCACACAGAGTACTGATGGGTGACTTCTACAGCCACTTCTGGAGAGGAATGATTTTTACTTTGTAAAACCAATGCTTTTACTTTTAACCACAAATTTCAATTTGACACCACTAACCTAGACAAAATAAGACAAAAGCACAGTTTTTAAGCCATAAATGTTTTACATACTGCTTAGGTGTTATCAATATTGAAGGCTTCCTGAAAACAGAATGAGTAAATAAAGAGCAGAAAGACCAACAACAGGCACAACCAGGGATGCCCTCAACAGTCCACAAAAGGCAGGATCCCATGAGGACCAGAGGGCCATTGAGGAGGAACACCATCCACTACCAGAATACAATTTTTGACACAGTCAGATGGGGGGGGGGGGGGGCTCTAGATGCCTGACCTATAACACACCTTTTTATTAGTTTCCCTAACTTTTGCAGGGGGCAATATCAGTGTTGGGGACAATGTTGGCAACATGTAGCCCACAGAGATGCCTCTTGTGTAAAGGCTGACTATGATGTCACTAACAAAGTAAGATGTTGGGCTACCTTGAGTCAGGAAAAATGTGACGATTAGGAAAAGATAGTAACTACATTAAGGTTTTAACCTGAGTGGTATTCTCAGATAAGATAAAGTAAGTGGTATAACTAGTAATATTCTACAGGAAAGAAATTTCATTTCTAAACTACACATTCTAAAAATAAAGACTGTCTAAACCACATTCAACTACAAATGCTAATATAGCATCCAAGAAAAGTAGGAACCTATTTTGCTTAACAGAATATATAAAAAGATAAAACGCTAGAGACAAATTGAACTTTGGGTACCAAATACCAAGTACACCAAAAACCCACCAAGTCAAAAAGTATATGGCAAAGGTTCCCAAACGGTAAGTCTTATTATCCCCTTTGTCACAATCAGCAAAAGTTATTAGATTCAGCCTGGACACACTGAGGTGGACCCCAGAGTGTACATTTCTAATTCATTCCCATTGTGATTCTGATGCAACTAAGTCTGAGAACAACTATTTTAGGGTCTCACAGGACTACAAATATGACTCATTTATTCAACACATCATTCCCAAGAAAATCCTACTAGTCTAATATTAAACAGGAAACCTCAAGAGAAGCTACTAAATAAAATCACCTTCTCAGCATGTGATTTACTGAGTATCTCAACAAAACGGATTTTACTGGTCTTACTTTCAGTGCTGTGGAAGACATAAACAAATGCATGGTTATATATAAAGTACATACTAACTGGCCTGTACCTTCCTAAAGTAAGGCATGGTTTCATACCAAGAAGTTTGTATAGGTGTCCAAAGACAAGGACTTGAGTTAAAACTCTGTCTTGGACTACCAGGTATTATATGACAACCAGCACCAGCAGCTCCACCTTTGGGACCAGAGAGTAGTGCTTAAAACCAAATTATGTCTGGGTCCCACTGATCTCAAAACTTCTGAATCTTCATGGGTAAAGAACACAGACTTCAATGGGCAAGGCAATGATCCTGAGAATCTCCAGAAGATTTTTGAATCTAGCAGTTAATTGGAAAGATTCTCACCCTGACTAACTATATATACTGATACCTGTGAAATAAGCAACTGCACTGGAGATGGTAATCTGTAATAGTAGTTTCATGCTTAGAGTGCCTGTCATTCTGGTCTTCTGAATATGGGCTGCTTGTCATGACATGCCAGTTGCTGCTATGCTGTCTCTCGGGTAGGAGACTGTTCAAAAAGAAAGGGGTAGTGAATGAAGGCAAGAGACAGGAAAAGGAATATTGTAGGACTGTCCTGCTTCAAGGTCGTATATGGTTAGATTTTTGGACTTATGTGTAAACATAAGAAGTATATTAATTCTTTATGCCTATTTTTAAAATATATTCTAATTTTTAATTGTTTTTTCATCATATTCTGTAGGGACTTAAAGTTCAACATACCAATACTTGATGAAAAATACCTGTTCCATGTTATGCCTAAGATATTTGATATTCAGACAGATAGTAAGGTTAAGCTTAACAGCCTAAGTTGTATGGTAATAACAGTAAGCTTGTCTTCTGGAGGGTTAACAACCTAAGTTTGCAGACCAAAATTAGAGAAAAAGGAGGGCCGCAAGGAAAGCCAACATTTTGGTCCTAGCCTTCCAAGGTCAATTAAGACTCAGGACATATGAGAACTTGTACTGTAATGTCATGTAACTTGGTAGTGTCCCAAATTTTCTGATCAAGGAGATTATGGGGTTAAAGAGGAAAGTGATCGATGATGTAGAGTGTGCCTAAGGAGAGTCACATGGAGAGAAAACATTCTCTCAGGCTCTCACAGAAAGCACAATGGCCAAGCAATGGCCATGACTCATCCACATGGCTGACACTGACAAAGGTTCTACAATCTGAGGTACAGGATCTCAGGATAAATCCTGAGGGTATTTCACTGACCTTATCAGACCCAAAAGGTACAACTCTTGTGGCATAGGTCCTGCTTTACCTTGGTCTTAAACATCCAGCAGAAAAGTATAAAAACAAAATATAAGAAGTAAAGCCATGGTTTTATGCTGAGCTGTAGGGGACTCAGGTCAACAATTTCTGACATTGCCAGTCAAGCAGAAGACCCAATACTATTATGGGCTACTGGAATCTTTTAGAATATTTTGCTGAGTTTACACACCTATAATATTCAAATAATGGAACTTAACAAAAAAAGGGATACAGACGAATGTCCATTTTTTATATGTGTATTCAAAGTGGTTAGGATAGATAGTTACATTCTCTTAATGAATAAAGGGATTTGTTCTAATGGTGTTTGCAAATAGGATATCATGTCCGCATCTTGTACAGCAATTAACCACTAGGAAGAATGTATACAATGTGTTAATTATTGAAACTGTCCTACCAATTTGGTTTGAAACTGTCTCATTGCTATGTTTCTCAATAAAATTATGGAAAAAAAAATTCCACAGTTGCTAACAGCAGGAAAAAAAAAAAAAAAAAGAACACAGACTTCAAATAAAAGGGAACTCAACATGAGCAGGAAAAACCAGCAAGCCAGCTAACTCAAGGTAGGATTTCAAATTAGCTCCAAAAGATGGAATTACTATCATTAAACTGAGTGGGAGAAGGTGCCCCAAGAAGTGGGAGCCACAAAAGCACAGAGGCTGGAACAAGATCTGCTCAAAAGTGAAGAAGCAAACTTTAGTGGAAAATAGCAATAGCACTGGCATTATGCCTCCAAAGCTAAGCCAAATTATACGATAAAACAGTAGAGAAACGGTAAAATTTTGAATGAAAAGTAACAAGAGGAAAGTGCTGTCTTGTAAGATTAGCCCAACAGGCATCATTAGGAAAAAGGAGACAAAGCATCCGAAGGAACTGAAAAGCATCAAACACTAGAAAAACCTGGCTCAGGACCTTGTATTAAAAAGAGGAAACCTGTCTATTGAAAATAAAAACACAGAAAGAACAGGCAAAAATGGTGCTATACACTTTTGAAAAAGCTTTTCAAAGAAATTTGGGACAAATTGAGGATACCAGCTTTAGTAATCTGATATTTTTGAAGGAAGCAAATGAGGGCAGGTAAAAAGCTTGATGCTTACCTATCAACCTCACTTGTATTTCTGAGACTCAGAGGAATAGTAGATGTCACAGTATAAAAACCACAAAGCATTAGTGTCCTTTTCTTCCACGTATTCGGTCCAAGCAGCTCAGCCCTGAACACAGAAGGCTGAACCATGGAAAGTAAGGAAAGAGCTATCATCAATGGTCTCCTTAAATGCTGTGGACATTTCTCCAGTGCTGATCAATTGTTTCCTCTGCATTTCTACCTGTTTTAAAATCTGAGTACAGACAAGATGCACAGAAAAAGAACTGATTCACTAAGAACAAAGTAAGATGATGACTGATCCTAGAACAGAGAAGTACATTTCCTAAAGTAAGCCATCTCAACCATCTATTCCCTTTCCTTCTTATTCGCCTCAGGACATCAGAACTAAGACATAGTTGAGATTTCCAGGATTGCTGTTAATTTAAATTACAGAAGGTGAGGGCTACAAATATCCAGTATGACAGAGAAGGCATAAAACAGCCAAAAGATAATTGGATAGATTTTTTTTCCTAAGGTCATCTAAGTGTTGGCTAGCAACAGTGCTAAAAAGATTAATCTCTTAACGCAATGCATGGAGAGATGTGCGGCCAATGAGAAAAAGGCAATTCAAACTGAAAATAAGATCAAGACAAATTTATATCTTTGTCACGTTAACTTGAATTAGAACCTAATTCTTCCTCACATTCTGATAGCATAATTAATAACCAGTTAATTTTTGGACTGAACGGTCAATCTTTTCACTGGACATTTTCTTGAGTGAAAAACATCCAGAGTTTATGAACATCCTATCAAAGTACATTTGGGAGCTACTACAGTTTGCCCCAGATGAAAGGAGCTGACAGGACTGTTTCTTATGGACCAATAAATATAAAGAATGAGATGTCAAAACTACCCAGGGCTAACAAATCACCTTAACTGACAATTCCAAGAAAGGAATTCTTAAACACAAAGATGACAGTACATTTCCTGATACACGAATAAATGAGCAGAAATCTTCTAGATGAGTCTTTAAGCAAGATGGATACCACAGTCGCCTCGACTAAGTTTCCCTCACCGCTTCAGGGTATACTCTAAACTGGCTTCTTAAATCACTAGTGAAAAAACAGGTTCCAACTTGAGTCAATTGATAGAAGTTGTCTGGAACACCATTTTGAAACATCTTTCAGAGTCAGATCTAGATTCAATAAGAGACAGTGCAATGATTGATTGGCAAGTGCCTACACTGGGCAAGAGAGTAAAACAATGGTATAGATACTAACAATCTGCTAGAGCCAGCATCCCTCTATTATCTAAAGGAAAAGAAATCTATGCTGTGATCTGGATCAGTTTCTTATCCAGAAAGAAGCCACATAAGAACTTTACAGATATAAAAAAGTAGAAAGTTTTCACAAAAATCATTTGCTAGTATGTCTTAAAAAGAAAAACATAACAGGAAAAGGAACCTGCATCTCATGTAAGCTTTCTAGTGCATCTCCTTAAGGTACTATAAGCTCACTCTACTAGAATAGAATCAAAACACAGTCCAACCATGAAATTCTGCCAGTAACTATTTTTGCCTGTTTTGCTACAGATTTTTTTTTTGTTTTAGGATTTTTTTTTTATATATAAACAAGAAAGGAAGTTGTTTTGTGAAAAACAAGTATTATAGAAAATTCATATCTCAGTGTCCATAACAGTTTAATTAGCTCACAATGACATCCATTTTATTTATATGGTAGCTACAGCCACTTTCACACTATGCGGACTAAGATGAGAAATGATGACAGAGATTTACTGGCTTGCAAAATAGCCTATATTTGCTAACTTGCCATTAGAACAAGTCCACAATCCCTGTGCTTAGGACAAGTCTAAGGATCCCTAAAGTTTTACAGCAAATAATTCTCTATAAGGGAAAGAGATTTTAATTCAAAGGCTTCATAAAGTACTTACCTAAGAACACTGCTGCTCTGTCGCTTTGTTAGTACAAGACTATACATAGTAAACATGAACAATTTCCCCCCCCCCCTTGTGCAACAAATACAAAAACACTACACTGAATCTTTCACAAGTGTATTTATATGGGCCCAAAAGAAAAAAGGAAAACCTATAAATAAATCTTAATTTTTTAACTTTGTTCAACAAATAGATTTTGAAATTTTTTTGAACATACTTTTATTGTTTTGGTTTGAAGTCTCAATCCATTCAGTGTGTTGATAGCTTTCTCTGCATCCTTGGGGTCAATGTAGTTCACAAAGCCGTATCCCAAGCTCTGCCCTAATGAAAGGTAAAAGTAAAAAGGCATGCATTAGTTCTCTACCACTGACAGAAATACTTTCACTTTGCCATAGAGTCTTAAGTCAATAACACGAGCATACAGATTTATTAGTTCTTCCAGAAATAAGCATAGAGTCCTTTTCTTTTCAATCTCCTTTGTACTACATTTGCAAGTTTAAACATCCATTAGAAGTCACTAAACAGTCTGTTTAAGAAAACAAATATCCCCAAAGTCATCTGACACACAGGGCCTGCCTGAGTCACAGAAAGGCCACAGCAAGGCCACATCAGACCTCAGGAATAAGATGCAAATCTCTGCTCAGCTACTGAGAGGGCTTAAGGAGCAATGCATTATCAGTTTGTTTACTTACCCATAGAAGTGCGAATACAGCAAACATTAACCAAGAATCTGTCAGTATCATGTAACTTGTACCTAATACATGCATGGCCTTACAACTTTTTTTTTTTTTTTTTTTTTTTTTTTGGAGGGGGGGACTTTAGGGAAGGGTCTACAAAGTGTTCTGGGTCTCACTACTAGATTGGACTCCTAGTGATCTGCCTGTTTACAGCCTCCAAAGAGCTGAGATTACAGGTGCATGCCACCATGCCCAGTCTCAATTGCCATCTCAGGGCATCCTGGGGGCAGGGCCGGCACAGTAGGCCCAGGGATCCAACCCCCAGCCCCTGTGTTTGCCTAAGTAGGCACTTTAGTCCGCTGAGCTATTTGGTCGGCCCTCTACAACTACAATTATTTTAAAGTAAAAAATGGTTTTTAAAAAATTATGTATGTGCCTATAATGATGCACCACAAAATGTTTCAGTCAAGATAGATCACATGTAAAACAGATAATTTTTTAGTTGAGAAGTTTGGGTCACTTAATGACATCATAGCCACAGTAACACCACATCACCAACTTCTATAAACAAACAGATTGCAATGCTAGTCACACAAAGGTCCAGCAATTAACGAGCAGTGCATAATATTTGGTAATAACCAATGAGTAGGCTACTGATTGTGTATTTTCTTACTATACTTCTTCCATTATTTTAGAATGCACTCTTAGGTATTAAAAAGAAAGTTCCTATACATAGGATGCTGGGTCATAGCAACAGCAGCTCACACATCTCATGTTCTCCACAGCTCTAGATTATACCAAGCAGCCAAGTCATGACTGACCTAGATTTGTGTAAGGATGCTTCTAGGATGCTCATATGAGGATGACACTGAGGAACACTGTATCTCTCAGAACACGCCCTCTATTAGGTGATATATGACTGTGCACATTTGTCTATAATATACTGACCCTAGTGAAAGATGTCTTAAATAAATCAAACCAAATTTTCTCTAGGGATTTTTATGATCTTGATTAGGAAGACAGAAAAGCATGAATATAAAGGGATTTAAGGACATTCTAAACAATGAGAACATAAGAGAAAGGAAAAAACACAGTAACAAGGCCAAGAGTGCTGGTACACGCCTATAATTTCAGAACTCTTGATGCTGAGTCAGGAGCAGCCACTTGGCAAGTCCCTGCCACAAATTATAAAACAGAAAGGACAAGGAGAGGGAAAAGAATGGGGATCAGGGGCAGGGGGAGAGGGGAATGGGAGGGAGAAAGGAAAGACAGGAAGGGAGGGGAGAGGGTGGTAGAGGAGGAAGGAATATGGGAAAGGGATAGGGAGGGAGAGAGAAGAAAGGGAGGCAAGAGAGACAGTGAGGAGAGAAGGAGACACAGAGGGAGAGCAAACAGCAGATATAGCTCAGTGTGAAAGCTCTTGGTTTAATCTCCAGTAGAGAAAAAAAGGAGTGAAGGGAGGGAGGGGTAAGGAATGGGGAAAAGGGAGGTGAAAGAGAGGGGGAGAGAGAGGGGATACCAGGTTTCGAGAAAAAAATTCTTCACAACGAATCTTAGTTATTATTTTCCCCAATCATCCTGAGCCTCTGGCACAATGATGCTTCAATTCTCAGAAAATGAGATTATCTGGCAGCTGCAATCAATGAAATGCATGTGAAAGTATAATTACTATCAAAGATTTAAATTTGTGAACTAAGTAAAAGTTTCCCAATGTGAAAAGATGAGAAACACTACCGGCCAGGGGTGATGGCTCAGTGGAATAGGTGCTTCCCTGGCAAGCGCAAAGGCCTGAGTTCAATCCCTGGTTCCACCAAAAGAGAGAGGAGGGGGAGAGGGGGAGAGGGGGAAACACTACATAGGTGACAACAATGTGCACAAGAAAAGGTTTGACAACTGACAATATCCTGAAAAGTGCAAATGTTCTGTAAATAACATCTTTCTGCCAGACTTATAATGAAGTGAAGGGTCTGTTCTTGATGTGGGAACTCTGGCCCAAGTGATTCTGCATAGGACAGCCACTCTGGTTGTGTAAAGCATAGTTCCTTGATAGCATTCAAATGAAGACCCAATATAGTACCTAACAAGCATAATCAGCGGCCATACTTTCAGAATCATGATCAGGATTTGGCATAATGATTACTAACATATTCCATCTTATCAAAACCTATTTTTTATTTTTCTAAAAAGACTAAGGAGAGTTGGGGATATGTGTAAAATACAGCTTGCCTAGCACATACAAAGCCCTGGGTGTGTACACACACGTGTGAGCATACAAACCAAAAGACTAAAAAGAACTAAAACTAACTGAGCTCATTTTGTTGTTCTCACATGAAAATTCAGAGGCTTTATTTTATTCACAGTTCTACAAAAACATTGCATGTCAAACCATTGTTTTGACCCATTCAGCTTTTTACCAATTCAACAAACTTTTATCATGTGTCTACTGTGTACAGAATATTCTTCTATGAAATGTGTTGCAGTTCAACTGTCACTGAGCAATATTCAAATTGGCAGAACTTCACAAAGTCTGTTCAAGGAACCAGCATATGATAGAAAAAAATGGACTTTGGAGATAAAACACACATGAGTTCCAATCCTGGTTCTGCTACTTATGAATTTTATGACTTTGAAGTTATTTAAATTTCCTGAACCACAGATCCCTCATTGCTAAAATATGAATAGTAACTGCTACCCAGAGGCTGCTGAGAAAGTAACAATACTCATTATTTATGGAAAGAATCACACTAGTCAAAGGATAACATAAAGAAAAATAACATGTCTACTACATGTTAAGGAGTTTAGGTATATTCATTTAAAATTAAATCAGGAAGATTGTCTTAGTTACTCCCCCCCTCCAAATGGAACAAAATCTTTGGCATCCTCAATGCAAAGGAAGAGTTTATTTTGGCTAAGGCTTTTTTCTTTTTTTGAGGATTCAGTCTTAGAAATGGATAGCTTCAAGGCAGAAAGGCCATGATGGGAGGACCTCGTGGAATTACAGCTGCTCTCACCATGGCAGCCTGGAAGCAGACAAAAGAGGAGCTGGGGACAAGATACACCCTTCTAGGTCACATCCCAGGAGACTACAACCAGGATCCGACTCCCAAACGCATGTTCAGCTACTGACCTCATCAATGGATCAACCTGCTGGTGAGTACAGTGCTCCCCAAAAACCAATCCCCTTCCAAGCAAACGCAACTTACATTTGAGATCTACACCACAATACTGCACTCATCTCACTATATAAAAAGAATCTCCAAAATCTTAAAGGTTCCCACATTGCTAAAAGTCCAACTCCAAAGTCTCCTTTAAGACACAAAGTAAATTTTCAACTGTGAGTCCCTGTACACAAAAAGAAAGCTAAATACTTCTAACATACAATGGCACATGGTATGCATTCTTATCCAGAAAGGGGAAAGCAGGGGGGACAAAGGCAAACATTTAAGCTTGTCATTCCATGTCTAGTACATGGGAAAAGCTGTGGCAAAATGTGAACTCCAGAGGGCTTACATGGACTGACCCAGCCATGGTCTGTATCTAGGGCTGGCTCTGATCACTGTCTGAGGCTTTCCATAGACAATCCAGACTCCTGGCATCACCAAGTGCCTCCACTCTCATAGCTTCCTGCGCTGCCCTCTCACGGGAACACCACCTGGCTTTCTAGCCTTCTTCTGAAACCCGGTAGAAGTCTATATAACCCTGTAACTTGTACATTTTTCATGTCTGTAAAACCAACACACTTGTACAACATGAACATCTGATGCCAGCTCAAACAGTAGCCAGGCCTTGTTGGAGCATGCCAGCAGAAGTATCTGAGTGCCAGCATGGCTAATCGCTGTAAAATGAGTCACGAGGAACCAAATCCCTAGGTAGTCCTTCTTTGGCCCTTCTTCTCAAGTAAAGCTTTACAGTGTTATATTCTGGATCCTATGAAGGGTGGGGTCTTGCTGATGTCTGAGATGTTATCAAGTCATCTTTTTAAAAATCTATTTATTTACTTATTTATTGGACACAGGGTCTCATTATGCAGTTCAGATTAATAGTGACTCTTCTGGCTCAACCTCTCCAGCGCTGGGATCACAGGCATTCACTAGCATGCCCAGTTTCTGGACTGGAATGGTATGAGGTACCAGGGACAGAACTCAGGTCCTTGTGCTTACTAGGCAGGTGCTTAAACCCCTGAGCTATCTCCTCAGCCCCAAGTCATCTTTTATAATGATGACAGAAAGTTCTTGACTTCCTTTTAGAGGTTATCTTTACAGCAACCATACTCTCCATGGACCCAACTATGCAAGCTAAAACCACAAGCTTTTCACATCTGCATTTGCTACTTACTGTCACTGTAGATGTTGATAAAGGACCCTGCAGTGTATATGCCAAACCCTATATAGGCTGTTATGAAATCTCCTCTGTTAGACTAGCTATTCTACTGCTATTTATCCCAGTCTCTACAAAGTCTCAGAACATAGGCAAATTAAAGATATATTTTTTAAGATGTAACACACATGCCCCTTACTCTAATTGCCAATGTAGTCTTTGTTCCCAAATGGAACCTCCTGAGCCTGGACTTTACTATCTACATTCCAATTAGCATTCTGATCTTCTGAGCATCAGTCAGAATCTCCCATCAATCTCTACTTGCCCTGCTTACAATATTCTAAGGCTTCTCTAGCCAGCATCTCTAAACCTTTCCAAACTCTTCTAAATCAACCTTAAGGCATCTTAACCACAGGATCAGGTCATAGTCACAGCCATAGCCCAACCTCTGGTACCAAAACCTGTCCCAATCATTTTCGCATTGATAGGCCAAAACATCTGATGCCTACAATTTTGAGAAGTTAGTATTATGACTCAAAACATTTTTTGAGGATACAATTAATATTGAAGTCCATAGTTGGCTGGATCTAAGGTAAAAAGGGCACGTGGAAGAGCTTAGGAAACAAAATCTGCTTACATCAGAGCAGCCTGGAGTCAGAGAGAGATGGTAGGAGCCAGAGATAACAACACACCCTTCCCCATCATGCCCCCAGAAATCTACCTCCAATAAGGTTCTAGCCTTTCACGGCATACTCAGCTACTGAATTTATTGATGGATAAATACACTGATGACTACAGCACTCCCATAATTCAGTTACTTTCCAACTACATAAAACTTGAGGACTTATTTTAGATCTAAACCATGAAAAAATGCTATATACTGGGAAAAAGAAAAAACACTCCAAATATCATATGGTTTCGTCACCATGTTTTTCAATGACAAAACTTGAATATTAATTGTACCCTCATAATTCACCCTACTACTGGCACTAACCTGGCAGTCATGTTTTAGTAGGTTTTAATCACAGTACATCTCAACCTCAGGTACACACTGAAATCATCTAGAAAGTCTTGAAAAAGTGGATGCCTCGTTGTTGCCACTCCTGGAAGCAATTCCAGAAGTCCTGTTTCAGGTATGTCTTCATGAAGCAAATTAAAACTATGTTGCTGACTGTAGGCAAGGAAGGTTCATGAAAACAGTATGGTATGTCCTCACCTGTCTTATACAATGGATGTGGCAACACGCAACTTCTGATTTGTTTGCAAAGTCAAAATGACCATTTGAAAAGTACAAGTTTGAACTGACTCAGCACACAAAGGTTGTCACTACAACACATCTAAAGATACCTGTGACAAGATGACTTCCAGAACTGCTTAACAAAGTGGCAACACAATGGGCTTTGAACACAAGTGTATTCAAAGTGAAGGGAAGTATTTTATTTTTGTTTTAAGTCAGGGTCTTGCTGTCTTAGGTCTAGGCTGACCTTGAATTCACTATGTAGCTCAAGGTGGCCTAAGACTCATGACAATACTCTCTCCTCCAGCCTCCCAAGTCCTGGGACTTCAGATGTGCAACACCATGGACAGCTAAGAGGGAGTAATTTGAGGAAGAGTGGTAATGTATCTTTTATTGTAATAAAAAGTTTTCATTTAAACATTCATAGTATTTTCAATCACACCATTTCTATAAATAGATTTATTTTGGCAAAGCCTCTGTGTTATCTATTACTTTAAGACATACTCTGTAGGTTCCCTGAAGTCAGTCTAGGCATAAAGGTTTGTGCTGGGTTGGATTTCTGCAGAAAAGTGAAGAGCTAGGTTTGCTTAGCTCCCTTTGAGTTTTCACTCCTAGCTGTAGAACTGTAGGAACTCAAATGTTTGCAAAATGACTCAAAAAGCTTAACGGTGCTATTTAACCAAAGGTATTATAAACACCACCATTCATTAAATGTTTCATTACTGAGTCAGACCAAATTTCTACACTTACAAATTGATCATTATACTCAAGTATATATCCATACATACCCTCACCTTGTGAAGTTTCTAATTTGACCAGTGACAGTGTTACAAAGAATGACAGCCATGAATTAGAATGTGTAACTGTTAGGAAAAACTCCATTGATAGCCCAAGAGAACTAGTGTGGAAAGCTGTACTCTTCAATCTGTTGTTGGCATATTAAATTTAAATATCCTACTAACACAATGAAGTTAGGGACTTTATAGATTTTCATTGTTCAGTGACTTAGAGAAGTTAGGAAGTATATATTGGATACTTAAAAATATAAAGTTGTCATAAATAGATACTACTGACTTTTCAGCTTCACAGTCATTTACTATTTAGTTATAACTTCACATTAATCATGTTTGGCAATCAGATTCTCTCCAAAAGGTTGAAATAAATACCTGCAGCTTTGCCACATCAGCCAGCTTCTATAAACCAAAAATGAGAGTATGAAGTAGTCAAGTCAGGCTTTGAATCCGGCACTCTCAAATGCTGTGCTTCTTTTCTACTCATTTCACAACCAGTTTACACCCAAATTCAGACTATTTTCAATATGCCTAAAATATATAATGTCACCAGGCCTTTTTAACAGTTTTATCAAAGGAAATATTTCTTGGTTTCCCACTACTTCAAGTTTCTTTACATTAAGTCGAAGCACCAGTTTCACTATCTATGAATTTTTAAGTTGTTGTTCAATCTTTGACAAAATAAATTACACCCTATTTATAGGGCACATATTTATAGTTATAAATGAGTACAGACTTTACAAGAAAAAAAGCAGCAAATCAAATACCAAGACAAAAATGCTTAGCCAGGATCCGTGCTCCGCACTCTTCTAACTCATCACTCACTCACTAACTCACTCACTCACTTCCATGAGTCAGCAGCGAAGGCAGGGAAACCAAGCATCATTCATCCACATCATCCAAATTCATTTTTCAAGCTATTCTGAATTTAGAATGTGCATACTGTTAATCCCAAAATCACAAATCACTTCTTTAAAAAAATCTATAAAGCTCTCCATTTAAATTCCAAGTATAATAACCATTACAGAAACCAACACAATTAAGAGAGAATTCTGAACAAAATGATGAAGCTAAAGCTTAATAATAATAATAAGCCCCTAAGAAAAATAAATCCCATCATTAGAAGTCAAGAACCTATCCCTGGCAACTGAACATCAAAGAAGAGAGTCCAACACTACTTGTCCCCAGACAGCCTCACAAACTTAAGAGTGGGCACATATGCACAAGGCATTGGAACCACTAACCACATCTTGTAACTAACAGCCCTGGCAAGGACTCTACAGTTTCTTTTGAGGAGGAAGCTATCTGAACAGTAATACAACCTTGGACTTTCACACAGTACCAATGTCTTCAGGTTAATACTACACTTCAACATACACATTCCGTACACACTATGTGTGGGAGCCTTTTGTTTTCCACTCTTCTATTTAGTCTAACATATTTGCTACAAAGAAGCCCTTCTTCACATGAAATAGAAAAATCATCTTTAAAATGTCCCTGGCACAAGAAGTACAGTTATGAACAATCTACTTAGAACCACAGTCAAGTGATGTACAGCACAGAGCTGACACACTCCACGGTGTCTGAATGGGACCAAGGACCACTGAGTGCTGCATGGGGGTCAGAGCAGGAAAAGCAAAACAGGGAGAGAATTCCTTTAGTGACAAAGTGCTACTGTGGGAAACACAGTAAATGCCAATTTATCCCAAACTGTGCGTAATTCAAAGCATCAGCCATTCCCTTGCCACCTACATTGCTTTTAATACCATACTTTAATTAAAATTTTAATTGCATATTTTAATTAAAAACACACAATCTCCTAGACCTGTTTTATTCAAAGGTCATTTTATTTAGTCTTTCCTATTTCAAATTACTACCAATGTTCAGAATATCAAATTACCCCCTCAGGTCTAACACTAAAGGCAACAAACTGCCATAATTCTTGATTATAAACTTGGCATATTAATTTAATTTTATCCAACCAATATTAAATGGGACCCTCGCAACATGAAGTAATGGGGAAAAAAAAGAGTCATCCTGCATATCTCTCACCTATAATAAGCATGATTATGGAAAGGCAACTACTTGCTAGGCTCTGAGGATGAAGAAGAAAAAAGATGCTCTTCACAAAGCATACATTCTGAGAGAGGGATACAAATGAACAAACCCTACAGTGTAACAGAAGAAAATAAGAACTGAAGCGAAGCAAGCAGGTGATGAAAGCTGGCACAGAGGGAAGCAATGAGCAGCTGCATACGTGTAGCAGTCAGAGTGGTCATCAGCCCAATGTAACACTGGCTCCAGCACTTAAGGGAGCAGCTCACAGACTAAGCGTTAAGTGTGCAAGTAGATTTCTGCTCAAGTTTTACTAGACTGGAATGAACATCCTACCAGTTCAATCAGTTTAATCTGCTTCTTCTGCCATTAGCATCACATGCTACTCTCACTTGGATTATTTTTACACTACCCTAAACTAACCAATCAATCACCCCTGCACTCCTGGTAACTATAAAACCAGCCTCCTCCTACAATGCTATGGGGTAATATGACATGCTCTGGTTTTCAAGGTCAACATTAGCTTCTTGCTTATATGGATTCTAGCCCAGTTTCCATTACTACTACTACTACTTCTACACATATACTGTCCAATGCACCTTCATTTCCCAATGCCTGAACACACATCCAGGACTATTTCTATTTCGTGTGTGTGTGTATGTGCGTGCACGCACATGCATGCACATGTATGCATGCATGTACGAGAACCAGTCAATCTGGATGATATCCAGGGTCACACTAAGCTGCTGAACAAGAACAAGCTAATTTTAGTTCCTGGCAAAGAAAGCCCAGGATATATTTTTAAGTAAATGTCCAGTGATCAACTAAACAAATGAACAAATGGCAGCATTTGCCTTCTAAGAGCTTACAATGTAGGAGAGAGCTGCCCTTGTAAAGATCCTCCCCACATTATACCAGACCCCTGCATTACACCAGATGGATTACAGAACATGTGGAGACAAGATGCTCAAATGTTACAGTATTCTGTCTGACTCTAACAGTGATATGAGCTTTAAAAAAAAGTTAGTGTAAAAATTTTCATATAAAATTTTTCTATAAATACCATTAAAATGAAATCTCAATTTTAAGAAATGTCACCTAGAGTAATTTGATAGATTTACATAAATCTGTTTCACAAATCTGTAAGTATGAATTATGGGATGTCAGCATATAATTTTGTTGAAAGTGCTTTTTCACTAATATAATTAAGTCTGCTGAGACTATTCATATAAAAGTCAAATAAAATGCAGAGTGAATTCTGTTAAAAACCTGGTAGCTGAATCAACAATAAAAGGTGACTATACTGATTGACGTGTATCTATTATTTCATTTAGAGCAGCAGTAATGTTTTATGAAATAAAAAATAAAAAATCAGCATGAATCCTCTTTAAACCTCACAGTTAATAGAAACTGGTCACCTATGTCCTCTCTGTCAAGCAAGATTCTTGCAACCTGAAGTCTAATAATACAACACTTGGGAGGGGGGGACATTTGTGGTCCACAAAACAGCCCCTGTGTAACGCTGTATACATTAACAAAAAGGGGTGGGCGCATCAAATAATTTGATCTAGGGACCTAATTTTTGATTTCTAAGGGGGAAATTCTTTTAATTTTAATAAAAATCCAGTTTCTTCATTGTAACACCCTTCTTTCTTCCCCTAAGCACACAATAAAGTTGCAAATGTGTCATCTTTCTTCAGATGGACTTTCTGTTCTTGGGCACCCATTCTGTATGTCTGTTCAGACAGGCTGTGCACTGCAACTCTGGCGCCAGAGCAGTGTGCTCCAAAGCTTTCCTAACACAGTATCTACGAACTCATATGTAGCAAAACCATGTGGATACTGCAAGCAGGGGAAACAGTTGAGACAATTTCAGAAGAACAGAGGGATGCAATCCTCTATAATTACATTTCTCTTTAAATTTTAATTCTTGACTTACCCAAGTCCCCTCCAATGCACCATGCCAGATGCAGCAGGCCCTTCCGTGTAAACACTAAACTCACTCAGGTCACATTAAACAGTTCCTCCTTGCCACCCTCCAATGAGTAAGATCAAATGGTAAGGTAGGCAACTGGCAAGATCCTATTACTATCATCCAAGCCAGGTTCTCTGAAAGCTCAAAGAAGCTCAAAGTGATTTTAACCAACTTCCCAAATCACATTATAAGGGATTATCACAAGGATAAAAAATTCAACCTAGATGCTCAAGTAATAGAGAAAACAGATGGCTCACAAGAAGATTCATCCTTCCATGCAAATGCTAATAAAGCTAGCCTGAGACTGAAAGAACGGAATATTTTTGAACTTCAGATATATGGAGGGGGGCCGGGGAGATGGCTCAGTAGAATAAGCGTTTACCTGGCAAGTGCAAGGGCCTGAGTTCAATCTCGGGGGGGGGGGGGGGGATGGCAATAATACATAGAAGTTTAAATTGTAACTTTTCTGCTGAAATTGAGGTTGTAAATAGTGATCACTTGGTAAGTATTACCTAAGCTACCTAATTCTAAAGGGAACAGTTAATGTCCCCAAACCAGGGCATTTTCCTTTCAAGTTAATTTTAATGGCCATATCTGTCCCCTGATTATGCAACTGGTAAATCTCTGTTTTCCTTCAGTTCTACTCTAATTATGAACTTGCCGGCAATGCAACGTGACCTTGCTTAAGTTGGTGAAAACATGGTTTCTTAATACATCACATTTTCAGACACAAAGAAAACCCACACAATTCAGTCTTAGTCTATAGAGGAGAAGACATATTAAATTCCCCAAATTCTCTGAGTACTTTGTGGGTACTAGGTGTTCTACATCTAAGACCAAGAAGATAAAGAAAAGTTACTTATATTTGAGATAAGAAGAAAGTAAACCAATTCCTCTAGTAGTATACACATCTTAGAATCAGTCCCCAACTTGGAGCAGGTTCTATATTTTGAAAGGGAGATATAGTATCTCAGCAACATGGGAGGTGGGGGAGCCAGTTCTCATTACTTATTGATTTAGGTAGCTGTTCTACAACTTCACACAGTGGAGCTGCCACAGTGATGTGAGCAAAGCCACAATATTGAGGAGGGAGCCACAGTGTCAGACCCTATAATTCAAAGAAAGGCAGGACACCTTAACAACTCGGAGCTAGTGTACAATCTAATTTCAGTTAAAGATTTGAATCTGCTATAATAATCTCATTTCTTTGTTAACTAAAATTAACTCATTGTAGGAAACCCCACCCCAGCACATACACTGTATATCTGCTTTACCTTAGTAAATAGCATTTAGGACAAGGGCAGAAGACTGAATTCCTCAAAACAGTATTGTGGTTGAGAAGTAGAACCAGTTAATACTGCTATTGCTTACACTACCAGTTAGTGTCAGTCTTCATATGGGAACACACACACACACACACACCAGTAAGCAGTGCATCCAGAAGCAATGCCGTGTTTTTAATGTGTTTTTCTTTCTCTGAGAAATCATTTTTTTTACGCAGCTACTGTAAGAAACAAGTTTAAAAGATCTATAAAGTTAGTATACTTTTTGAAAATATGTCAAAGAATCATTTAAACCCTATGGGAAGCCTCTGTTTTATCCCAAAGAATGGACATTAGATAATACAAATCCCACCAGATCTAATAATATCTAAAACACTGACATAATTTTCATCTTTAACAATTTAATAGCTGCTCTTTCTCATCCAAAAGTTAAAGAATCTCTAGCTCAAATTTTCCAATGTGAAGGACAGTAAGTTTGTGGAGAGAAGCCCATTGTCAAGGCCCTACGAATGAGTCTCTCTAGCCACCAAGCAGCAGTTGTACTACCTAACACTGCTATCATGCAACTTATGATCATTACATAGTGACACAGTTTGCTTCATCATGTTTTTCACAAGAAAGTACTATCTGTACCTATTTCACAGATATAAATCTGGAGGTCCTGAGTGCCAATTAACTTGCTGCAAGGAACACAGCTACCTGACAAATGGCACTCAAATTGCAAAGTAAGAACTGACCTTTCTAAGCATGGTCTTCCCAATGGATACTTCATTATTTTTTGTCAAGCTTGGAAATTATTTTGAGGCAGAATCCTGTGCATCCAAAAATCAAAACTTTCCAACCAGAATACTTATCTTTAAATATACCTGCATTTTTTTTGTTCTTATTCATGCACTCAATTGACTAAAATTTTACATTTCTTTCTTAATCCATCCAAAAGGCCAAGTATAAAAGAAAGAAAAAGGGGAAGAAAAAAAATAGCATCTTGCAGGTGGAGGAACCACTAAACCTTCAAAACAGATCCATCATTACAAACCAGATAGATGAGTGCTATCTTCATTATAACTAGATTCATTTAAAAAGGGCCTTGATTTACATACTCCTTTTCCGGAGCCTCCAAACGCAATTCTTATGGCTAAAGCCAAACATGTTTGCTACTGCCAAAACTGTCTCCCACACAAAACATTTCTCTCCTCAGCAGATTGCATTAAAGTGCTTTCATTTGCACAGTAAGGTTTCCTAGCTGTCGAAAATGAGGTGGGATCAATACTTTATGGCCTCTGTACTATAAGAGGATCAAAAATGTAAAGCCCCACAGTAAACAAGGGAGATAAGGCACAAGGTAAAACAAGGCACCCTTCTGCCACAGCAATCACTGAAGAATGGTAGTGATGGCCCTATGCTAAAGTGACCAAAAATGTGAGCAAACCGAGGCACAGCCACCATCGCGGATGCCTCACCACACACCAAGTTCAGGAAGGACATGATCCAGGAGGTATGTGACTTCGTCCCCTAAGAGAGGCTCCAAGGAGCTGCTCAAGGTCTCCGTGGACAAATGTGTCCTCAAGTTCATCAAGAAAAGGGTGGGGATGCACATCCTGGCCAAGAGGAAGTGGGAGTTGCTGAGCAAGGTAGCTGCCATGAAGGACTGAGCCCCTCTGGAATAAAGCTTTGCAGAAAGTTTTTTTTTTTTTAAAAAAAAGGCACTTAAGACAAGTAAGGTTAATCACTGAAGTTTCATACTGAAATATAATCAAATTTTTAAAAAAGTCTTTAGTGTGTTACAACAAAGGATTTTTTTTTCAGGCTTTTCATCCTGGAGAAGTTCAGAAAAAGGACATGAAAGAAGGAACCTGTGAGAGTCAGCCAGATAGCTCAGTGGACTAAAGCATCTGTTTTGGCAGAGCACAGCAGCTGGCTGGGGTTGAATCCCCAGCATACTGCGCCAGCCCTGCCCCCAGGGTGTGCTGAGACAGCAACTGAGACTGGGCATGGTGCTTACAGCTGTATAATCCCAGTGCTTGGGAGGCTGAAAACAGGAGGATCATTAGGAGTCTGACCTACATAGTGAGATCCTATAGACCCTATACTAAATACCAAAAAATAAACAAATAAAAAGGAACCTGTGGAGTAGGATCAAAGGAGATGGCCAAACCAATGGCACACTGAACAGTAAGTAGTCTTCGGAGAAAAAAAGTCATCTACCTTCTGTCTTAGTCACTTTCCTCTGAACTGGGACAAAACACCCAACCTTAAAAGGGCAGAAGTTTATTTTGGCTCAGTCTGAGATCTCAGGCCTTCCACAGCATGTGACCTGCCTCTAACCTGTACCAACCTCCTAATACCACACTCAGCTGATAAATTAGTGGACGAATCCCTGATGAGTCCTAGTGCCCCCATGATCCAATCACCTTCCAAAAAGCCCCATCCCTGATTGCAAGCTTTGAGGTGTAACAGATCTAAGAGTGACACACCCCACCTGGAGAGCAGGGCTATGCCTCTGAAGGTTTATAATGGCCTCATCTCCCTCCAGTGCTGCTCCTTTCTTTCTGTGCTTCTTGGCCGCTGTGACAGGAGCAGCTTTTCTCCTCCAGGCTCTTTGACCCTGCTGTTTCTCCCCTGGAGCTGGTTGACAGTGCAAAGATTGCAATCTCTGAAACTGTGAGCCAAAACGAACCTCTCTTCCTTTAAGTTGTGAGTGTTGGGTGTTGTTTCCCAGTGCTGAGGAAAGTGTCTAAGACCAAAGTTAGCTAATTTTTTTTCTCTAAAGCCTGTAGAAAGCACCAAGCAGTAAAGCAGCTAAAGAAACACAGAGTCCTTAAGAAACTAATTTGGCTGGTCTGGAACAATCACTGAATAGGCACAGATCAAGAATCAAAGGAAACTAAGAAAAAACAAGATTGGAGGATAAAAATCTACAGCCTCTTTTGGAACTCTCTACCCACTGCCCTAATCTTATGTGGTTAAGCTCTCTCCCAGATAAACCCAGTCTTCCGCTCCATGGCATAAACTCAAGCTACAGTTCTCTGCCAAATATACACACCAAGCTCTTAATGAGTATAACTGGCTCAAGAACACAAACACCTTTTTCCCCAAAATTGAAGTTCTGCACCAGTATCCTTCCCTTCAGGGGACTTTCCAGAGTAAGGACCAAGATCAAAATCTTCTAAGGCAAGTTCTTGCCCCCAGGAGGATCTGTACTTCACTATCATAGGAAGGTTTTACCTTTGTAAAAGTAAAAAAGGTGAAGTACCTTTGAGCTATAGTTAATATACAGAGATTAATACAGTATGCAGCCTTAAAGATATTCATTAATTATACCCCGACATAATCCCACCTCCAAAACAGTAAAGCCCAAGATGAATGCCCCAGGGAAGACTTGATTTTCTGTGGTCTCCTTTATTTAACTATAAAAATATATGAACCTGAATGCTTCTTGCCCCTTGCACCATCAAGATCATAAGTGGACAGAAAGTGTTACTAACTGTTAAGTGGGTTGAAAACTACTACATATGAGGCTAAGTCATTACAGAAGGAAAAAAAAAAAGCATAGTATCACATGATCAAAAGTTTCAGCAACATAAAAATATTGTTTCACCTTAAAGTGACTGCTACGAAGTGATACATGCAAGACTTTTAAAAAGAGCAGAATTAAGTTAATGGTATTTTTTAGCAAAGATCAAAGAAATAAATTTCCAAAGGATATACTCTGTCCCCACTGGACACAAGATTTAGATATAAATATTAGATTTTCTTTCTCATTGTACAGAACATTGTGTTTAGTTTAAACTTAATGAAAAAAAGCAGTTATATTTTTTCAAGAAGCTAAGAGGAACAATTTTTTTTCTTCTTCCTAAATTTGAAAGTCACACAAAGCTCTGGTTTTTATACCTAGGAGAAATCCCTGAAAAGATCAATTGCATTTAAGTAGGTGGGGGTAAAATTCTGAGTATAAGGGAAACTTATTTAAATACTTCAGGTATAGACTCAAACACAGCAGGATCCTGTCTCTGAAGCAATAGGGGGAAAGAATCCCAAAGGAACATAACTGACAGAGAAAGCCTAATGGCATATGACGTAAGTTGAAAGAACTATGGCTCTGATGGGAACTTTGACTATAAATTAAGTCAATGAGATACTATGATGGAAATAAGAATGCATTTTGTTTTTGCTAAGGGACAGATTGTGCTACAGCAAACCACTCTGAGACTAGAGGGCAATTTGCCCACCGATTAACAGATGGCTTCTAAAGGCAAATACAAAATGCTGCAGATCCTACAACTGCCACATCCATATCACACATAAGCATCTCTTCTAAACTCACCTTGCTAAGAAGTTGGAAAGAAAAGCTACTGTAATCCTCAAAATGTAACATTCATATACATACCTTGATAAACAAATGCTCAAAATGTTGAGATAGGGCTGGAGAGATGGCTCAGTGGTCTAAAGCACCTACTTAGAACAAGCTTAGCAAAGCATCGGGGACCGCGGTTCAATCCCCCAGC
>NW_004524675.1:8535888-8547213 GCF_000260255.1 Octodon degus | reverse complement strand
GGGCTGAGCTGGCCACACACACACACCACTCTCTCTCTCTCTCCCTCTCTCTCTCTCTCTCTCTCTCTCTCTCTCAAATAAATAAAAAAAAAATTTTAATTTTAAAATGTTGAGATAACAATTAGGACACTAAAATAATGTGGCACTGTCCGTATCAGCACTACAGTGAGTACACCATTCAACACTGACCTCGAGCACTCAGGTTTGGTTTTGATCACTGATCAAGGAATACATTAACAGTAAAATATTTAAACCTCATGCTCAGAAACTCAGTGCACCCAACCATTGCTGCTACTTCTGAAGAAGTCTTTTTCATGATGCTGGAAGAACCTAAGTCTATGTCAAGTGTACCCATGAATCTATGATATGGTGGTAGATAAAAGGGTCTTATCCAAAAAGCCTCACTTTTAATCCATCAGAAAACATGAAATATTTAATGAAAAAAAGCCTTCATCCATTTAGTGCTACTGAAGTTAGTTACAGTGTTCATTCTCTTGGGGAAAGTGCCACATTAAACAATATTAAGGCTATCAGATGCAGGATGTAAATAACATTGCAACTTACACACAGAGCTAGCTCCTTGGCTACTTGAGCCACATTATATGGCAACTCTACAAACACATTTCAAGATTAAGGCAAAGCCAAATAGATGAGAAGAGTACATGTTGCTGCCACAGAAATATCCCTCAAAGAAAACAGCTAAAAGCTTAAAGCTTCCTGCTAAATAAACAGCCTTAGGATCCTAAGACTTAAGTGTGTTAAATGACATCTCATCTGTAAGGGGAAAGAAGGCTAAAAGGTCCTCTCTACTGCTTGCCCTTTGATTCTATCAATGGTCATGCCCTTATCAAGACTCACAAATAAATTCAGACCTATGTGTTGCAGTCAGTTTTGTTAAAGAGCTCGCTATACTGTACAACATTATATGAATGCTAGGTATTCAATTACAAGTACACCACTCAAAGAAATGAAGTCTTAACTAAATACCAGTTTTTCAGTTCACTGCTGTATTCAATAGCCTCTTGTGTCAAGGAGTTTCCTATTTGTTGCTGACAACTTCTTCCTTGCTATTTATAAAGGAACAGAGAACCAAATATGTATTGTAAAATGATCTTCCTTATATGGGGAAAAACTTGAAGTATCTCAGGTACGTTGCCAAATCCCTTAGTAGTTATATCCTATTCCCAAATATAATACAACCTATGCCATAAGTGTTTATTATATGTTTACCTAATTGATGCTAACATTAAAATAGCCATTTATACTTAGTTTAGCATACGAAGCTTATTTTCCTGTAGCAAGAAAATAAGTACACACTGCAGTGGATCTTAATATACAAGTCCAACATATTACACTATGATTTTTATCCTCTACCCTCCTCTATTCCAAAAATTACATCCAATACTAAAAAAAGCAAAGTTTGTACCATGCTTAAAAAGCTGTATCTTATATCCATAACTATGACTGACACGTGCATGAAGAACTTCAGATACTTCTGAGATACGTGAAGATTAAAAGAATATCGAAAGCACCGTTTTGAAGGAAGGTAAAACTTTTCTTTAGTTTGTGGAATATAAAAAAGTATTAAACATGTAATAAATTCAATTAACTGTTCCACGCCACTAAATATTTTAATGTTATTTTTTGTACTCTTACAGCACAGAAATTAATCCAAAATAAATTCTCTTTCTTAGCATTTCTCCAGACTTTGAGCTAAATATATGAAGGGGAGCTCTAAAGGTTAATTATAATATAGCTAGTTCAAATATCAAATTTTATCAAATTGTTTGTCCTTAGTCAAATTCTGAATATTACCACTAAGACACAAAGGATTTGCTCCCGACTGGTCCCCAGGACTGATCCCGTTAGTGTCTGCTACAGCTAACTTGTCCATTCACTTGCATCGTCCTGAGTAATGCATACCAGCATTGGTATTTTATCTAATAATGGAAAAAAAAAAAAAAAAAAAGAAAGAAAGCAGGAAGAAAAATTTCTTAAAAACCACAAAACAAATGACCAAGAACTTTGGTACATTTTTATTTTTTCCAAAGAAAGCTTGTTTCTTGAATATAAAAATCTTATTACCTAATTTAGGTTTTCTACACAGATTTTCTATTTCATCTCCCGAAGCCTGGTGACACCCCCCCTTACTCTACCCACCAAGTTTCCACTTAAAGCCTGAACAGATAACCATTCTACCTGTTAATAGAAATACCTTCATAGCCTGCAAGGCAAGGACATACAGCTGACCACATTCATCTACGCAACAAAAATCACACTGATTTGGTATCAGTGATTTGCTGGGAATAAATATACTCTAAATATAGAATTCAACTTAAATCTCAAAAAGAATTGAAGACTTGAACATTGAGTAACAATGACATACACACCTGAACACATGGGACATGAATTTAATCCCTCCTAGTATATGAACGTCCCCATGTATACAGGCATCAAAGGACTTTAATAAAATGATGGCTAAGTAGGCAGAAGGAATAAATGTGGAGCTCATTCACAGGCAAGTCTGTTTATCTACCAGATAAAGTGGTTTTCACTGCAATATGCAATGGAAATCACCAAACATTTTAGGCTGCAGAGTGACAGAGGAAACACTCAGAAATATGTGCTATGTCTCAGGACCTCACTGCTGCTGACTATACCAGGCACCTGACAACAGGAACGAAACACAAGCTGATGTTCTCCCTCATACACAAACCTTAGACACAGCTGCCAGGTGACAGGTAAGTTCCAGTCACCTTTACTGCTTTTTCCAGACAAGACATTGCGGTTTCACAGGCAGATCTTCCTGCTCATCCTGTGAAGAGGTTTCTCATGGATACAGGTGTAAAGAAGGCAGTGGAAAGGTGGAAGTTTATAATAAAAAACATCGGTATGCACTTCAGTGGTAATGCACTGTTCAGCATGTGTTCAGCACAGGCAAGGCCCTGAGTTCAATATTCAGCACCAAAAAAATTTTTAAACACCATGAAGAGTATTACCTTTATCATTTTTAAATTTGTACAACCCAGGGGAGGTTTTCTGTTAAGCCCTAACATATGCAACTGCTTTTTAGCTGTCAACAGCCAACATTTGAAAATACAGTCACTAAGAGTCCAATCATGATCCTACAGGCATCAGGCATTTAGCTGATGCTAACAGAGAAGGCAAGAGGCTAAGATATAAAACCAAAGGTTTAAGAGAAAGACTGCTCTGTTGAGTAACTCAATCTAAAATGATGCTAAGGCAGAAATAGGCCACAGACCACCTGCATCTGCCTCAAGTTGCTTGAGAATGACACTTCATTTTTCTTTACAGCAATTATTTCTGTGGTTCATAAAAAGTAATGATTTTACTCTGAGGGTTGGTATAGGTCATTAACTGCTATTTGCTGTGATTTTTTTTTTTTTTCAGACATGAATGGAAGCAATGTAGGGAAAAAAAAGGGTAAAAATGGAAAACTGAAACTACAGGAAGGAATACCTACATTTCCCTCTCTAGCTAATCCTCCTGAGGAATGACTTTCTGCTGGTTATATATCAATTTCTCAGCAAGGAATGGGCTCAAGCAACATAAAAAGAAGGAAGCCTGGGGGACACTGCTGTCCTGTCTTGTGTCCTGAGACTCTGTGCTCTCCTGGATGCTTTGACATGCCTGGCAGTTCAACTCTTGGGGAAGGGGAAGAGCCAGAATCTGTACAATGTCAGAACCAGTGAAGAAGGTGGGTGAGGACACACCACCATATTTTCAAGAGCCTGCCCCTACACTAGATGGCACTTAGTAGTAGCCATATTCAAAATATTTTTTTATCTTACTTCATAAAGACATGAAGGAAGACTTTCATAATTGCTTCTAAATGGCAAAACCAATGTGCTAAGTGTGTCTGAATCGAGGGGGAGTACACTAGGAGAACTAATGGCAATATGTATTCGTCAGTAACAAACCTTAAATTAAGCCTTTGCTGTGTATTTGGATCACTCACTGCACCTAGTACAACACAAGGGCTAAGATCTAAAAGTGACTAGGAAAAGCCTAGCTATCTACTACCCACATCTAAATCAACAACCAATTCTCTGCTCATTTTGACTTGCAATTAACTACTGCATGCTACTAAATGAGTTTGATGCCAAAATGAGTTTTGTTCTGTTAATTAGTGTAGTATTAGAAATAGGGTCTTATCCTAAAAATAATGTATTCTAGATATGTAGGCAGACTAAATTATAGACACTATTCACCCCTGTATGAGCAGGGCACAAGAACCCAAGACGGCTTAATCCAAGGAAGTTCCATCCTTATGGATCAGAATCCCTAAATATTGAATAGAACTGGGCTCTAGCTTTTACTGAGTTTCTTTTCTGCATGTTGCAAACACAGGACACGTAAACCCTACTTTGGAATATTGTCAGCCTCAAGTCAGCATCTAAGGGATATTCAAAGCAACTAAAAAAAGAACAGAGAAGTGGGACTTTATCAAGCTTACAAAAATAGCCGATGGCTCACTTGATAAGTGTCTGTGTGTGTGGTAGAACTTAGCCTGACACCTGCTATATAACCTGGACAGCAGCTAAACCTCACTTTTCCGCTTTGATGGCTACCAGCGAGTATCCAAAACTACGTAGGAGTTGTATATCCTAAAGTTAGCCCCCCTCAGTATTTCACTCTTCAACAAGGAAAGGAAGATACTCCTTAAAATTCTCTAGCTCTAAAAGCCATGAAAGAGCATTAGATTGACAGCTATATCCAAATACACTGTATTCCATATACTTTCAGAGAATAAAATTGAAAAGTTGAGATCAAATATACCACATCTGCTGTTCAGTTTAGTTTTACTATACACAGTGTCACTAGGCAACTCAGACTCTAGTGTTCCTCCCATTTTCAGCCTCCCTAGTGCTGGGGTTACTTGGTCTCCTGCTCAACGGCGGGGCATGTGGTGCCAGGGATCAAACCCCGATCCCTGTGCTTGCCTAAGCAGATGCTTAATTCACTGATCTATCTCACAGGCCCTCCATATCTGCTTTTAAATAGCACATCAAGTCCAACTTTTAATGTTCCAAAATGTGAAACTGGGGCATATAATATTTTGAATACTACCATGCCTTTCTTGCCAAGTATCTGACTTCCAGCTCTCAAAAATAAAAAAGGGTACTGATATAAAACACAACATAAAGATCCTTAGAACACAACAGTGTAAATAAGAACAATTCTAGTTATTATCTTGAGATTTTTACATATTCATGATGGAGCCATAATTCCTATGCCTTACTGCTGGGTTCTCTGATTTGAATTCAAACATTCCCACCAGCCTGGACCACCAGTGACACATGTATAACTATCCCATCAGGCAGGCTTCTACCACTTCTCAGAGGCTCTTTGAGTACAATAATGTGAAGAAAGGCACTCATTTAACAGATATCATATTACAGTTCCTTACAGAAAACATTAAAATGGTTTCTAAAAATTGTAATGCTGCTAATTTGTGTAAGTTATAAATGCCTATTACACCAGCAATAGGACACACACAAGATTTTCACATCAAAATTTAGAGAATTACTGACAAACTATGCATATAAATTTCTTTTAACATAATGCAATAAATGCATGTGTATATTGTTGTAATAATTTTAATTGGTATCAATCCATATTTATATTTGGGCAGTAATTCAATTAAGCAACTAACCAGATTCAATCCATTTGTAGAGTTTTTATGTAAAGATTGATAAAGTGATTAGATTCATTTATACCACCAGTGGTACAAGCCCCCTATAGGGCAGTCATCTATGTACCATCAGAGAAACGATGAAGCTTAAGAAGCTGCTAGCAGTATGTTAAGATGTTAGTTCTCAAGTCATTCTACCTGAGCAGGAAACTGGTGGATGAGCTATACAAAGCAGAATTACCTGGCAGTGTGTTTGAGGAGTTAAACTAGTGCTTAGGTTCACCAAAGAGCTACAGAATTAAAAAAAAAAGTAAAAGCTACAGAATTTTAGAGATATGAGACATCATATAGGAACACTCCTTTATTTTATGCATGAAGAGATGCCAACTTACCTGAAATACCATAATCAGCCTATTTAGGTGTCTGCTAAAGTGAAATAAGAGCAAACCACAATTCATGCTAGCTGCATAAAAAAGGCTTTAAAAGGGGGGGGGGCTTTCTTGAACTAGTATCACAGAAAGATTCAGAAGACTGTGCCCTGGAGACTATGGAGTTAATGACCAGTGACTCCTTAAAGCTAGATTTAAAGCATTAAAACATGAGAAAAGAGACCCAGAGCGCAGTCCTGGCCAGTGAGTGAGACGACCCGGCCGGGGGGATCCTGAACAGACCCAGAGCACAGGCCCAGCGAGTTGAGTGAGACAACCCAGGCCGCGGGATCCTGAACAGACCCAGAGCGCAGGCCCGGCGAGTGAGTGAGACGACCAGGGCTGCGGGATCCTGAACAGACCCAGAGCGCAGGCCCAGCATGGAACCCTTCAGCAGAACTCCCTGCAAAGAGGCTAGAGGCGAGACCCACCCAGCTGATTCAGGAGCACAACATCTTGCCAGAGAGACACAAAGGGTTCAACTCTAAGCTCTACGCCAAAGGTCAGAAGACAGGTATATAAAATGACAAAGAGAAGGAACAAAATGCAGTCTCAGGCCCCAAGTCCACCCAGTACAAATGCACAAGACACTAGCACTGAGGAAACTGGAAATCACACACCTTATATCTCTGAAATAATAGCGTTGACAGTAAAGAATCAACTGCAGAAAGGTATAGAAGAAATCAGATCAGAAATAATTTCAGAACTAAAAAATGTGGTAACTATAATCAAAGAAGTACTAAGTGCTTCTAAAGAATACACTGATAAAAAAATAGAAGAGAATATAAAAATGATGGAACCCCTGAATAAACAATTTAGGAAAGAAATAGAATCTATGAAACACGTTCAAAGCAATATACAGGAAATTAAAACCTCAATAACATGCTGGAAAAACCGTTTGCGTGAAAGTGAAAATAGACTTTCTGACCTGAAAGACACCATTGCAGCTAGTGAAAAAGTAAGAAAAGATCTCTTTAAAACAACTAGTATGCAGGGAAAAATAATTCAATACCTGCAAGACGATGCAAAGATGAACAATGTGAGACTAATAGGCATCAATGAGAAGGAAGGAGTCAATACAAATGATATAAAAAGAATATGGGCAGAAGTAATAGCAGAAAACTTCCCAAATATGGGGCAACAATCTGACATTCCTGTAATCGAAGGATATAGAACTCCAAATAGTATCAATCCAATGAAAACCACACCCAGACACATAATAATCAAGATTCCAGAAATTCAGCATAGGAACAGTATACTAAAAGTCGCTAAAGAAAAGAAACAGATCACATTTAAAGGAAAACCCATCAGAATAACGGCAGATTTGTCTTCACAAACCATCAAGTCAAGAAGAGCATGGAGCAAAGTACTTCAAGTCTTGCAAGAAAACAAATTCCAACCCAGACTGATATATCCTGCAAAACTATCTTTCAAATATAATGGAGAAGTGAAATATTTTCATGACAAAGAAAAACTAAAGAATTTCATGATGACAAAGCCAAGCCTACACAGACTACTAAATGAGGTTCTAGAGAGGGAGCAAATTGATCACAGCCCCATGAATGAGAATGGAAAGAACCCGCCAAATAGGACAAACAATTAAAGAGAGGAGAATAAGAGGTTTACAATAGTAGTCTTTTAGTTATTCCTTTGTGTTCAGCAGCAGAATATTTTCATCAGCACACTCTACAAATGGACTTCTCTTCCACCCTATGGGTCATGATTCCACTTGAGTCTACAGGGTGGATTTCAAAGAAATAGCTGTAGCTCAGTTCCACAAGTGACACCTAGCCACCGTTAACTGTCACGGTCATTATGCCTGTCCAGAACACACTAGAACTTTGTGCGATATCCTATCCCCATACTGTTAGAAGTGCTGGTCATTTACTTGCCATTCCAGTATTTATCTTATGTTTTACTCTTAGTACTTCTTTGCTATCATGAAAACTTTTTCTGAGTTCAATTGTTTGGAAACATTTAATTTTCTGAATATTGCTTAATCTTAATATTTGTTCTAAAATTTATACTGTATCTTTGACTTACAATTTATTTAAAAGACATTGTATGATATCTTCTCCTAGTATTAGAAACTTTAAAAAAAAAAAAAAGTGAGAAAATGAAGCAATTTCCTTAGGCTCCAATTGTCTTGAAAATAAGGCGCCAAT
Organism: Octodon degus; assembly: GCF_000260255.1. Classification (NCBI taxonomy): domain Eukaryota; kingdom Metazoa; phylum Chordata; class Mammalia; order Rodentia; family Octodontidae; genus Octodon; species Octodon degus. Next base: position 8,538,964 of record NW_004524675.1, on the reverse strand, counting down.
TCTGGTTTACCTGTTTACATGCATATAGGACTCGTCTCTGTTTTAAAAGGAAGGTCTGACTTTCTTGGGATAAAGTCCAAGACCAAGGAGAGCATAAAGGATCAAGAGCATCACTGCCACCTATCTACTGTACAAGATAATAATCAAGTCAATCATCCACAAGAAATCCAAACGCTAGTTCAACTGAAGTTAGAGTAGGTATAGGACTTGTACCCAGCATATACTTGCTCTTCAAAATCAAAGAATTATGCAGAAAACAAGAGTTCCGACAAAAAGTACAATGCTGAGAAAAGAACTCATTAAGAGCTAAAAATAAATTCTAATTCACAACATGCATAAGGATTTAACAAAAAAAGAAAACAAGATGTAAAATTGCATCTGCTAAGTTAATCATGCCCTCATGGAAATCATCCCCCACCCCCACATACTGAAACCTGAAAAATCTGTGATTACTAAATGAAGCAATGATTTAAATGTTTTCAATGAATATTTCAAACGGGAAAAAAAGAGCAAGTCTTTTAAGTCCTCTGATCTCCTAACACTGCCAATAATGGGCTTAACATCCAAATACAAGTATTTTTCTACATGAACATCTTAGTTAATGAAATTGGAATACTTTGCATCACTATTTACAATTTATGTTAAAAGGACATTCTTTTTTGGGGAGTACCAGGAACTGAACTCAGGACCTTGTGTTTGCCAGGCAGACACTTATGCCGCTAGGCTATATCCCCTGCCTTAAAAGGACATTCATCTTAAGGAAGATTTTAATAAAAGTACAAATAAGCCACAGTTTATTTTTTATCTAACCAATGCTTTACAATTAAACTTAGCAACCTGCCGAGCTTTCAAGGCTAGTGAAGCCCATCGGGATAAGCTAAGCTGTGAATACCTTCATGTTTTAAGTCAAGCAAACTCATCCAGAAAAATGTACACACAATCCCACACAGAGCAGTAACACCACACTCCAGTACTTTAGTTCACACAGGTTGGTGCAACATCCTCAATTATCTTTCTGGATGCCAAGTCTTGACTTTTACTTCCTATTTTTGCTTTGTCCTGCTCCTACAAAATGAAGTGCAATGGTCAAACTGCCAGCAAGGGATAGAAAATTAGCTTTATATGCTTCCCCCATCAGGTTTTGCAAAATGCTGACTTACTTAAGGAAAATAAAAGTGTAACTGCCCTGAGTCTTCACAAATATTACCTGGCAAAAAAGAGAATACAAGAGAAAGAGACTACCCTGTGTACACAGTACTTCAAGGAAGAAACTGAAGTTCAAACAGTTAAGGTAAAACTACAGAGCAAGTATCAGTAAGTGGATACACTGTACTTGAACTCAAATGTGACAATTATTTCTATACTAAAACTAGTCATCGTGAGGCCACCATTAATACAGGAGGCAATAAACACTTTGCTTCAAGGTTAATCTCACAACACTAGCACAGAAGGGTGATAAAGGTAGATAACTATTAGCACTGCATCATGACAGTAAATTTCTGAAACCCAGCTTAAATACTGCCACCTTACATTTTTCTTTCCTTGAAGGATACATAAGCACAAACTGGAAATCTTTGTTCTAAATTAGAACATACAGAATTATCACCCTTCAATTAGCAACCATGAAAGATGATGCAAAAGAAAGCTGTAATTAGGTCCTAGAAAAGCCAATCTGAGATTCTGTTTGTACAGGATGATGCTTGAAAAAGTTATTTGATTACAGATACAATTCCCAATAAAAAAGGTGCTCAATGGTGTCAAAATATTGGCACTTTAAAACTTTAAAGAGAAAAAAAGAGTAAAACATGCCAATTAAACCACCGTATATACCTGAAAAATCAAATGATGCTCACAAGTAAAATGTCACAAAATGTTTGTGAAGTTGACCTTTTCAGTTGGAGAGGTACCGTGAGCACTTCCACAGCTCTCAAAATTCAGTAGCTGCAGTGTACTCAACTGAAAGTCAATTAACTTAAAATAAGTCAAAAGAATCTGTCCAATTCTAAAGCTCAGCTTTAGCTTCAGTGATCAACTCTTCTGTTCAAGAATATTCAAAGGAAATGTTCTAATAGGTAGCAAACAAAAACAACCCACTTTATTTAGAATTCACCCAAAAAGTTTAAAAATAAAGACCAGGGCTAAGACAGTGAAAACGTAAGGTAGCTAAAAGAGCTAAAATACTACTTGATTTTGTAGTATACATGAAAAATGAAGGAATGAGAATAATTCAATTTCATAAGGGAGAAAAAAATAAGGGCTTTAACACATTGTAAAAGAGAAATTCAGGAATCCTGTACTAGAATTCAGTTGTCCCTTTATCTTTTCCCACTTCAGTTCAAATCTTTCTCATCTACATTTTCCGTCATTACTAAGACACCCACTTGCTAAACTGAGAATGAGTATAAATCTACACCATCAAGCCTCTGATGCAAAAGTAAACAAACTACTCTCCTATATCCCCCCAAAAATACCCAAAGGTCTGTACCAAGAAGCATGAGCTCATGCCGTACTGAATTATAAATATATAAATACTTACACGGCAACTATGTTTTTATTTTGTGTAAGTTAGAACATATTAATAAAGTTTGTTTTATATCAAATTATAAAGTACTAAAGTTAAACTAAAGTACATTTCTAAACTATTATTAAGACAAGCATCATTCTAGAAGTCCCACTCTAGAAGACAACAGCCAAGAAAACACAAAATCAGAAAGCACTCAACTTTTTTGGTTAACTGGTCCAAAATATGCTCCCTTTACACATTCCACGGTGGTATATTATAAGCTGAAGGCAAATGAAAATCATAAAACAGAAAAAGAGTTCTCTGCCCCTTTTGGGGGGGGTCAAAAAACAGAACATAAATTCCCCATGTGAAGGGCCCCACACATACCTTACTGGTAAAGGGAGAATGACTTACCATTAAAGACAAAGCATGGGGGCTGACGAGATGGCTCAGTGGTCTAAAGCACCTACTTGGAACAAGCTCGGCAAAGCACAGGGACCGCGGTTCGATCCTCCAGCACCACATGCCAGCCAGCCCCGCCCCCTGGTGGGCTGAGCTGGCCACACACACACA
>NW_004524675.1:8519876-8534034 GCF_000260255.1 Octodon degus | reverse complement strand
TTTAAAAAGTAATTTCCATTTTCTGTTGACTTAAAAAAAAAAGGGGGTTTGTACCTAAAAAAAAAAAAAAAAAGCATGACAATGAATCTATATAATAAACCTCACTAAAATATTTTTTTCATTAGTTTTCTTCATGTATTTCCTACTTCCTCACAACTTATTCTTCAAAATCTAAACTTTTCCTTTGTTAAAATGTTAAGTTTCAAATCTGTGAATTCCAGTATGTAACATATTGATAAAAACTGTGTTTTCTCCAATTAATTGGTCTTCAGCTTAATTTGCATGCCCCTAAATACTTACCCTAACAGAATAGAGGAAGTTTTCCCTCCATAACAATGACAAAAGAGTGTATTTCAGTTCTTAAATTTTATGAATTCTAGTTTATTCATCCTGAAATATTCTCCCTAAAGTAATCAATATTGACACTGAAATTGTTACTTTAAAGTACTCAGTTGAAATTTTTAAAAACCTAGAAGAATTCAAAAATCTGCTTCCAAAATTTTATGAAAAGCTTCTACAGTGGTAACACCAATTTTTTAAATAAATAACTATGACCTCTGGAAAAAGGTACAATGGAAAAATAATGAGCTAAAGATATAGTAGTAACACAAAGTTTCTCTGGCCCTTTATATCTCTGAGAAGTTTCAAATTTGCATCAGGGGTTCCATAAACTCCATACAAATTTCACTTCAGGCACTAAAACCTAAATATAAATTCAAACATGTCTTACTCAAGCTAACACACAAGAGATCACCAAAGCATTTAACTCTGGACAGCCAAATTATATTTCCTACAAACACAAGAATACACACAGCTTCTCCTCCATCTTTCAGATTCAAAGGCACACAGAGTCTGTATGTAGAGTGAAGTGTTAAGTTACCACCTGCCCATTCACTCACTTGCCCAACCACCCTGCTGTTTTCAACTACTTAGCTGCAAGACTCAGAATTCTCAGTCTCTTGATACTATGGATGCCTAAAGGTTGACTTCAGCTTACAACTAATATACAGAGCAGTATTTTCAAATTAATGTTCATCAAAACAGCTTGTGTTCACTATGACTGATTTTATCACAGAAAATGTGATGAATTTTTGGTTACTATTCAAGCACTGTCTTGTTCACAAGATTAGCAAAGTCTTCCTAGGACCCCTGGAGTTTATATTTTGTATGTTGGATCTTTTTGTTGTTGTTGTTGTTTTAGTACAGGGTCTCTAGGGTCTCACTACACGGACAGGACTCATAGTGATCCTCCTTTTCTTAGCCTCCTAAGCACTGGGATTACAGGCATATGACAGCATGCCCCAAGGCAAGGGCCAGCATGGCTTATGGTGTGGGGGAGCAAACCCTGGTCCCTGTATCTACCTCAGCAGGCGCTTTAATCTGCCGAGCTATCTGGCCAGCCCTGCTTTGGTTTTTATTTTTCCTTTTGTATGAAAGCTTGTAGCTAATAGCTAAAAGGGTCAATGCAGGACCCACCTCAAACAATTCAGGGACACCAAGACAAAACAAGCAACACTCATTATCTAAGGTCATTAATTCTACTTCTCTAGTCCTTTCAGAAGAAAGGAAAAGCAACCATGACAGAAAAACCTACTCTGGAGTTTTGCAAAACTAATTACAGTCACCTCTCCACTCAAGGACAGGTCAGGAGGTCGGTAAAGACACAGACTAGTAGATTTTTAAACTCAGTATCTCTGGTTTTAATCCCCAGAAATTAACTCATCAGGAACCAATGCTTAGGAGAAGATAGTACTTGAAAGTCAAGTTTGCTAGTGATATGGAAACTGCAGTTCAGCTGTGCTCCGACCCATAAGTAAAAATGTTGCATCTCATTGCAACTCATCACAGAAAGGTTATGGGCAACTCTGCGGAACCGAGAATGCTAAGATTAAGATTCTAATTCAGTTGGTCGGGACAGGACCCAGGAACCTGCCTTTCTGTCAGTCATTTTTACAAGTGATTCCAACCCAGGCACCCACTACACTTTAAGAAACACCCTGTCATTCCCCAAAACTTCCAGGGCTTCAAAGTCACCTGTGAAGCTAACAGATTCTCACGGTGTCTGGTTCTATTTTCTTAAAACTACCTTAGGTAAGGATGTGCTGCCAGATTTATAAAAACACTGGGCTAAAATAACCAATTTCACAAGCGCAGGTTATGTTTTTGGAGAAGCATAGATGCACATGCTCATTTTATGTATCTTCCAGTCCTCCACCTCAAAAACCATCTACTTCCTTTCCAACAAAGACACTCACCAAAAGATGTCTCGAGGCAGCCCTGGAATACTTCCTGCCTATCAATGCCTCAGTTTGTAATGAGCTCAATTTTTAAAGTGAGATCTTGCCACCAACCAAAAGTAAAGAAAAAGCATGTAGGTAAAAAAAAAATCAGAAAACCAGAATTCCTATCACTGCTCTACGCTAATTAATCTGTGTGTTCTTGGACCAGCCACTTCACAATCCAGGGCCTCAAATCACTTGTTTGTTGGAAGGAGAAAAAGCAACTGGCTAATGTTAACCTCTAAGGTGTTTCTGGCTCTAATACTCCACTATTCATTCCTCACATGTGACATTCCACTGCCACTCTTCTAGAACGCAACACTGGAAGAGTTAACAACTCTAAAGTGCATTTAAGAACTCAAGGAGACAGACCAAAGTCAGCTATACTGTGCAAACAGCAGTGGCTTCACAGGATGGATGCCTAACAACAGAGAACAGGCTGAAGCAGAAAGCTGGGCGTAAGCCCAAAGAGAAAGCCTGACGAACAACAAAGTAGAAATGTAGGCTAGAACAAAGGTCACTGTATGTGCTTCTGAAGGCATTTCCTAACACATTTTTCTAATCCTCATTCAATCAAAATACTGACATTTGCTAACACTAACAGTATACAAAAGATCTATACACTCTTCTAGGACTTAGGAAAAAGGCACACTTTTCCAAGTAGATATGTTTGTGCCTGAGAGAGTTTTCTAACCTATCATTAATATTAAAGTAAACAGGGATTCAAATCTTCCTGCAGAGTCCCTCCAGTTTCTCTATAACCCAGACAACTACAGCCCATGTTCTTACAAATTCAGAATACAAAAATCTGGTCTAACAGCTCCAGAGTCAGATAATTAGACAGGGACAAAGAATTCTGATCTATCTCTAAAATATGGACTGAGAAACTACACAATATGGCTAATGCTGAACTCTATGGGATGTGGTCCAAATCCTTTCTAGAGCGAGGTTAATATTATTTCTTAAAGAGATATGCCTATTTTGCAAAGTATAACCATTCAGGACTCAGTTTTTGATATCTACATTTCATGGACTACTTTAGTCAATTGAAATATTTCCTAAGACACTCAGAATTTAAAATGTCTTCAGGCAATTTATGCTGTGGCTAAATGAGTCAGATGCTTCTGAAAGCCATTTTAACTCATTACAAATATGATTTCCATGGGCCAAATCAAAACAGGTTTATAGAAGCAGAGGTACACAGTCATCACACTTGTCTATTCATCTTCTAATTTATACTTGTTTATCATGACATTCCTTTTATGAACATGTTCATGCTTTACTGATTTGATCAGATTAAGGAACAATTTCAGAGTAAACTGACAAGTAGGTAAGTGATTTCAAGAGTTATCATAGCAACATGTTCACTGGTGATTGAGTGTCAGGGAGACATCTCTCTCAAGACATTCTACGATCAAAAAGGTCTGGGATATTGTAAATCAAATACAGTGGACCCTCAAATTATGACCAGCCTGACACATGAACAACCTGGGTTATGACCGGAAATTTAGTTTTAACTTACAACCAAAGTCATGAGTTATGACCCAAATGCCAGCCACTTATGCTTCCCTATGGTCTCAGATACAGATTTAACATTACAGAGTTCTGGAAAATGACATCCTTTCCAGTGTGGGGTTAACTGAGAAATCCTGGGCCAATGTCTAAGGACACTGAGATCTGCCTATACATAGGAGACTTTGAATTGACAAATTAAACCACCCTCCAGAACAAACTGATTTCATAAGTAAAGGATCCTCTATAGGTCTTCTTTACTGCAGAATTTTTCATAGTTCTTAACGTGCAGATAAGATGATCTGGTGTGTGAATCTTAAACAGAGGACTACAAAGTATGGCATTTCTCAAATTTGTCAATAAGATGCTATTATAAGGAATGATTATGACAATCTCACAAAGCTCAGAAAACTTCTTTCAATTTCTGATGCCCACTAGAGAATTTCTTGGGTAGTCTGCTTGTCTACTAGATGTTTTTAACATAAACTGAACTACAGTGTAAATTTCCATTACCATCTCCCTCACTGGAACAACATGAGGTAGAGATGGGGATGTGTGAAATAAATGGACAGAAATATTAATGTAGTTTTTCTAGCACCTGAGCATCTCAGGTGACCCATACATCTCTACTGTATACTACTAGCATCACACTAAAGACAGAGAAACAAAGCATGTCAAGACACAAAACTCAAATGTGCACCATTATTTCATGTAAGGATCTGTAAGAGGGTTAAGGAAGAATCAGGTAATTCAAGTCTGTCCACAGGAAACTGATGCAAATCTATGAAATATTTCCCACAGCAATTGTCCAAACATTTACATTTTAATGCTTTCATTTATCACTTCCAATAGCATAAAAAAGGAACATGATTTTTATGGTCTATCCAAGTATCTTTACATTTTAATGGGGTGGTTATTAAGCAATCCAACCAGAAATCACATCATTTATGTCATAGTCTTCATGCCATTTACCAAGCTTTATGCCCAAGAGGATACAAAATCCATACACCCTACTAAAAAAAAAAAAAAAAAGGAGAGAGATATTCCACTGAGCTATTTCCCTGGCCCATAACTGGCTTTTGTTCTATACCTTTTTTCCAAAGCTTCAAAGGCTTTATCTTTACAAATTTCACATATGCTGTTCACCTTCATTTCAGAAAAGAAAATGAAAAATCTCATTCATCTGATCTTCAATGTTCAATAATATAAGTATTCCGCTATCATGGTGAACACTGAAACAATGTAATTAGCTAAATATAATTATCGGTGTGGGTATATAACAGCCAGCTTTTATTTGATTTCAGTGAACTAGTTTTCTCACTGTACTTGAATCTGTAGTTCATGAAAATAAGACAGGCAGGCCAAGCCCAAGGTGAGGGCTCTATGAACTCATTTGGGGAGCTTAGAACAAGCGCTGGGTCTTAACTATAAAAATGCTGAAAAAAATCTCAGGTAAAATCCAACTTGAGGGCTGGGAAAATAGCTCAATAGAATAAATGCCTGCCTGGCAAGTGTAGGGTCCTGAGTTCAATCCCCAGTACTTAAAAAAAAAAATCTAACTTGACCCAGGATGATCCTTCCTTTGTAGTGTCCCTCATTTTACCAAGGGAAACCAGAAGCCCAGAGCTAAGTGGTCCAAAAGTCCTATGATTAGCTACTAAACAGCTCAGGTAATTTTTTAGAGTAAAATTACCTCAGGCTCCTGCTCCCATTCCTCATATTATCCATTTCAAATATTTAGCTTAGTATTTCTGGTTAATAAGCCAAAGAAAGCAACTATATACAAACTACCTCTCAAAATTAACAATGAAATGAAATAGCCATAGGATATTTGTACATTTGTTCTAGACATTTTAGTTTGAAAACTCTAGTAGGAAGCGTTAACACTGCTAACCTAAGAGAATGAGCCACAATTGCTTTGACTTACTCTAAAAATTTAGTCAATTTTTAAAAACTACTAAGGGTATTTTCAAGTATAAAATATTCAAACTGTATGATCACTAAGGCCAAATCAACCATCATGTACATTCTCATATTTACAATCAGAGGGAAACCATTCTTTTTCTCCTTAAAATGTACCAGTGCAAGTGTTTATAGAGCTCAGAGTAAAGTATACTTAAAAGGTACAGCCTCCAAATATTTCATGCTTAAAAAAAAAATTAAACTTCTAAAACTGAGTTATACCCTACTGGTAATAGTAACAGAATCTAGATACATCAAACTGTAGCAAGGGATCCTTTACAAGAAATAAAACTTTCTTACACCGGAAACATAATCTCATATGAAATCTCATACAAAAAACTAAAGCACACCTTTAAGTATGAGTCACTGCATGAAACCACATACCTGTTATCTTGTCTCTTACAAGTTTACAGGACTCTATCTCACCGATACTCCCAAAGAGACTCTTTAATTCCTCCTGTGTCATGTTCTGAGGAAGGTAGTTGACTATTAGGTTGGTCTTGCTGTCCTCTGTGTTGCCAGAGTCAACTGGTGAGGAACAATTGTTGTTTATGGTAGTTGGACCATTGGCTGTGTTATTGCAAGTTGGTCCATTAGACAGTTGTGTTTCCATGGCAGCAATTACCTGCTAAAAACAGAGAAAATAAGAAATGTCAGAACTCACATTTCACGACCTATTAGACTCCATCCAAGAGTTTAAACGCTTGTCACTAAACACAAGTCATTCTGCTGAAATTCTAACAAAGCTTCAACAAAAAGTGCAACACCCACACTAATTTAAGCTATTCAACTTTATACTACACCATTACACTTTCACATACATATTCTATGCATGCACAATTTACACCCTAAAATATTTCTCTTAATCTCATTCTGGGTCTACTGACAGAGAGAGCCTCACTCACCTGCAAGGTCTGCAAACATGAAAATTTAGTACCAAAGAGCACAAACTTAAAAGCTGACTAAAAAATATTAGAAAATAAAAATGCTTAACATGCTGCCAAAACAAACCAAAAAGTGACCTACTAACTCTGAAGACAACTCTCAGTTATCCTAAGACACTCAATACTGTAAAACTGACAGGCATCATTAACTTAAAATCAAGAAGCAAAAGTACTTAAAAAATTTGTCAACATGTACTGTTTTGGTTACATATTGAAAATGTTTTTGATTAACAACATCTTATACGTTTACCATGGGTGAGAAATAAAAAAATACATGTTATATGCTATGGAGTGAAAAGATTTGTAGAATAACTTGGGAATGAAACTATGAATACCTTGTCTACCTTGTAGAATCTGATAGGCCATTCTTGTAGACCTTGAGAGTAAAGATCCCCAACAAGATAAATGATGTATAGCAACAAAATGAAATTCCCAAACAATTCAGTATATTTTGCCCTAGCTCTAATTTTAAGGAGAAAAACAAAAAGAAAACCAAAAAGACATATTCAGTCCACCAAAACAATAATGTAAATATGTCAACTTTTGCAAACAGACCAGCCCAAGAAATTTTCATTTGAGCACATAAGCCTGTTGGAAATGCAATAATAAGGTGTCCATAAACTTCAAATAACAAATAGCAGAGTTGGGGGAAAATGACCTCTAACTGTTCAAGCTACTCTATAAAATCATTTATTAAGCAATTTTGGATTCAGTTTCCTAAAAACCAATCCTCTGCTCTTTGAACAAGAGTCACAGACCACAGCCCCAAATTTTTCAAAAGCATTTTCCAACAGCTTTTGAACACCCAAGACTGTGGAGGAATCCAAAAATCAAAGCATCACTGAAAGGAATATCCTTCATACTTCATCCAATACACTTCTGTTCCACAAAGAATTCACTCCTCAAAACTGAAAACTCTAAATTGATGGAATGATGGTTTTAGGGAAGTTTAACATAGAAAAGTCAAAGAAAAAAAGGCAAAGTAGAGGGAAAGATGTTAGAAGAGAAAAAAAAAGCCTTTAAAAAATCAAATTCCCTAAGAAAAATAAAAGGGCTCATCAGCAGATAAGAAATTCCTACTGCCAAGCAATGTTTATTATAAAAAAAAAAAAAAAAAAAAAAAAAAAAAAAAAAAAAAAAAAAAAAAAAAAAAAAAAAAAAAAAAAAAAAACAACCAGCCAGCCACAGAAGCTTGAAAATACTGACCAACCTGGAACCCTTCCATGACTATTTCTTTTTCAAAGAAATGAATATTTATCCCCCAAACTGTAAGTTTACTTTCTCAAGTAAGTATCCTCAGAGAATACTTAGGAAGTTAAAAGGAAATAAAGAAACCTTTGGAAAATCTGTATTTAAAAAAAAAAAAAAAAAAAAATGAAGCAATTCAAGATATAAGCTTAATTGTAACAAAATCTATCTGAAATTGAAAGGGGAGGTTTCAGATTTCCTAACAAAGCATAACTGTTTCAGCCTGTTCAAAGTTAGCAATGGATTGCTCTTTGCATAGCAAAAAATTTTATGGGGTTAACTTTTGCCCACCAATTGTGAAAACAATGTGAAAATATGAGAGGCCAAAGGCCAGTTAAAACAAATTGCTACTCAGGAGATAGGGTATGTGTAGAAACTAGGAATGCTCCAAATGTAAGAGTCAGATAAAGCTCACTGGATGGCATCTGCAATATAAAGTGTTCACTGACTGAAATTAGCGGGATTTAGCAAGGACAACAAACACTCCTCACTTAATTGCACATTTATTTCCATGTTCAGGTGGCAAGAATGCACTCCTAAGCCAACATTCAAGTGAACAGCTGCAGTAGGCTGTGTGCGCTGAAAATTACAGCATCTCTCAGCTATAGGACCATCTGCTCAGAATAAAATGATACTAATGTGCTATATTTTACAAATAATGCATATTCCATTGATAGGCTCAACACAACTGTTCATAGAATGCAAAGTCTTTCAACAGTTACTGGGCAAATAATTTTCAGCCAGATTTACAATATCAACTTTTTTAAACATCAGGAATTGTAAATAACTTCAAAATATAGTAACCAAAAAAATACATAGTAAACAGAATGTAAAGAATTACGGTAACTTAATATTCAGACCATACCAAAACTTTTTTTGTTTTAAAGCTTGTCTTTTGAGTCTGCACTAAATCCTAATTTAGATTATAAAACATTACATACAAAAGCATGGTTCTGATCTACAAATACCACTAGTTAAAATTGCAATGTGCTTTTTAAGTCCTAATGATGGCCATACCATAAAGGTTAAATGTAAGGATAATCAGTATGCCAAATGAAAGGTTCAAGTGTTTGGTATGGCCTCAGCACTCCTGCAACATGCTAAAAAAAAGTAGCCTACAGAATTTAAGAAAAATCCCACAGACCCCGGTCCAAGGCTCTGCTGCCCACGAACCACTTCTAAGCAGAGAAGCCACATCACACAGTCTGACTGCCATGTTAGTTTGGAGTTGCCGTCTGCAATATGGACACAAAAAGTACCGTACGTTAGATGAGCAAGATAATGCAACAAATCAGTTTGTACAAAATTTACAGTGATTGTATTGATATTCCCAGCACGTCCATGCAGTGTGGCTTAATTGAATTTGAGGCAATTCCAATCTAATCTTTCCAAATTCATTTTAACATGTAGTTTTCCTGCACAAATGTAAGCAGTTTTAATTAAGAGCCTGGGTTTAAAAGAATACTATTTACCTCAGCATCTATCCCAAAGAACTACCTTGAACTACATCTCAAAAATAAAATGAAACAAAATACTCAGGCTGCCCTTTCTCCTAAGAATGTGGGAGAAGGGAGGAAATGTGAATGAAATTTATAGTGAGAAAAAGCGGTCATGCAACTCCCAAGTGATTGTTTTCCATAAAAGCACTCCTTCCCCAAAATGGCAAAAGGGCATTCGGAGAAGCTATATTTGCCCACACTGTTACATTACACTACAAATGATCCTTAATCCTGGGACTTAAAATTAAAAGTGAATCGAAACCCTGCGAGGTTATTCTGCCACTATAGTCAAAGTGCTCACTAACAGTTTCACTGAGAGTTGTTCACATATACTAAGAAGCAGTAAACCAGCATCTTTCAATTGAAATAATTGGACCAATAAATAGGATTGTTTGGAGTAATGCTTATATAGGATGTCAGCTTTGTTCCTGAATAAAATCAAGTGAACATTTTTAATATGTAAATTGTAAACGCAGCATGATTAGAAATTAGTGCTGCTATGAGGCCTCCAATATAGTTAATGGGCCATTTACCACTTATTACAACTTGCCTGGATACTAAACAGCCATGGTAACTGGCACAAAAGCCAAAGTTTGCTTCCTAGCCATAATGGCAGATGCTTTAAATGGTCATCATAATAATCTGAAAATAGATAATGAACAACAAAGGAGGGCCTAAAATTTTATACTTCTGTAATTTAAAAGTTTCATCCTTACAGTTAAACCTAGCAAAGTATTTACTCATACATAATGTTAGTGATGATATTACGATAAGGACCAGATTCCATGTTCAGGCATCTTCCAAAAGAGTTTCAGACTATTTCATAGGATGCCATGAAAATGTTTTACTTTTTTTCCCTTCTCCCACTGCAGCTAAGGAATTCAGCCTGACCCTATGTTCTTTACTTTTTTAAGAAAACGTACTTGGAGGTAAACTGAGCCTATGAAAAGGAAAAAATGTTTTAATATTCACCAAAAAAAAAAAAAAAAAAAAAAAAAAAGTTTGTTTCTTGAGACAGGATCTCACTATTTAGGCTGACCTTGAACCTACTACACAGCCCAGGCTATTCTCAAAGTCCTAGCAATCCTCTTGCCGCAGGCTCTCAAGTGCGGGAATTACAGACATGAGCCTCCATGTCCAGCTTCCATGAAGTAATTTAATAACACAGCTGGGGTTAGAATACCTAAGTAGGACAGGAAGGCCACACCCAACAAGTTAAAACCACACCTAAATTTATGCCCAGAATACCATCAGGAGTTAATATCTAAATATTCCTTACTACATAAAACCATAGATTCAAAGGTAATAGCACCAATGCTTTCTATTCCATAGGAAGTGGATACTAATGAGCTAATCTTCTGACGCCCTCTTTCTGAAAGCCCCAGGGAAGCAAACAATCACTTTACTGAACCAACCAGCTAGGAAGACTGTGTATGGAAAAATGATTCTACTGCACTTTTACATTTCAAGCACCCCAGACAGTCTCTTCTGCTTGAGGCAGACACATACCTTTATGGGAAGTTATAAATAAGTTGCTCACATGGCCCTTACCTTTATGCTGGCCAACAATTCAGTTACTAAAAATGTAAAGCTACTTCCCCTTCACTTAAGGACAGGTGATTCTGCTCTACTCAATCTACCACAGACAACTGGGCTGTGCACTATTTATAGATTCCACTGGCTCTGAAACTCTTTGGAAGGGGGAGAAAAAAAGACCATGTTCAAGGGAAATAGCCCTGAGTTTTAAGGCTCAAAACATACTGTTTCAGTATAATATTATCCTCTGAATTGACATCAATTGTCCCAATTCACACTGCTTTTCCTCCTGTTAATAAGGCACTTGAGCACAGAGCAATCTAGAATATTTCACATCTTTAGTGGATTCCAAGGGATAATGAAAAGATGTTAGTTGGGTGGGGAGAGCATGGATTTTTTTTTTTTTACAGGAAGAGAAAGGTGGCCTCTACCTTTGCATCATCACAAAGTTTACTTCCAAAAGGCCATAAAGAATTTGTAGATGGAATTTTGTTAATCTAAATAACTCATACTTTAGTATCAAGAATTTCTTACAATAGTAGGATTATAAGCTCAAACTATTTCTTTGTCATACCTAGAAGCCAAAATAGTCCAACAGTTTCCTAATCACATAAGACAACACAGAAAGTCTTTTTTCCAGTCTTCCTAGTCAAAAAAAAAAAAACTATAAACTACAAAAATCTGCTCTTCACTTTTTTAAATTTTTATTTTAAAGAGAGAAAGATAAAGAAATAAAAAACAATGATACAGAGTTTCAAAGCAGGATAAGAAATTATCAGTGGTTAATGTACTGCATGTTTTAGTCTAAGTAGCTGCTCAAATTACAAAATAAAGTATTTCAAACCTCCTGCAGACAGCCACATAACAAAACAGACTAATCAAAAATATTTCAAATATATTCCACGAATTATCATTAAATTCACTTAATATACTGTTTTTCAGAAAAAGCTTCCATAAACTAGAAACCTGATTTGGGGATTTGCTCTCATGGCTGAATGAGATCTCACAGTGAGACTACAGCAATGGCCACTTGGTAACCCCTAGTGACTCTGGTTCCCCTCCATTGTATGCTTACAGGCCCCTAGTAGGGTGCTCTCCCTCTCCCAGACCACCAACTTACAGCTTCCCAAAAGGCCCTCCACAACCTAATCCACACGAACAAACTGTTCAGGAAGCGTTTCCTAAAGCATTCAGTCATCCACAGCTTCCTATGGCCCTACTGTCACCGAATTAAGTGCAAAGTACTCAGTATAAAGAAGTGTAAATATTTGAGATCTTCAGGTGCCCCACAAAACTTGAGCATCTTCTTGTGTCTCAAATAACCCAATGCTCTGCTCTTTGTTCTCACAGGTCCACCTGCATGCAAAGCCCACAGCCAGACCCACCCCATCCCTACTACAAAGACAGGTACAAGCTAAGGACAAGAAATTTCTTCAAAAGCTGGAGAATGAAAATGAAAGAACAAACCACCTCCCTGAAGGTGTACACACTTGGTAGCTTTTCTAACACAACTCGAGTGTTTCTGACCAGTGATTTCTTAAAGCATATTTTCCACTTTTGGCATACTGCACCAGCCATCTCCACCCAAATGAAACCTGAATTCCTGCTATAGGGTACAACAAAAGAAACACATTTTTTTAAAATCATGGCATAAGTATATTCAAGCCTGTGGCCAGCAAGATTATGGAGATAGGATCTGTGAGACTGGGCATGACTCTAGCAAATGACAGAAGCAAAAATAAGTGGGGAGGGGCCGGAGAGATGGTTCAGTAGAATAAGCACTTGCTTGGCAAGCACAAGGGCCTGAGTTCAATCCCCGGTTCTGCCAAAACAAACAAACAAACACAAAAACAAAGAAAAAGTGGGGAAAAAAAGGTTTTAGAGGCCATCATGCTAAAGTTATAGATCTCATGTGACTGGCTACTGATTAGAAAAGTCAGCACAAATGATAATGTTTCTGAAAAGAGTGACTAGGGCAAGCATCTCTCTCAGAATAGAATGGTTCAACTTGGATAAAATGACCATGGCCCCCAGATTTATCTGATATTAGACTGTTTTTAAAAACCTCAAGTAAAAAATAAGTATCTCAAGGAGCACAGCACCAGGGCAGAATAAGTCTAGTGCCCTCTTTCTGACCATGTAAGTCTCTCTCTAAAGCCCCAGTTACAAGAATAGAATATACCTATTTCTAAAATTTAAAAACTAAACTTAGACTGGGCATGATGGAAAACACACATGTGTAATCCCACCACTCAGGAGGTTGAGACAGGAGGATCATTTCAAGTTTCAGGCCTGTCTGTGCTGTGTGAGTTCTAGGCCAGCCTGAAACTAGGGACCCCGTCTCAAAAAACAAAGTAACAACAGAAACAGCTAAACCTAGCAGAAAACAAACCACTCACATCTTCACTAAGAATTATCTTCCTGGACCAAAGATATAGCTCAGCAGCACAGTGCTCGCCTGGCAAGTTCAAGGTCCAGAGTTTGATTCCAAGTAACCCCAAAATTAAAAAAAGAAACTTTGAGAAAATCAAGGCAAGGCACTAAGGCACACTAAGTCACAACTGGAATATATAACATGCTTGCTGATGAGAGCTAGGTAAGCAACAGTGTCATCTGTCTAGGAAACACAGTTCCTATAGCAAATTGTACCTTTCCCATTCAAATTACTAATATGGCATCTTCACAATACATTTCTGGCTTTACTGAATCAAGCAAGAGCAGTCAACCACGTACTGCAATCAAAGAGCTAATGTATCATCTGCAAGACTGAGTCGTTATTTTACTTTCTTTAAATCTTTCTTGATTTGTGATTCCTAAGCTAACTTGTAGCTTTTAACTTCATGAGATGTTTTCAATCCTACAATCCTACAATCTCAGCCTATGTTCCAGCCTACCCAAACCATTTTAACTGTCTCCCCAGCTCAATGGATTCCTCAACCTAAAACTCAGATGTTTGGCTTTAGGGCTAACAAAGGTCCAAAAGCTGCCAAGGACAGCACTCTAAACAACTGCAGAAGTCACAAGAAGAATGTTTTCTGGCAGCACATACAGTCTCTTGGACTTTATGGCTCCTACAAAGTACAGAGTCTAGGGCTGGGGAGATGGCTCAGTGGTCTAAAGCAACTACTTGGAACAAGCTTGGCAAAGCACAGAGACTGCGGTTCAATCCCCCAGCACC
>NW_004524675.1:8514680-8519316 GCF_000260255.1 Octodon degus | reverse complement strand
GTATTTTAGGGAAGGGTCTATAGGATGTTCAGGGTCTCACTACTAGATCAGACTCATAGTGATTCTCCTGCTTACAGCCTCCCAAGAGCTGGGATTAGAGGCACACGCCACCACACCCAGTCTCACTTGCTGTCTCAGCATGCCCCGAGGGCAGAGCCAGCGTGGCAAACCCAGGGATTGAACCCCTGGACCCTGTGCCTGCTTGCAGGCACTTTAATCCACTGAGCTATTTGGCCGGCCCAATTTCAGGTTTTAAGAAGTAGAATTTATTGAAAAAGTAAGCTGTATGCCAAGGTCTAAAGGAGATATGAACTGTCTATGGAGATAAACTGTCCATCTTCAACCTACTCTACATTCACATCTTACTCAGCAAAGTCATGAATATACTACGCTACATGGCAAGAGGGAGTTAAGGTTGAAAACACTTAAGATGCTAACCAGCTCATCTTGAAAAAGGAAGAGCATTCTGGATTACACCATGGGTCTACATTGGTCCTTAGACCTATAGACAGAGACAGGAAAGTCAGCATCAGAGTAAAACAGCATGGAAAGACTTCCTGGCTTTGAAAGGGGCTGCCAGTCAAGAAGACGGGCAGAATCTGCCAGAAAAGGCATTCTTCCCTAATGCAACCCTACCAACCAACATCTTCATCTTGGCCCACTGAGACCCACTTCCTGACCTTCATAAGTATAAGATAACAAACTTGTTAAGCCACTAAATTTACAGTAATTAATTATAGGTATAATAGAAAACAAACGCAGCTCTATGTTCCTAGAAAAGGAACACTCCAGGCAGAGAGACCAGCCAAGGCAAAGCTGGTCTGCTGTGTAGAACAGCCTGGAGCTACAAGAAAGATGAGGAGCAGGAGACAAGTCGAAGAGGTAATGAGGCCAAGCCACATAGGGCCTTGAAGCCCACCATTAGAGGAACAGAAACCATAGAAAGGTTTAGAGAAAAAGAGTAGCATGCAGCTGAGTGTGCTGGAGGACTCACTCCGCAAGTCTGGAAGCAGTTAGACTACCTAAACAACAACTACAGCAATCCAGGAGTAGAATGACAGTAAGTTTGATCTAGGTGATGTCAGAGTAAAAGCTTTCAGATTCTGGATATACACAGAAGAAAACACATTAGTGATGTGCTATGCTTTAATTATATCAGTAAACTGTTTAAATATCAAGAGACTGGTTTAGATTCCAACTGCCTACATTCAAACAACCCACTGAAGGGCTATGAACTAAGAATAAAAAAAAAAAAAAATCAATAAGTAAAGGAAAAACTTCTATGAAGATTTATGTTAAAAGAGGGCTGGAAAATATCCCCTTTAAGGCAACTCAAGTGTACAAAAATCTGAGTTTACAAATAGTTTATCAAATTATTCACTGTATGTATTCTCTATAAAAGAATTCAGCAACTAATTCATTTAATAGCAAATATAAAATAAAAAAATCAGTAAACTGAAAGGTACAACTACTGAACCTATTCTGTGTTACTACTTAACACAGAAACTGTTTCATTAGACTACATTTAAAGCATTCAGAATTCAAAATAAGCAAGTACATTTAACTCACCCCAAAACCCTAAAAATTAAGTGGGCAAAAGTAGTGCAAATAACTTGTATTTTGTAAACTTAACTTTTAAATCTGTATTTTTCAACAAGGTTACCTATACACCTCCGGAATAATAAAGGTTAAGTCACAGGTTAACTCTGTGATGGTTACAGGTGAGCATGCATGAAACTGGTACTGTCGGATAATGAATCATGCTAATTTCAGCAGCCTAATTAGTTTCCATGTCATTATTTGGCTATAAAATGTAAAAATAGATAAGAGTACATTCAGAATAAAATCAGCTACTTCCCCTCCCCTGATTTTTTTTATGAGCTTTTCCTTCGTTCAGGCAGGTAGATTTAGACTGTTAAATTAAAAGTTAACACAGTCATCAACATAGGAACTGGATTAACTTCACATTCATCTACAAAAGTCACTGCTATCAGAACACCCTCAGGATAGTACAAGCTGTGAAGGGCTGCCTGGAAATCCTAAAATAATCCCAGTAGCTGAGTGTTTTCATTAGGTAGACTGAAAATACATCTCCACTGTAGGACAGACACACTAAAATACTGTCTATATTTAAGCTCCAGCACAAGAATGCTTCATTTTAAAGGAAATACAAAAGAAAAGGAAGATTTATGGACACAAATAACACTTGTTAAGTCAAAAATGTTATAAAAGGGGCTAGCCAAACAGCTCAACAGATTAAAGCGCCTGCAAGCAGGCACAGGAGCTGGGGCTCCTGATTCATGGGCCTTCCATGTTGGCCCCAGCCCCGCCTCTGGAGCAAGGGCAAGCAGAGACAGCAACTGAGAGTGGGTGTGGTAGGGTGTGCCTGTAATCCCAGCTGTTGGGAGGCTGTAAACAGGCAAATCACTATGAGTCTGATCTAGTTGTGAGACCATGAACACCCTGTAGACCCTTCCCTAAATACAAAAAAAGAAAAGTTATAAAGGGCCATAATCCTCCATCTGGCCACTTAGACTAACATTTTCTTTGCTGTCATTTAGCAGGACTTACAAAGAAAGTCAAATGCTATAGTGTCAAAACACCAAACAGCTTGTAATAAAATCAAGTCATCTAAAATGTCAACAAGGTATATGAACCTCCTTTACAAAACTTGAAGGTTATATATACTTCTTAGGACTTTGGAGAACTGAAAATTAAGAAAAGCTATCCCCAGGAAAAATGCCCAGTGAAGAGCAGAAACAGCAATGTGCTCTTCCTCTGTCCACTGTAATCCTTGCTCAATATAGGCTGCCAGCTTCCTTCTTCTCAGAAATGGGGATTATCTTACTTGCACCTACCCATGAAATATTTTTATTGTTAGTTAATGTTATCAATACTGAGATTCTCAAGAGATGTGTAGTTCAGATTTAGGCACATAACTAGGACTTATTTAGTAAGGAAAGCTGGAGCACTTTTAAAAAAAAAAAAAAAAAGAAAGAAAAGAAAGCAAGTTACTTTATTTCCTTTGGTCTTCCCCAAAAGACAGATCACTTTAAATACTATGTCCTAGCTAGAAAAAAGTACCCGCATACATACATGGCTTTTTATATTAATCAAACTTCTGGCTATTTACTACATTTCAAGGAAAAGAGACAATAATTTGCTTTCAATTAAAGTGTTATAGTGACTTCAAAAAGACAATGACACTGCTGGAACCAAGTATTGCAAGGACATTTCTAGTTAATCTGCTACCTAAGAATATGAACTACTGCTTAAAAATGGAGTCAATGCTATTAACTGAAGAATAAGCAAGGTCTGTTTCATCGTCAGGTCTTCTCCACTTGCTCCATCTATGCAGGCACACATTCCCACCCAAACCTCAGATCTCTGTAAAAGCAACATGAGTCAAAAAGTTTCGGTTCAAGGGCCAGCCAGATCCCCTGTGCCGTGCCAGCCCCGCCCCCAGGGGCGCACTGAAACAGCAACTGAGACCGGACATGGTGGCACGCACCTGTGATCCCAACACTTGGGGGGCTGAAAACAGGAGGATCACTATGAATCCAATCTGTGTAATGAAACCCTGTAGAGCCTGTACTAAATACATAAAAGAATTAAAAACATAAAATAAAATGCTTAGGTTCTCAGTCAATGATTGCTGACCACCTAACACAGCAAAGCACCTCAATTGACTTCTACTTCAGACTTCCCACTTCACACTTACCTTGGGATCACTGAAGTGAAATAGACTTGGACCTCTAGAAGTTTGTTAGAGGTGAACTATGCAGCAAACATGTCAGTATGTATTTGTAATAAAACATGTACAAGTATGTACATGCACATTATGAAATGCTGCTGAGTAGTGGTATCTACCTCCCATAGGCTGAGGAGGGGCAGGGGTATAAATACAATTGCAGGCCACTTTCTTATCTAGAAATTTTTCTTACAATTCAAACTACAAAGACATTTGGCCTTTGAATTACTTCTGCTCTGGGAAAAAAAGAGAGGGTAAATGGGTCATATTCTCTTTAAAAGCTCTTGTCATATACATATATTTTGACAGAAAGTATGTCAAAGCACTGCATAGCACTAAAGTACTAAGTGAGCATTAGGTGTTATTATCATTGTTGAACAAAAGAAGATGCCTCTTTGAAATGCTACCATAGAAAACATGTTTATCTGTCTTTCTGGTCAAGGTCTGGTTCCCAGTCCTACTCCCTAACATCTAAATGGGCAACAAAGTTGCAGTATTCAGCTGGGAGTTTCTTTACAAGAAAAGGGCTCTCTGGACAGAAAGTAAAATATGCAGACTTCTAATCATGACTACCATACCCTATTCTGGCCCTCTGAAACACCTGCCGCAGGAAACTACCTGTAACATAGTCACAAGTGGTGACTAAGAAAGGTATGAATCTTTACTTAAATTGCTACAATTTTTAACCTCAGCCCTCAAATACTGAAGGAACACCTAAGATGGTCCAACATTCTTAAGTGTTTCACCTCTGAACTACAGTCTTGTCTATTTTAAGTACCTTTCTTTTAAACTTACATCCTCCTTCCATCAGAAAGTGCTTGGGATATAGTTGCATTCTTTTAATGAATAAAATGATTTGTTCTAATGGTGTTTGTAAATAGGATC
>NW_004524675.1:8485432-8514530 GCF_000260255.1 Octodon degus | reverse complement strand
GAAGAAAGGTTTGTACTAATATCGTTTAGACAAGATATCATGTCTGCATCCTGTTCTCTGAATAGCTAATTTGAAGATGACAATATTCGATATATTAATTATTGTAATTGTCTTACCTGTTTCAAAACCATTTTATTGCTATTTTATCTTTTTTCTCATTAAAATGAATAAAAAAAAATTAAAGAAAGAAAGAAAGAAAGAAAGAAAGAAAGAAAGAAAGAAAGAAAAGTGCTTGGGGGCTGGGGAGATGGCTCAGTGGAATAAGTGCTTCCCTGGCAAGCACAAGGGCCTGAGTTCAATCCCCAGTTCGGGGGGGGGGGGGGGAGAGTGCTGGTGCCCTCCATCCTCCCTGCCTGTCTTCACATCCTCAGCTTTTCAATCTCTTGCAATCTTAGGATTTAAATGTGAATAAGAATTCCAAGTGGATCTCAGAATCTGCAACTCAAATTTAGGTTATTTAGAACTCAAAAAGTCTCTCATCCATGATTATACACTAGAATCTAGACTGATGATGCACACATTACTAAATCTATTCTATGGTGTCCATGTCTGTAATTCATAAAGAAAATGAACCAAATACAGTACAATCATGTAAGACCATGCAGTTTTTCTACAATCTTTCCACTATCATGATTTTGTATTTTGTTTTGTTTTGTGGAACTGGGGATTGAACTCAGGCCCTTGCGCTTGCCAGGGACGCGCTTATTCTACTGAGCCATCTCCCCAGCCCCTGCTATCATGATTTTAAACACAACCTGAATTTAAATATTATTTTTCTAAGTCCACAGTAACCATGGTTTGAAAAATCATGTTTAATCAAAAGAAAAATAAGATGTCCAGAACTCTGTAGATTTGGGTGTCTTTTGCTAAAAATATGACATCCCAATGACACTGCCTCTAAAAGGTATTCAACAATTCTTGTGACTAAAAGAAGGTAGGAAAAGATGGGAAAGAAAAATAAAGTAGCATACATTGATTCCTTAGTCTGTGCCAGGCCTCAAGCTAGAGATTTTACAAATAAAGTCTCATATAATCCTCTTGTGCACTGTGAGCTATACATGTTATCTTCAATTTATAAATGAAGATTTCAGTACCTGGGTCCTGCAAGGCTAAGATTCCATCTAGAGCTTCCTAGCTACTCTCTCTGCCTCTGGGCTTGCCCTTTCTCGAGTATACCTTCCATTCCTGGCACAGAGATCTACCCAAAAACATCGGCAACCCACAAGCATCTCGCTCTGTGAGGCTTCTGCTGACTCCATACTGCCTACAAAACGACATCTCAGCTCCCATGTGAGACATTCAGCTTGACCTCATTCCTACTTATCTCTCTATCCACAGGCCCACTACTCCCCTGACACACAATAAAGCCTAACAAACTCCTGGAGTTCCTCCCACCCCAAGGTTGCTTCCCACTGTTACTCAACCTCTTTTCTCAATCTGCGAAGGCCTCACTACCTTTCTCCCCTTGACTAAATAAAATACATTCAGCATAGGAAGAGAGGACACACTGTCTCCAACAAGCCTCCAGTGAGCCACAGAGCTGGGCCAGGCAACTCCCCTCGAGTACTTGTAATCCCATACCCACCACATGAGCCTTACCTACTTTTGTCTCCCTATCTCCTGGGCAATAAATACAGAGAGGCAAAGGGAAAAGAGTTAATGGCCCTCATCTGCAATTCAAGACAGCAACTAAAAAAATTTCTCACTTATTTATCCATGTGGTTTTACATTCCTTTCCAAAACTTTTTTTTTTTAAGACAGGGTTTCACTATGTAATTCAGGATGGCCTCTAAATCACAGCAATCCTCTGGCCTCAACCTCCCAAGTGCAAGTGCTACAATACAGATGTGCACCACCATGTCCAGCTTCCAAGAAGACTTTTAGACAGACTTTCCTTTATAGCCTTATGTGCTATAATGTCAAAGTGTCAAAGTCATCCCAGGTTATATATAAAGGAGAAAACTGATTACAATAGACTGTCATGATCCATTAGCAATACATATACATATTCTGTCCAAATACATTTATTAATTCTTAAGAGTATAAGCTCAAGCTTCAAGCTGAACTAGGATAAAAAAAAAAAGAATTCTACCAACAAGTCTTTCTTAAAACAATGTAAGCCACAGTAACAAAGGAAGAGTTGGATAGGCAAGGGCCATTCTCACATCAGTCTAAAATAAGCAAATTTTCCATCAAAAATGAAAACAAGACCACCACCAAATACTTGTCTCCTCCAAGCAAGCAACATCTGCTCTACAGACTATCACCAAAAATACAGAAGAAATTACCCAACACCAGAAAGTAACTTCCTGATTCCTTGGAGGTACCAAACTGCTGTGCTAAACACTGGGAAAACAAAGGTGCACCACACACTCTACCCTCACAGAGCCTCTCCTCAGCAATCTTGCCCAAGAAACCCAAAGCATGCAAGAATATCTTGAAGAACCCATAACCAAGAGTTATCAAACATTCCAGATGCTAAATATTTCACTAAGAAAAGGGGGGCAAAGTCACAGCTACTATAGAAACAACCATCTTACACATTTGAGTTTGAACAACTATGTGTGCAATAATACATAAATAAAACATTTTGCTTCCCAAGGTTTAAAACACTAGAGAATAATAGGAGACGATGCATGATGTTCACAGTGCATTTAATATTAGACTAGATGCTTCACTAGAGAAGTCTGAGGTGCAGGGTGAAGTTTTTCTGGTTTCCAGTTTGTGAATACCTGTTTTCTGATACCACTTTACCTATGAAAAAACAAGGTTCTAAGCCTTAACATGTAAACTATTCAGCAGTAAATGAAATCATCTGTCACTGACAAGACTTTCAGAAAGCACCTACTCTCTAGTACAAATCTGTTATGACTATAATCTCTGTCATAGCCTTAAAAAAAAAATCACTATCATCTACTACATTAACCTAACATGATTTGGACAAAGGACCCTTCAAACCAATTCTCTGAAGGGACCTATAGACCTAAATTGAAACTTATCACTCTTTCTGTAAAGGGAGTAGAGACCTAGTCAAGTACACTCTGTCTTAGATATATTTTATAGAGTTCTTTAACTTGATTTTGATTGCTAATCTCCAGTTGAGAATCACTACTGAGGAAGGAGAATAGCCTGAAATGTCATTTATACCTGCAGCACTCCCCACACATGCTTTTCAAGGCCAACATTTATCAAGCTCACACCCAGGATTCACACCAGAGACCTAAGAACTGAAAGCACTGGAACTCAAAGCACACTATT
This sequence comes from Octodon degus, assembly GCF_000260255.1. NCBI lineage: Eukaryota > Metazoa > Chordata > Mammalia > Rodentia > Octodontidae > Octodon > Octodon degus. Next base: position 8,511,272 of record NW_004524675.1, on the reverse strand, counting down.
CATTCTCTATTCCATGAAGAATAAGAAGCATACATGTAGGAAAAGGAAATTATTAAGGTAGAAGCAAAGAAGTAAACCAAGATTGAAGAAAACTTTCACTGCACCAGAACATTCAAGTTTGCCCTCATCAGGTTAAGAAAGAACAATTATCAATACAGGCCACATGACAGCAGCATTTTTCTAAAGTAACCTTTGCTGTAACTGAAAATGACCCTATTTTGCATTGATGAGAATAAAGCCAACAGGCTTCTTATATTAAGATCTAACCAGCTGGTTGTGGTGGTGCATCCCTGTAATTCCAGCCTTTGGGAAGCTGTGGCAGGAGGGTCACTGCAAGTTTCAAGGCCAGCCTGCGATACAAAGTGAGCTCAAGCCAAGCTGAACTGCACAGTAAAATCCTATCTCAAAAAGACAAAAAAAAAAAAAAAAGCCTGGCCAAAACACAAACAATGTGCATCCTCTACCCATCACGTTGCTTATATATCAACTAAGATCCAACAGAAACAAAACTTAGGTATCCACCTGTGACATTCTTCATGACATAAAATTCAGCATACACATAATGGCACAGTGAGCACAGACTCATCAGTAGTCCTGACCCACAGGAAGAAATGTCTGGGCAAGGGAAAGAGTGAAAAATCTTCTGAATGTGTTACGTATTCAAGTAAACTGACCATAAGATAAAACTAAAAACTAAAATAAAATATAAAAGCAAGACTGCCTAATTCATACACAAAGACACAAAGAGGTTACAGGATCATGTCTGCAATAAGAAAAAGGGTTTTAAAAAAAAAAAAAAAAGTCAAGCCGCCTTCTTAGGAGAAAAGCAGCCAGCAGATGGAAGGATAGAAAGAAACATGAAGATCTGCAGAATTTGTCACGACAAGCCAGAGGGTTGAGTTAGTCTGTAAACATGCTGTCTACCCAATGCTTTTCAATAATTAGTCATGTTCAACACTTAAAACTTTTTAACAAATTTACGTTTTCTTTTTAAAATCTGGCTGCGAGGGGCGGGTGGTAGTAATAACAGTGCCCACATTTCCACAGAGCTGGTGTCTCAGGTTACCTTTACAAAAGAATAGGGTATGTTCTCCCCAGATTTCCCACTACTGCTTTGATATCCTGGTCTCTACTAGGACTGGATCCCAAGTGAAAAGAATATCACAGCCTCCAGGTCAATCACAATGAAGAATATACAGTTTCTATCACATTGGTAGGATTCCAGAAGGCCAAAAAACTGGGGCTGGGGGTGATCATCCCTAGTATAGTGTGCCTGGAAACTTCACTGTAGATAGCACAGAGACAAAACCAATGATGGTTGGGGTGGGAGAGAATCTAACCACTTCAGACATAACTAGTCACATAAATTGTGGCTCTTTAATTTTAGAGCTAGTCTTCTATGGAAATATGCTACTAAATAAGCATAATAATAAATGGGTGGGCTGGCCAGATAGCTCAGCAGATTAAAGTGCCCACTTAGGCAGGTGCAGAGACTGTACAAGGCCCACCCGTGGGGCATGCTGAGACTGAGACTGGGCGTGGTGGCACACGCCCACAATCCCAACACTTGGGAGGCTGAAGTCAGGATCATGAGGAGTCTAATCTGTGTAGTAAGACCCTGTAAACCCTGTACTAAATACATTAAATAATAAAAAAAAAAAAATAGGCAAAAAAAAAAAAAAAATCAAGGCTATGCTACTAAAATCCTAATATAAAATTCAAAACACTGTAAAGTAGGATCCATTTTGGTATGTCTATACTATGTGTTCCTGATTTAGAGCAAAAAGTCATCCTGTCCACCAAAAGAGTAATAATAATTAACTATATCCTGTCCCTTCTGGGAGCTGAAGAGAAAGTTAATTCATACATACTCAGATATTCTGATACCAGAAAGAGTAGGACACATCAAGTGTTCTGTCCTCAGAATGGGAGAAGGTAAGCAGCACACACAAAAATAAATTTAAAAAAAAAAAAAAATCACCTGGCATTACAACAGACGCCCTTGAATTAACACTGAACAATTTCCACATCATTTCCACATTAAACTCTCTAAAAGCTGCTTCTTGGCACATCACAAATTACATTCTGGAGGTGGAGCAGAGGGTCAGCAGGGACAGCACAGAAATGCAAAGACATTTTCACCATTTTCTGTTGCCTTCTATCTATCCACATAGATTCCTAAGAAAGCTGGTTTCAAACCAGCAAGGGGGACAGGCAGGGAGCAGATCTACAACAAGACTTGCAGAAAGGTGCCAGGGAGATAGCTCAGATGAGTAAGTGTTTGCCTGGCAAATGCAAGGTCCTGAGTTTGATCCCTGGTACCAAAAAAAAAAAAAAAAGACTTGCAGAAAGTCTCTGAAGGCATGAAAGGTAGAAAGTGAAGCCCCACTAAGATTAGCTGCTTTATAATGCAGAAAGGTGACAGGATAGTTTGGAGACAAAACACTAAAAGGAGCCGGTTTCTTGGAAGCAGAACCTAGTATGTTCTTCCATACGCCAAAAACTGCTATTTTGCTATGTGTATTAAGTTTTCTAAGTATTATTATAAGACTATACACTGAGCAATTATAGCTTGGTTAAAATCATCAGTTAACTCTTTCTTCCTATTCTCTAGAATTAAGAGAATTTTCTATAAGAGACGGGAAGAAAAGACACCACAACACAATGAATAATGACAGTTTTCCAAGAATCCCTTCAACTTTCAGTGTTGAAAATTTCAGACAAAGACCAAGATAAAGCAACAAAAACCATGATAAAACTTTTTGTCTCTTTTTCTTAAAAAGGCATAGCAAAAAACAAAAAGTTGGAGACATACCAAAACAGAAGGCTTTATAAGGGCACATTATTCTCTATCCACTGCAAAAATTTTAAGGTTACAGAATATTATTTTAACGCTGCTGCCTCTTTTCCCCTTAGAATCTGTGCTGTTTTCCCTTCCCCGCAAAAGTCCCTTCAATTTTTTCCAATCCAGTTTCTACCATAAGGCAAAGCATAGCTTCTAACTGTGCAAACTATATCATCTATTTTGCAAAACTCTATATTTAAGATTGATTCTACTTCCAGGGTCATATTATAAAATATGAAACGAGAAAAGACCAACATCTGGAATTGAATAGTACACTACAACCATATTTGTTTACTAATGTAGTGTATAATTCAAACACAGCAATTTAGTTACATACTAGAGAACAAAATTTGAGGTTCTCAGTTTTTACTTACATTTAGACTCTAGTAAAGTGTTACAGTTCTCCCTTGTCATCAATCTTTAAAGATAGATTTCCAATCTAATAAACTTGGAAAATGGCTTTCCATATACCACATACCTCCAATTTGGAGGGGAAAAAATGTTAAATATTTAACCCCTATGGATTATTACATATTCATTTTCTCATGATACATTTGGTCAATTTATTGTGCCCTTATAAGAGTTTAATTCTAGAGTATGTGAACATCAGTTATGAGACACAGCTTTTAGCTCATATCCGTAACTATGATATCATTAAATGCCAAAGTTAAAGAACTAAGTGCTATGAATCAAGTCTAAACTCAAATGAAAATTATGTGTACCAGACTCCCAAATACAGCTACTATTCCCATATTTAAAACTAACTGCATCAATTTCCATTAAGTAAAATGTTCAGGCTGAGAGCTTGCAACTCAGCAGTAGTGCTTAGCATGTGCAAGATGCTGGCTCTAATCACCAGCACAAAAACAAACAAAAAATAAAACAAAGATTTTGGTTCATCAAGACTTAAGGCTTCTACCAGCCCCACCCCCGGGGTGCACTGAGATTGCAATTGAGACTGGGCGTTGCGAGAGCCTTTAATCCCAGCTCTTGGAAGGCTATAAACAGGTGGATCACTATGAGTCTGATCTAGTAGTGAGACCCTGAACACCCTGTAGACCCTTCCCCAAAAAACAAAAATAAATAAATAAATAATAAAGACTTAAGGCTTCCAAATAAGTAAAAGCCAAGAGCAAGTAAATTTCAACATTATATATAACATGTGGAAAATCTGGGTTTGAGCTTTCGTATCAGATTTAAAAGTGGCCTCAGAAGACCAAATACTTGATACTCTCTTTCCTAGCTCCTGTATTAACAGATAACTAACTGAGATGTGGAAATAGACCAGAAAGGAAACAGCTTTCGGGGCCAGGGAGATTAAGTGCTCTGTAGAATAAGTGCTTCCCTGGCAAGCGCAAGGGCCTGAGTTCAATCCCCGGTTCCACCAAAAAAAAAAAAAAAAGAAAAAAGAAAAAGAAAGAAAGAAAGAAAACAGCTTTCAAGAGGTCCAAAGACAATTGCCACCAGTGCTCAAGTATTTCTTAGTAGCTCAGTGACCACTGACAAATGTTTAATTTAATAATTTCTATATAATTTTTGCTCACTCTTCCTAGAAAGGTTATATAAATAACAGACAAAAGTAACAACTTACAAAAATCACCACACTGATATAAAAGAGCGTCTTGTTTCTAAAACACTAACCTTCTCAAGATCTGTTTTCTGCTCTCACTCCTCTAACATTACCTTCCCAACTTATGGTAAGTTCAAACTGCCATAATCACAGTAATGAGGCAATTCAAATGAATATATACTCCTCCATACAGACCAGGGCGTATGTTCTTCTCTTACTAAAAAGGATATTTTTTTCTCCTTTATCTTACTTGCAAGAGTAATTTACCATATAGTACATCCCAAGCACCAAATACTTACACTTCTATAGATCATGGCATCAAATATTTAAGAAAAATTTAACATTCAAGAGAACAGCCAAATTCAAACACTGTACTAAACAAACAATGATGTTCAGATGGCGATTTAAAAATCATACACACTGGATATTTTGGAATAATTTATAACCAGAGTATATGGTGAGCATTTGCTGAGAGCTTAGCACAGTACTAACCACAGAGAGGATCTCAGCACGATCAACACATTGACAATAAACTGTGGTTAATATCAAATGTCTGGTATTCTGAACATGTAAAAGATTAAGACATTTTAATGAGAGAGAACTATAAACTAAGATTAATCTAGACTATAATACATACATCCTATACCAAAAAATATCACTTCCTACAGCCACATACTTGGTATTTTTGCAGATAAGGCAACTCAACCTAAATTTAGTGGTTTAAAAAAATACTTGTAAGTCTGCCTTACCACCAATGTCTGACTTGGGCACAATGAAAAAGTAAAACAGAAGATAAACATTCCAAAGCAAGGGATGTGAAGGTGACTGTGGGGAAGGAGTTAGCGCTGGAGGAAAACAGGAAGTCCATGTGTTTTGATAGTCTTGACTGTGTAACATCACACCCTTCTATTTCTTCCTACTTTTCCCTCTGAGCTGCTCAGTAGGCCGACATCACCTCTCCCACTGGGTAGAGCTCAGCTAGATATCACAAGACACTATTTGATAAATATTTAGCAAGAGGGACTACATAATGTATTTTCTAGGCATCCAACAAACTCACACCTGAAAAGGGCAGGTAATACCAAGAATTCACTTCAGTATTTGTGAAAGATGATCACCCTCTACTTTCTGAAGTGGTAGAGTTATTCAACTTTCAGATGACTCAAGAGACAAAATTATCCATACCTCATTTTTTACACTTCATTTTTTGCACTCATTTTTTACATTTCCAAAATAGAAATAGCCAAACACAAAGTAGTCTGTAAGCATAAAAGGCAATGCTCAAAGTGCCAAAATTGGAAGACAGCAAGATCCTCAGCTCACAATCTAGGAACCACTTAAATGGAGTAATGGCAAGCAAGACTAATGATGTTAAACTGAAGAAACACATAACGTGAGAGCATAAAAAAAGCCAGGACAGTCTTAGACAATTACAGAATGGTTAGGAACCATACTAACTTCAAAACAAGGTTTGTTATTGAATAAACTCAGCAAGGATCCTTGGAAATAAAGCTTCCAACATAAGGCTTTAGTCCTAACTCAAAGGATACAAAGAAAAAAAAAAAGAAGAAGATTTCCCTCAAATATCAACACAGTTGAAAGAGACGTCTGTTCACCCTAACATGGAATTCCTATAAAATGCAGGGCATAATGCTGGATACTCAAGATGACTCAGATAAGCAGTTCCCACTTACTGTCTAGGAAAGAACAGAAGACATGCAGAACCACAACACAGAACACAATCTGGTATGTGTGAGAAAGAGGGATTATAATATCTGGATGTTGGGGGGGGGGAAGAAAGACTCAGAACAGACAAAGGTCGTGTGTACTAGGCTATCTGTTGTCCAATTTCAATGTGGATAAGACACCCAAGGACTCAATCATACAATTAAATAGTTACTGTATATCAGACACTGCTGAGCAGATACCACAGCATAAAGAAAACAGGCATGCAGGGAACTTGCAGGAGGGACAGACATGAAACAAGCCAAAGGAAAAACTAGTGTGTTTAACACTGCATTCCATATGCCATGAGGAAAAACAGGATACTATGGCAATCAAAAGGAAAAAAATATCAAAATAAACCTCACTAGAGAAGTGACATCTGCAGAGTCCTAACAATAGGAAAGATATTAGGTCCTTAGAGGGCAGATGCTGGTCCCATACCACATGCTAGGTACTGAGTGGATAGGAAGAAAAGGTAAGACATTACCTGAGTCCCAAGTCCTAGGGATACAGTCACATGTAGCCCACAGAAACGCCATAGGCAGAATTTTACAGCTATGGAAACTTTAGAAGCTAGAGAGATCCTGGGTACCTTCTATTATCAACTACTATTTTCCTTCAAATGAAGCCCAGATACTGGTTCAGTTTCACTGATCCAGATGTGAGAATAGATGAGTCCCCAGGCTGCACGTCCCATTCTATCACACTGCAATTAGATTTTTTTTTTTTCCCCCAGAACCGGGGATTGAACTCAGACCTCTACTGAGCTAATTCCCCGGCCCTGCAATTAGATTTTTTAACTGGAAAATTCATCTGGAAGAACCATAGTTCAGTGAGCCAGCCATATGTAAGAAATAGTATCTTCAGGTAAAATGAGCAGAGTAAGTGCTATTCACTAGACTTAGTGAGGAAAAAATATGTATTGTCAGTTCAGAGCAAACTGAAAAATGGGAATAATTTTTTCATATAGTGAAATGTTTGCAACTTCCCTTCTGAAATCATGTACATCCTACTGTTGATTGGTAAGTACCTAGGAAATGATTGTGGTAAAAGAATTTCACTCTAGTGTGAAATTATTTTAAACACCCACCACACAAGCTAGCAAACCCATCAGGCCCTCATCACAGCTGGCCACGTTTTTACTTCCTATTGCACTTTGCTTGAACATACATTGAGGAACTACTGGAGGAATAGTAAAGGAGAAGAGTCACTGACAGCACCATTCCTCACACCAAGAAAATGAAAATGAGTGTTCACCAAGGAAGACACAAAGCAGAAATTGTCTTCACAAAACTGAACAGCCACAAAGTCAGTAAATCCAGATATAGATCAAAGCACACTATCAGTTTAAAATTTTCATGAATTCTGTGTTCTGAGACACAAAAAAGGTCTAACTGATTTCCAGTTATTATAGCCATCCTTAAATGTCAAATGTCATGAAGATGAAACATTAGTTTTTAATCTGATATTTTCCAAATCTTACACTGTATTTGTTAAAGGATAATGCAGGTAGGTGGGCATCAGACACTGGGAAAATCTCCTTTAACCTGGAGCCACTATGTAACTCTACCTTCACTCCATCACATCCCATTAATGTGATCCCAAACCCCAACTCCAGGTACTAATCAGCCAAAGCACAGAAAACTGGACCTATTCTGCCAATCAACAGCTGCTCAAGGTCTGGGTCAACCTTTTAGATGTATGGAACCAGCTCTAGCCTGAAGAAAACAGATCAAAACAGGAAAAAATAATTTAATCAATTTATGAAATTCTTCCAGAAGGAGACATACTGGGTCGCACTCCAAGGAGGTTTATCTTGACTTTCTCATTTATAGTCCAAACAAGTGGGGTGACCAAGGTAAGAATTCTAGACTTCGGTGTCCTTGGCAATAACGAGATCAGGTCACCCTTAACAAGATTAGGTTACCCAGAATGTTGATTGATCTACCTGAAAAACAGCTCGGCTGGTCTTCATTGATGCTACACTCTATTTTGGACACTGTCTCAAGCTGGCTGAACTTGAGAAATTTCTAAATCTTTCCAAGGGCATACAACACATTTGTGAGTGGACGGGAACATTCATCTCTGTTACTAAAGAAAAGTCACCTTCTACAAGAACACCCATGGAAACTCACATTACGTATACTGCTTTTTTTAAAAGAATAACAGAAAAAAAAGTTGAAAATCAAAATTATATACCAAAAAAGTCAAAAAGAACTATAAGAAAATTAAAACCTTAAGTCCTCATTTTATCAAAATAATATAGGCAGTGAAGATCTAATTTATACTGAGACAAATAATATAGGCTCAAAGTATTCCAGCCAAGAAACTCAAACAGATGCTTACTTCATACTGAAGATTCATACGTCATAAATAATTTTTTTCATAAATAATTTAGAAATACACATGAACCCTGAGTTACTGATCTGACAACAACCTAAAGGTGATTACTGACATATCGTAACAATGAGTTTAGAGAAAGCGAATCTCTTTCACACTTTAAAAACTTAGTTCAGGGCTGGAAAATAACGCAGGAGAATAAGCACTTGCCTGGCGAGCACAAGATCCTGAGTTCAATCCCCAGTACCACAAAAATAAATACATAAATAAAAATGTAGTTCAATAAAAACTTACTGCTTAAAGATACAAAGACAGTTACAAATTTTAACTGTTGTGGATTTATCCTTTATCACTGGAAGTAGAATATGCCACTCAGAAAGTCATCCTAAAGCTATTAGTACTTTAGAGGAAAAAAAAGAAAGGTAAAATTAGAACTCTCCTTAATTTTACCAAAGAGAAAGTCGGAGTAATAGGATCTTATAAAACAAAAAAAGACATACTCAAAAGAACGTACTGACAGAAAATTTGCAGTCATTTTAGTTACTGAGACATTAACGTGAGGAAAAGTGTCTTTAAAAAAAATCTTAGTCACTGAAATTTGAAAATGACACCCACATGGTCCAGCTTGCTATTCAAAGTTTTGATGCTGTTTTTCTACTTATATTTGGGAGCTTTTTTTGATGTATAATGGATTTTTTGTTTGGGGTCAGGGTCTAGCTATACATGCCTGGCTGGCCTTGAAACTCACTATGTAGGCTCAAGCTGGTCTTGAAGTGATCCTCCTACCTTAGCCTCCTGAGTACTGGAATCACAGGTATGTGCCACCATAGTCTAATATTTTTTTTTTTAATGTATTTAGTACAGGGTCTCACTACATAGATCAGAATAAGTCATCCTCCTGTTTTCAGCCTGCCATGCACTGGGATTACAGGTGTGCTCCTCAGTGCACCCGGGGAGCGGGGCCAGGCCAGCACAGCATGCTGGGGATCAAATCTGGGTCCCTGTGTCTGCCCAAGCAGGTGCTTTAATCTGCTGAGCTATTTGGCCAATGCTTCTAATTGATTTTAAAAGGTAAAACATATGCTTTAAGAATACAATAGAACAGATAAGGGCCTTAGAACTGTAAATAAATTTCAATACAAAAGATATGCATTTGAACATGGAGAAGTCAATGAAAAACAAATATGAGGAAGTACACGGGCATTTGGAAAAAGGATACAGCACTGTTGCATAGGACCATACAGTGCACAAAGCTCCATTAAAAGTTATTAACCTCAAGGGATCCTACCATCCTAATAGGTTATTTTATCTAATTTTTCAAATGAAGATGTGGGGTTATAAAAGATTAACTTGCCCACAACCACAAATTTGCCCAGTCAGGTTTATCATACTCCAAATCATGTGCTCTTCACACCATCTCAGTAAAACAGAAAAACCCTCATATTGTTTCACCCAGAACAATTAAATAAAAGTCTCTCCTAAGGGCCAGACACTGTCATTTTTATAAGCATTCAGCTTGATTCTAATATACAGCCAAGATGAATGCTACTAGAAAAGACCTTCAAAAAGACAAGCGGACTGACTACCAGCTGGCAGAACAGCAAGCATCCAATAATAAGACTAGGGAAAACCATCCAGTTTTTAATAGTTAATTTATATATTTAGTGGCATAGTTCACATATAATTTATAGATAATTTATTAAATCTTCAACTGAATTCTTGAGGCCAAGTATAATTTAGGAGACAGTAAACTTGGTACTAGGATTTGGTTCAACTTTCAGTTATTACTCAAAGTAACCCTCTAAATGTAGACCCTGACAGCTATCAAAAATAATACAGCTTGGTCATTACCAAACTTTCTATTCAACTTTAACTTTTGTCCAACTTCTTTTGTCTTAAGATGACTTTCACACACTCAGTAAGGTAGTCTTTTAGCTAAGTGACCTTAGATCCATAATCTAAATGGCAAGAAACTGCTCTCTAAATGCTACATCTACTGTCACTTCAATCATTTTGATGGAAACTTTAATTAGTGACAAGAATATCTCCCATTTCTCCCAAAAAGAAAATAAATATTCTGAAAGGGGGAGGTGATATAGATTCTCATTATAAATAAAGTTCACTTCTCGTATCATTGAAGCCTTTAGTAAATATCACTCACAATTTTTTAAAAACAGATTCACACACAGTGGTCAGGGGAACTATGTTTCTAGGGTAATCAATTCATTTCTTTTTTTTTTTTTTGTTCCTCGAATGCCTTCAGGGCACTTTTGGCCAGCGGGAGAGGTGTGAGGTTCGAACTCCAGCAACCTGAGGCTGACAGCTTTGTGGAAGCAGCCACTTAAAGGCCTGAGCTAGGGCCAGGCCCCTCAATTCATTTCTAATACTTGAAATCAAAGTTCTCAAAGAGAAACCAGCTATAATACTTGGATAATCCATTATAACACACACAAAATAACAGCTGCTGTTAACAATTTTAAAAAAAGCTTTCAGCAAGCAAGAAATTTTCTCCTAAATCTTTTTTTGGCTGGAAAAATCACTCTTTACAAAAGTGATAGGTCCGATTGCTGCTCACTTGTTTTGTACTGGAAACAAAATAGAGCTAACAGGTATAATGAATACCAGTGAGAGATCAGGAATGGATTCTTGAAATAAACTTTTGTGGTTGAAAATAAATGTGAGAGGGCAAAAAAATATACTGAACCATCTGACTGAATGAAAAGACAGCAGATATTTTCATCAAACCATTTGAACCCACATTCTCAGAGACCAACACATCCTTTATTCCCATTCTGTATCTGCACAGGTTAAAAGGAAAACAATGGTTTTGGCACTGGATTGTATTTCTACTTAGGACTAATCACAGGCACGCTCACTGCTTTGGGAATTTACTTTCAAACAAATTGAGACCACACTGAAAACTTTACTGAATGAGCTACAATCTTTCATCTCATCTCAAAAACACCTATAAACTTGAAGCTAAAGAAGGCTGGAAGTCCAACTGTAGTCCCTCACAAGGATAAAGTTAAAGATGTGGAACTCCAATGGTTACCCTAAAGAGAAAAGCAAGTTAACTAGCTAATGTAACCAGGTATTATCCATTCTTCCCAGAGCTTTGGTTTTATGTTTTAAATGAGCTCCACTGCTAATTTTCCCTTTACAGTAATGTGAAAACTAGAACCTCATTTAAGAACATGTGATTTACTCTGTGCGTGTGCTCTCAGTACACAAAACAAACAAAACACCCCAAGCCTCATATTTCTTAGCATTCACAACGTTAGTATCACATGTTCCATGATGAACACTTGGCCTCCTAACGCTTGGGTAATAGGGGCCCCAAAAGTCTCAGAAGGGCTTAGATGTCAGACATCTCGTAAAAACACTGCTACAATCCTCTGGACATCTATGACAAAAGTACCATGCCCTTTTAACTCTATGTCTTGCTGTAGTGCCTTTTAAAACGTACGCATAGTACCTTTAAAAGAGCTTTACAACAGGAGGTCAGACTATAATATTGAAGAGGTTAGAGAAAAAAATCAATTGTGTATCAACTGTCAAAACCCAAATCTAAATGGTAGAATTGGACAGAAACTGCTGTACAGAGTGAAAGGCATCTGCAGGGTGGAAACACTGAATCACTAGGGTGGGACAGGAAGATTTGGCTAACTGGAAAGATCAGAAAAGCATTTCCCTTCTACACTGAAACACTGTAGATTAGAAAGTATAAGAAAAGACTCATTTCTGTCCATCTCCAGAGAAATTAATACCTTTATTCTTGTTGTGGACTGAACTGTATCTCCAAAATTCATGTGTTAAATTTCCAATCCTCAATATGACACATGAAATCATAAGATGTGGTCCATATCCAACAGAACTAGTGTCCACATAAGCTAGACTAAAGAAATTTCCCTTTCTATATACACACACACACACACACACACACACACAGCCTTATGAAGAAACAGAAGGTAGCGATCTAAGCCAAAAAGAGAGGTCTTCCCAGAAGATAACACTAGACTTCCAACCTCTAGAAACTGTGAAAAAATGAATTTTTTGTTGTTTAGGATACCCAGCTTGTGGCAGATTAACTACCAGTGAACTGAATCAGTCTGGTTCTAAGTGCAGAAGGACACCTGAGGATTGCTGACCAAAGCATTAAAGCAGAACTGGAGAGGAAGATGGCATGCTGTTGTTTCTACTGCAGAAGCCTGTAATGCTCGCTTTCCTGATAGGAATTCAGCTGTTCTCACTGGCAGAGGAGCTTGGTTGGGTCTTTGCTGTCACTGAGGATGGCTGCAGTTTTTTTTGGGAAAGCTCTAGTCCTTACCTTGAGCATCACTTCCTGGCACCAATGCAAATCCTTCAGCCTGCTGGCAGACTTTCTGGCTTCCACCTCTGATATTTAGGCCTTTCCAATGTAGATCTGTGATACACACTTACGTAATAGGTCATGGGCTCTAGGCCTCCAGTTGGATTTGTGAAGGTCACTGCCATGGGATCTAGGCCCACAGCTGGATTTCTTGGGACTCTAGAGCATGGACAGAGCTCCTGCACTTTTGTGCATTTGAATTTGAGTCTTTGGGCAAATATTATAAAATAATCCTATAAATAATATGCCCTGTATTAAATGTATTTCCTTGTAAACCCTGACTACAACACAGCCTCTGGTATTTTATTATGGCAGCCCAAGGTGACTAATACAAGCCCCATGCCAATTCTCTCCTTGGTTGCCTCTTTTCTTCATACTGGTGCATCCCAATCTTTGAAGACTTTGGAGATCTGAACTTTTAAGGACAATATGCACTGCACCCAGTGAATGGTTTTGAATCCAATTAGCTATCCACAAGTATTAATCCTACTATCACCAACATCACCTTATCCTCCAATTTGAGAGCTACCAGGGTAGATCCTTACTGTAATATATACTGCTTCCAATCTTGTCTGTGTACCACTCACTCTTTAATGCCAGTCTTTACATACTAACTAGATTCCACCTCCCCCAGAACATAGTATGTTATCATGTGCTTAAATTCCAAAAGTACATATACAGACCTTCATTCAAGAGCCTTTTTTCAGTTTTCTAACTTTCCTACCCTAACATTTTTCTCCCAACTTCTCATGCAAAACTCCTGTCCAGGTCAAAATGACCAATAGCCATCTTGTATCATCTACATTTTCCTATTCCCTTCCTTTTATTCTTACTGTTGAAATAATTTGGAATATTCCGTGATTATTTTCTTTCTAAATCATGGCTGATGAGAGAAGTTACTGAAGAGCATCATGCAATCACAAGTGGCTGTAACAAAAGATTCCCAACATGCTGCTCTGCCACACAAAAAGGTTTCTGGGACCATCAAATCATCCTGCCAGGTGCTAACACAAATCTTAAAGACAGTACCATGCACTGAGAGACATGATTAATATTTTAGGGTTCAGAAAGTCACAAATTTTATAACCTGTCTCTGACCTCTGCAACATGTCCAGACTACAGATGAAAAAAGAGAACTCATGCGTCTGGGGCTGGTCTCTGAAAACAGGCCTGTGAAAAGAGTCAACAGTGTTTAATTTTTACCACATAAGAAAATTTCAGCTCCATATGAACAGGAAATGGAATGAACATGAAACAAAATTCAAAAGGTTTTCAGAGGTGCTCACCAGTCCCCTGAATCTCATCCTAAATACATGAAGTCTACACGCTATGAGGGGTATGCCTGAGATCTGATCTCCAAGTTCAGTTTTGTTTTCAAACCTGGTCTTTCCAAAGTCATACTACATTTAAAATTCCAGGAATGAAACCTCCAATTAAAGAATCTCTCAGATGTTCCCAATTTTCAAATATCCCTTTCTCTGTCAACCCTCCAAAGAACATAATACAAGCCTCTTCAACACTATAATATAACTGAGTTTTATAACCTAAATTGGATCCTGATTTTCTTCATGTGGGTAGCATAACAGTGTGATATACCAAGATTTCCAACAAACTGAATATCTAGCTCTTGATTTTATATGCCACACTCTGTGCCTCACTACTATTTTCTCTACTTGGTATCCTCTACATACTAGTTCCAAGTCATACTCATGCTTCTATAATCATACACTTTGTTTTGCCCTTTAAAAATAGTACTAGGGCCGGGGAGATGGCTCAGTGGAATAAGCGCTTCCCTGGCAAGTGCAAGGGCCTGAGTTCAATCCCCAGTTCTGCCAAAATAAATAAACAATACAAAATAAAAATAGTACTCCATATATGTCAGTAATATGATGTATTTAACTCAATGTTAAGTCAAATAAACCAGATATACAAACTTAAATATCATGTTGTTTCTCTTATATAAGAAACCTAAGGTAAAAATAAAAAGTAACAAAAAGTAAGGAGACTGTTCTCAGCAGGGGAGGAAGGGAAAGGGAGGGAAGGGATATGGGAAGGAAAAAAGGGATTGAGATGTGTTATGTACCTGTACCAAGTTCTCACAAGGAATGTTTACATTATGTACTGCAAACATGTACCCAAAAAAAAAGGTAGGGAATGAAGGGATGGGTGAGAAATTAGAGGGGGAAGGGAAAGGAGATGTAAAAAGGCATTATGCCAGATGTGGTGGTGCATGCCCATAATCTCATGAAGGCTGAGGAAGGACGATTACTGAGTTTGAGGCCATCCTGTACTACACAGTTGAGTTCAAGGCCAACCTAGATTATACACATAAGTATATCCCAGAAAGAAAGAAAGAAAGAAAGAAAGAAAGAAAGAAAGAAAGAAAGAAAGAAAAAAAAAAAAAAAAGAAAAAAGAAAGCATATCCTCCAGAAGCTCTTTACGGGGCAACTTAGCATGCACTGTATAAGACAGACACTCGTAAGACTCCACTGATACTTCACCTATTATGTGGTGGTTTTTATGTAGAGCCCCTACAAAGGGAGAAATTTAAATTTGAGAAGAGCCTTAGTTCTTCCTTCACTCTAACCAAATCAAAATGATCTATGTCACTGTAATTAGTAGTACCTAGAGATCTACAAGGTCTTTCTCCTTCCCGCTTAAGAGTGACAGGGCTAAGAACACCAAGCAGATCTACAATCAGATCCCAGAATCAGGTGCAAAATAACAATGCAATGTTCAGGGACTTTAGTGACTGTTTCCTGGAACAATAAGTGCCCAAGAGGGCTGGGCCATTAGCTTCCCCTCAAGAAGAGAAAAGAACCACCCACTTCATCTGACAGATTGACTGTTAAGACACTCGCACAGCAGGCCTCTCACAGAGCAAAGGCACACGATCCTGCCAAAGCCCTTAAAAGCTTCTGAGGACAAATTTTTAAAGGGGTAAAAAAGGATGTATTCTAATCCATACTGGACAAATAGCCCCCTACTTCAAATTTAAGGCTGATTAAGGTACATTTCTATTTTTTTAAATCCTTAAAATTTCAGAATTCCAAATTATCAACTATTTTAACATCAAATCATTGCATTAAACTAATTACTAAAATCTCATTAAGCTTATGTAATTAATCCCTACTGCTTAAGAATATCAAATGAAAATTTATGCGGTCAAATGTAACTGTATTTTTCCAGAGCCAATACACCATCTTGTCCCCCGAAGTCTGAGAAAATATCCTGACCAATGGAATATAGACAAAACATGCCAAAGCAGGCACTGACATTTATCCTCCATCATTTCAACAAGCTGAAGTTCAAAACTATGTGAAGTACATATAGCTCCTAGAAAATAAAATTCAAGGGAAAAGTAAAAAATTAACATTTCTCCTGAATTCTTCATATTATCTTAAACATTCAATGAATACACCTGCATATATGCCCTAAAATTAACCATAAAAGGAGACAAGAGTAAAACAAAAGTATTGTTCTTCAGATGTTAGCAGAAAACAAAGTATTTCCCAAAACAACAATTTTTGAAAGCAACGTAAGCCCCTACTTTCAGAGAACTTAAAAGTTATAGGCTCATGGTCAAATGACTAGTTTGTTTATACTTTACATAAAGATTCTCTAAGTGACTAATAAGAAACTGGGAAGAGAAAATTTTAAAGTCCTGGAAAAATAAATATACCTACAGTCATTAATATGTAAACCTACCCTGAAAAAAGTGAGACTCAGCCAGGCATGGTAGCTCATGCCTGTGACCTAGCACTCTGGAAGGCTGAGCCAGAAGGACTGGAAGTTTGAAACTATGCTGGACAATTCAGAATTTAGAACACAGGCGGGGGTGTATCTCTGTGAAAGACCAAGCTCAAATCCTAGCACTAGGGGAAATGAGGAAATTGGAATTTTAAGATCTCAAGATGCTGGGGCTGGTGAGATGGCTCAGTGGTCTAAAGCACCTACTTAGAACAAGCTTAGCAAAGCCCAGGGACCACGGTTCAATCCCCCAGCTGCACATGCCAGCCAGCCTGCCCCCTGGTGGGCTGAGCTGGCCACACACTCACACACAAATAAATAAAATTAAAAAAAAAAAAAAAAAAACTCAAGATTCTACACATTAAGAAAAAACTATCCCTTTACAGAACTATGATTAAAAAGAGACATTTAATGGCAAGGTCTTTTCTCCCAGAACGCTGATTTACTGCTGCACAGTGTTTCCAGGAAAGTATATCCAAGAGCTTAATGATCATTTTTAATACTGACTCCTCCTCACAGCCTACTCTATGACACTACCAGCTACTTACAACTAAAAAAAATGTTTTATTGGAGTCTTAAATTACTTTCTTGATCTCAGTATTTCCCTTTGCCAGATTTTGGAATAGACGAAGAACTGTATGTACCCAGTTTAGTTCCCGGGCTTTCTACCGAGTCTTAATTTTATAAGACACAAAAATTTAAAGGACAATATTTCCGTGATCCATAGAAAAATAAATCTAAAAGCCAAATAGTAAATGGTGAGCTTTCTAGATCCTACTGTAAAATGCTAGTATTAGAATGATGTTAAAAACTATGGGTCAAGTCCTGATCTCTAGGCTTTCACTGGGCTATTACAGTTCTCTCATTATTTACAAACGGGAGAGCTTATTACATATAAAAGCTCTCAGTTCCAATAAGCTCTGGGTAAGTTGCTATCTCCATTTTAAAAGCCTCTTGCTCACAATTACCATCCATTTGAAGAGTAATTTGACCCATACTCTGTCCTTTGAGACATTACATAAAAGGATCCTCACCTACTCAAAAATCAATCTTTTCAATTAGATAAAAACTTAATGAAAGCTGAGATCATCTTAATGAAAGCAAAATACTGCCAAAAGGCAAAAACAGCTTCACACTCTAACGGGTAAAAGTTGCCAGATTATAATTCTGCTGCTTAGTCACTATCGGCCAAAGATGTATGGTTTGTTTTAGGAAGACAATGACTTTAAGATATCCAGGGTTACCGACACTATTGCCAAATACATATTGCATATAAAAAAATATTCTAGGAACAACTACATTTATCTATGTCCTTTGTATAGGTTACTTTGATTCAAAATTGTGACTGTGTAGTATAATAAAGAAAATGAATTTGGGCTGGTTAATCTAATCACTTTATCTCCATTTGCCTCTTGGCCAACAGGATGGGTGAACTTGAGTTAATTATAAAGAATGAAGGCAGGCACAAAGGAGTAAAAGCTGGCTGATGAAGAGTGCAACTCACAAGCATGACTTGTAGCCAATTTAGCTAAGGAAGCACAAGCTGAGTTAACCTGACCTTTATGCTTTGATGTCCTGTACCATTTGCCCAGCTCGTTTCTAACAACGGGATTTAGGGACAGAAATGAACCAAAATCCAGAATGAAACCTACCTTTTACATAATTCCAAGTGAACATCTATCCTCTCTGTTCAAGAAATAGCCCACAAATGTTTTCTAAAACTTGCCAACATCACCATATGAGAACTGTTCTCTAATACTCCCAAAACGTAAGAATAAATCCTTATTATATCATAGAAGTATATATATATATATATATATATATATACATACATATGCACAAACTGTGGAAATGTCTAGATCATCTTCATGTTATATGGTCTATCATATGTAATATACATTTATTTTTTTTTAAGTCTTTTTATTATTTATTTATTTATTTATTTGTGTGTGTGTATGTGTGTGTGGCCAGCTCAGCCCACCAGGGGGCAGGGCTGGCTGGCATGTGGCGCCGGGGGATTGAACCGCGGTCTCTGTGCTCCACTAAGCTTGTTCCAAGTAGGTGTCCTAGACCACTGAGCCATCTCACCAGCCCTGTAATATACATTTAAATGATCCTTGGATGCCAAGTATTAGAAATTTAAAACTAAAAATCAGGCTGAAAAACATAGTTTGGCAGCAGAGTGCCTGCTTGGCAAGCGTAAGGTCCCAAGTTCAATTCTCCATACCAAAAAAAAAAAAAAAAAAAAAAAATCCTGAAAAATAAGAGTGGGGGGGGGAATCAAAAGAGTTTTAAAAATAACAAAATAAAATATAGAACAAAGCCATCATATGTAGAACTAGTAAGAGTTCTACATGTGTGAATAAAAGGCAAGGACTAAGAATTCACTGAGCATATTAAGTGATAATTTGCTAAGTTCATACAATATTGCATTTGGCAAAGAATGGGGAACTCTAAATGCCAGAGAGGCAGAAACAAAATGCATCCTACAGGCAACAGAAAGCCCGGAAGGTTTGAGCCTGGGATGACAAGGGTGAAAACTTCCTTTTATGCTTCTCAAAAGGTTCTAACTAACATGTGAAAAATCTGGCAATTTATTCTTTTGTGAGGAAATAGTCCACAAAGCCAATGCTAAAAAAGTTACAAAAGCAAAACTGTACTGATTCACAATGTAGGTCTAATATCCTGGCACAGAAAATTAGAGAAGAGTTGTCATCAACATCACACACTTTGGATTCACAGCCTTAGAATGTTCTAATTCTAGATGTCTGGGCCAGTCACTTAAACCAACAAGTGCTACAGGCTGCTTACTTGTAAAATAGGGTAAAAGAAGCTACCTACATCTCAGAATTCTCTCAGAACTACAATGAGCATATAGAGTGCCCATGACAGGGTCTGGTACAATGAAAAAGGTTCAAATAATCCTGACACAACCACATCTATGCACCATCTATCTAATACATCACTGTAGTATTTTATATAAAATTAAGGAACCTTGATTCAGGAATTTCTGTAGGGGGATATGTGTGTTGGAAGTAAGGGAAGGTAGAAGTCACACTGTTTTGTCCCTATCTTTCCAAACCCACCACTAAAAACTATATACCTAAACCTTTTTTGCAATATGCCTTGTCCATTTTTTCCTTCTTAACAGCTTAAAATAGCTCCCAGGCACACATATAATTGAAATTCATTATTGTAAAAGACTGCCTTAGGAAACAGGCAATCAAATCTGCTATCACCCATTTTTTATATAGATATAATTACAACCTAATAGGCATCATTTAATCAAGATTTAACAATTAGGTTCTTAAATCCAAAACTTGATCATTTTCTTCCTTGATAGGTGCACAAAATTTCCTCCCAGGTGGTGGTCATGTAAAATGAAGGTGGAAAGACTATTAAATCCCTTATCATAATGGCCTTCCTAAATACTAATTATTACCCAATTATGACAAGCATAATCAGGGATGGAGAGCCCAATAAAACCCACTCTCACAGCAGTTTTTTTTTTTTAATACCTCCATCTCCAAATAATGACTTACCAAAAAACAAAGCACAAAGTAGGATTTCTGACTCACAATTTCTAAACAAAATAAGGTCATGAGTAGCAGCACCAACCCTTCCTCTGGTTGTAACATCAACAATCATATCCTTAAAAGACAAAAGCAACCCTAAGTATTATCATGTTTCCCACCCACATTTTACAGAGAAGACAGACCCTGAAAAGTATAATAATCTCCTAAGACAATCAGGTCAAAACAGGACTAAAACCTGTGTCCTGTACAAAACTCCACCCCACTATATGGGTGGGGAAAAGCAGCATAATTTTCATAGCCTACATCTTTAAATCTGATCACTGTCTCTCTCAAATCTAATTACAATATCTATTCCCATTTGCAGCTAAATAAGATTAATTCTCAGTCACTGATCCTTAATAGTAACTCCTGTTACTCCCAGCAACCAACACCCTTGTTTGAAAGAGATGCAGATCACTAATTAGTGCATCTTCTATTGAGAACCTCTAATTGCCTTACCCTCACACCCAAGTCCCTTCCGGCTAGACTAAGACTTTACAGGCCTAATGCACCAACCCAACAGACAGCTGGGCAAACGATTACTAAGAATTAGAAACCCTGAAAGGGCTCTACATATCACTGAAAAAGAAATCCTTTAGTTTCCCCACCCTTTTGTTCCTTTTCTCAAGCTAACGAGGTCCCCCAGCAAACCTAAACTGAGTCCTAGCTTCTAAAACTCAGTTAACCAAGGGCTGTTAGTACAGAGACTGAATGGATGTTTCATAAGGTAATATCTTAAACATTGTACAAATTAGAGAAACAAGGCCTGTAAAGTCCAATAATTTCCCCTAAAAATAGCCTTGTTTATACAGTTTATCTTCAGTTTTCCAAAGAATCTCAATTTGGATTTGTGGGACAGTAGGTACTAAAGCTTTGCTATAAAGCATCCACCCCCACCTTTCACAGGTGGGTATCATTCCCATTTGGCAGATCAGACCATTACAGCTTGGAGAATCTACACATGAGAAAAGATTCCATTTTCTTTTTTTTTTTTATTGGTTATACAGATTAATGGGTTTCATTTGGAGAGATCTGTACTTGCACACAACACACTTATTATTTACACACACGCATCTGCCTCCTCCTCACACACTGGGAGAGAATGAGGGGTGAGAGGTGCTTCAGCGCAAATATATTTTGGTCATATTCATATCTGCCTTTACACCCCTCACTTCATTCCCACAAGAACAAATTTTGTCACTTGCACCACCACCCAAAAAAAAGATGGATGTAGAGCCCTCATATTGAGTGATATAAGCCAGACTCAGAAAGACAAGTATCTATCGTATATTATCTCTGACAGGTGAGAGTGTTGTAGGCAACTGAGTTAGAAATATAGGCAGTCAGACAGGACTAGGCAGGTCCTCAGAGGAGCCAGAGCTGAAAACGAGATGTCTGGCAACTGTGGGGAAGACAGGCACTTCCACTGTTGGCCAGACCACAAGACAAAAGATGAAACAAATGCACCCACATACTTCTCTAGGGATGGGCGTTAGAGATTGATAGTCTAAACAGGTATTGATCACCTGAAAAAGCCAGAGTCACTAACCCAATCTCCTACAGGAAAAGCCCGTTCCATATTCATGTCCACTTGCTATGGGACTTGCTTCCCCATTTGATCCCAATTCAATTAATTTTACCTGAGCAGTTATACTTCTAATTTTATTGGTGGACCATAGTTTTGTTCTCCGCCCCCTCCACACCCACTTTCTAGTTTCTGTGTTTCCCACCTCAGACTCACTTCACCTCATGAATTTGCTCTATAAAAATCTCTTTAAAAGGCAGATTCCTTGGCGAAGCACTCAGGTCTCGGTTTGTCTCTCTCTCTCAAGACAGAAGCTTTCTTTCCCCCAATGAATATATTTTGCACTTAACCTGTATTGTTCCTAAAATTCATTGTTTGATTTTAGAGAACACAAACTTGTACAAGGTATCTATCTAGCAGGGCAAGCGCTTCTTTCCCTTATACCAAAACTAAAAAGGAAGATGAAGTAAAGGATCCCCCTTCACATCCAGAGATGGCAGAGCCCAAGAACAGCTCCACTCACTGGCATGCACAAAGAGAAAAAGGCACGTTGTACCAGCCAAAGTGACTCTGCCACTCTTGGAAACTGACTCACCCCCGCCCTCCTCTCATTCAAAGATAACTTAAAAGCTGACAACAGCCCCATTTCTTTCTTGAAACATTAAAATGAAATCTTAAAAGGGCTTTCAGACATACACTGGTCATTATCACCACCTTTTACTAATGTTAAGTATACTAAGCCACAAGAGAACTACTACAGATCACTTCACTGAACGTGAAATACAGAATCATTCTCAGCAAATAAACTACAATATAAAAATCTTGGGCTTACTGCAAATAAATTTAAAAACTAAACATTAAATTTAATTTGGGGGCCAGGCACAGTGGCACATATCTGTAGTCTCAATACTTAGGACTCTGAGGCAGTAGGACCATCACAAGTTTGAGACCAGCCTGAGCTATACAGTAAGTTCAAGGCCAGCCTGAACTACACAATGAGACCCTTCCTCAAAATAACAAAGCCAAAACTGAGGTGGGGAAGAGCGGTGTTTTAAATTTTTATCCAAATACTAATTTTGATCTTTATTTAACACAGGTGTCTTTAAGGACACACAGTATGCTTCTTAAATCTGTAAGCATTTCATTTTATGTTCAAAATGTTTTAATTATTTCAATATTTTTACTGCATATAAAAGAATACCAAAAAAAAAAAAAACCAGCAAAATCTACAATTTTTCTTTTGTTTCTAAATTTTTCCTTTCTCACACAATGGCAACAATTCTCACCCTTAACCTGAAAATGCAAGATTTTTAACAACTCAGAAGGCAAAGATCTCAAATAGTATAAAGTTAATAAAATACATGAAATGGAAGTGTTTTCATTTGAAATATTACAACAAATATACATCACTGGCAGAGACAAATTTCCACAGTATTTCAATGGATTTCATTTATTAAACAGATGAGCCACAAGAAAAATGGCATTTATCTCCTGTTCTTCTGAAACATAATAAGCACTTTCTTTAGAGCTTTTGGATTAAGAACACGTTTTATTATAATCCCTACAGTTGGACCCCATGGAAAACTACAAATCCAGCCTAACTACTGTGAACTGTACATAACTCTACCTTTGTCACTCCTTCTATGGGGCTACAGATACAGGAACCCTCCAGACTTTCTCAAACCACCCTTTGCTTTTTTTTTTTTTACCCTTTGCTTTTGAAGGACCCAAGAATACCGAAGTATGAAATAAAAGCAGCACAAATGGAATAGTTTCAGGTTTAAAATTTTTAAAAACTTAAAACAGTGAGCTGGCCAGATAGCTCAACAGATTAAAGTGCCTGCTTAGGCAGACACAGGGACTGGGGTTTGATTTGTGGGTGCCATGCCAGCCCCACCCCCAGGGCAAGCTAAGACAGTGACTGAAAAGGGGCGTGGTGACATACCTGTAATCCAGCACTTGGGAGGCTAAAAACAGGAGGCTCACTATAGGTCTGATCTGTGTAGTGAGACCCTGTAGGCCCTGCACTATATACATTTAAAAAATAGTAATAATAATTAGAACATTACTTCATTTAGTTTTAAATCTGGCAGAAATTTTCTCAGTTTAATGATTTTGTTTTTACAGCTACAAGTAATTTCCAAATTAAACTTAAGGTTTCTTAGCTTGAATTCTGTATTCAAAAGAAACATTCAGTGTTACTCATTCAATAAATATAAATCTCTATAAACATGAGAGCTATCAGTCTTGGCCCTCACAAGCTACATGGTTCTCAGGGCATTAAATTTCCTGCAAACCTGAAATTTCAGATTATCAATGACCTCCTTCCACCCACCCACTCCACAGAGATGTCCTAGCTAAGTATTTTAAACAGAAATAAGAAATCAGACAAATATGAAGTTTTGGTTTTAACTAGAAATAAAACTTATTAGGTACATGAGATGCCACTGTTACTGACATCATACTCTAGTAGGGCATTTAAAGATCTCGATATTTAATAGCACAATGTGGATGAATTTTTTATTCAAAACAAATGTAGACAATGTCTTAATTATCAAATTTGATATCTGAAAGAAATTAAATGTATAACTATACACAAAAAAACAATTAATGGGAACCCCCTCACCACACCTCCAAACCATTCTGTACTTCAAAGAGATTACTATGGTATTTTCTTCTCCCACCAAGGAGGAAAGGACAAGTGGAGAGCATCTGGCAACAGTGGTTTAGAGGATTTCTCACCTCTTATACACCTCATCACATAATCCCATGACTAATGAGGTGGTGTAATTACAGTCCAAGTTTTTGTTTGTTTTGTTTTTTTTGAACCTCGCTATGTAGCTCAGGTTGGCCTTGAACTCACCATATAGCCCAGACTGGGCTCAAACTCATGGTAATCCTCCTGCCTCAGTTTCCCCAGTGCTAGGATTACAGGTGTACACCACCACACCCAGCCTTAGAAGGGGTTTTAGATGTGGTAGACAATGAAGTTCAAATTCTGCATATACCCATAGTGCCCTTTAGTCAATTTCTCTTAAGAACAAACTAGGACAGTGAAACCAATATAGGAAAGGAAAAAAAATGTTTAGGTGCACTACTCCAAGGTACATTTTCACTCATGTGACTTTCCAGAGTGCTCCAGTATACACACACAGATGTGTGGGCATGAGTGTACTGACAGAAATAAAGTGTTGAGAGCACTATTAAAAAATACATGCATAAACCTAGAGCACATGTTACAAAGGCCTTCCAAGAATTAGCTCATTGCCTCAACTGTTATGTAACACTTGAGAGCTGGATCAAGGCAAAACTTGCAAATGACTCAGAGCACTCAAACCCAAGAACCTTCAACATACCTTCACTTATTCTGACTCCAAGTCTTTATTCTTAAATTCATACCCTTAAAATGATAACTGCCCAGTCTTACCTACCATATAAATTCTAAAGTTTTCTTTAAAGCTCAAATGTGCCTACTTCTATTCCTCCCAAGAAGTCACTGGTCTAACTCAGCACTTCACAAAGTGTGCTTCAGGAACCCCTGAGGGTCCCAAGATCTTTTTCATATAACTGAGATCAAAACAATGTATTTCTCACTCATAAAATATAAAACAGTGCTTTTATTATATGCTATGTGATCTCTGCTTCTGCATTCAGTCTGATGTAATGTGAAAAGTTAACTTCTATTAAGACAGGCATTAAAGAGATGAAAAAGGAAGAACTATGCATGCCTCCCTCCTTATAACTATTGTTTTATACATACACTTATTTTTAAAATATTTTAATATGTAACATTTACTCTTATCTGAACTAAATGTTTTAAGTTTTCTCTTCCTAATTTCTAATCAGTAAACACTATTAAAAATAACCTACATAAACAAAGTCTTTGGGGTCCTCAAAATTTTAATTATATAAAGGCACCCTACAACCAAAAACTTTGTGAACTCCTGTCCTAGAACAGATTCCTATTACTCTTCCTATATGTAAAGAAATGTTGGGCTGGAGAGATGGCTGAGTGGTCTAAAGCACCTACTTAGAACAAGCTTGGCAAGGCATCAGGGACCACGGTTCAATCCCCCAGCACCACATGCCAGCCAGCCCCGCCCCCTGGTGGGCTGAGCTGGCCACACACACACACACCAC
>NW_004524675.1:8435589-8485122 GCF_000260255.1 Octodon degus | reverse complement strand
GACACATTACGAAGCATCATCATGAATTATGTCCTCTTATATACTTAGTTTGATTCAGAAAACACATATCTAGGGCTATGGAGATTGTTCAACAGTCTAAGCGGCTACCTGGCAAGCACAAAGACCCAGGTTCAATCCCTAGTACCACATGCCCTGAAACCCCAGGAACACCTTGCAGGTCACCAAAAGAGGGTGTGGTAGCCTACACCTGTAATGCCAGCGCTGGGGAGGCTGAGACAGGATCACTTCGAGTCTGAACTGCATAGCAAGACTCTGTACTGAATGAATGAATGAATGAATGAATGACAGAAACACACACACACACACATCCTCTGGGTCTCTCCTAAAGAAAGGAAGGTGGACATGTAGCTTTATATTTCCACTTTGTGGTTCGTACCACACTAGGTTTTTTTTTTTTTTAATTAATCTTATTGAGAAACAAATAGCAATGAGACAGTTTCTGGTAGGACAGTTTCAATAATTAATACATTGCATACCGTTGTATTCATAGTACAAGATGCAGAAATGATATGCTGTCCAAATACTATTAATACAAATCTTTCTTCTCATTGAATTAAGAGAAAGTAACTATTTTATATATACAGATACAAAATGGTCATTTGTATCCTTTTTTTTTGTTTGGTGTTGTCAGAGATGGGTATTCCATTGCCATTTAAATATTGTAGGTGTGTGAATTCAGCAAAATATTCCAATATAGTCCAGTAGTCCATAATACTGGTGGGTTATCCATAGGACTGGCAACGTCAGAGGTTGTTGACTTGAGCCTTTCACAGCTCAGCATATTAATATGGCTTTACTTTTTATACCTCGTTTTTATACTTTTCTACTGGATGGTTAAGACCAAGATAAAGCAAGACCTATATAACAAAAAATGTAGCTTTTGTATCTGGCAAGGCCAGTCAAATCCCCTCAGGATTTACCCTGAAACCCTATATCACAGTTTACAGACTTTGTCAGTGTCAGCCCCTACCATAGTTCTGACAAGTAATCATGTTCCATTTTCCTAAAGCACAGCTCCTTCCTTCCCAGGGCTCCTTTTTACCACATCAGCATGTCTTCCCTTCAGTTTTTTGGGGGTTTTTTTGTTTTCGTTTTTTTTTAATTTTTATTTATTTATTTATGTGTGTGTGTGTGGCCAGCTCAGCCCACCAGGGGGCGGGGCTGGCTGGCATGTGGTGCTGGGGGATTGAACCGCGGTCCCTGTGCTTTTTTTGCTAAGCTTGTTCTAAGTAGGTGCTTTAGACCACTGAGCCATCTCACCAGCCCCATTTTTTTTTTTTTAATTTTTTTTTTATTTTTGGCAGAACCGGGGATTGAACTCAGGCCCTTGAGCTTGCCAGGCAAGTGCATATTCTACTGAGCCATCTCCCCAGCTTTTGTTTGTTTTTAGACAGGGGCTATGCAGCTCAAGCTGACCTTTAGCTCACTTTGTATCCCAACTTCATCTTGAGCTCCAAGTAATCCAAGCCTCCCAAGTACTGGGATTACAGATGTGTGCCAACACACTAGTCTCCTTCAGCTTTCTTCATACAAAGCCACTCTACTGAAATGCTGCAAGTATGTGTCTTTCTAACAAAAATAAAAACATCCCTGCTGGGGTGTCAATGGCCTCTAGAACCCCACATCAATCTAACGACATGAACTGTTTCCTTAGCAGATAAGGGTGCATCATACTTAATCCTGTTCTTAGAAAAAGGTCTCCCTCACATGAAACCTCCCATCTACCTTACAAAACTTTTCCCTATTACAGCAGCTCTCAGCAAACCTTCTCCCACAACCATTCCTCGTTCCTGTGAATGTGCTGTTTAGAGGCTTTCCACCACCTGAGGGTGGCATCCACATCCTGCTACTTCTGAACTCCCACAGACTTGGAGCAATGTTCAATTTAACACAAGCGCTGAACACTAATGAACAGCTCACAAAGGAAATACAAAAAAAAATCTATTAAAATGCTCTGAAAAATACAAGGAAGATTATCTTTTCAAGTAGTCATTCCATTTTAACAGTATTTTTGCAAATTTGAAAAACACTTGGTTAGAAATATCCTAACTGCATAACAATATAAAAAAATTAATGTGTCTAAGGTGTAGCCAAGGAGTGAACAATTTCAGGAACAAATACATACATAGATAAGAAGTAAATGCTTTCGTATCTATAGACTTACATCTTTCTCGATTTTTGCCTCTTCCTTTTTTACATTTCAGTATCAGTACAAACAACTCTTTCATTAGATAACTATAAAACACACATAATTAATTCAATCTTCTGATTAACATTCAGGTTTTGGCTGCTTCAAACAATGCTTACAATGTAAACTTTACACAGAACAGCAAAGTAGAAATTTAAAAATAGAAATTGCTATTTCAGTCAATTCTGATATATTTTAATCATGCTAGCAACCGTCAGAAATGAAAAAAATAAAACCCTTTAAAAATTATCAATTTATAATCCCACCAGCGCATCACCTGTATTTTTAAAAAGGACAGACAGGAGTTTACAGAAAGGAGGTTGGGAGAAAGAGAAGTCAGAAACTGGCCATAGGTCCACTGCAGTCATCAATCAATATCACTATTCCAAAGAACAAAGCGTTCCTAGGATCAGCTCTGAACTTGTAAAATCTGAGTGTTGGTAAACACCATGGTAAGAATCCTTCTAGCTTTAACATTCTTGCTGTCCTTGAATTTGCTCCATTTAAGAAATCTAGCCAACCATGGTAGTATACACCTCAAACCGCAGCATACAGGAAGGCAGCATACAGGAAGGCTGAAACAGGAGGATCACTGTGAGTTGTAGGGTCAGCTCGGCTACCCAGTTAAGTTCAAACCCAGCCTGGAGGGCCAGCAAGATGCTCAGTGCACTAAAGCTCCTGCTTAGGCATGCTTAGGCAAGCGCAGGGACCATGGTTCAATCCCCAGCATCACATGCCACACCAGCCCTGACCCCAGGGCCTGCTGAGCAGGCCAGCATCTGGGTATAGTGACACACACATGTAATCCCTGCACTGGGGAGTCTGAAAGCAGGAGGATCAAAATGAGTCCAAGTTTGCATAGTGAGACCCTGTAACAACCAAATGCATTAAAAAAAAAAAAAAGAAAAAAAAGCAAGCCAGTGTGGACTTTGTTGAAAGACCCAATAGAAGGAAAAATGCAGCCAGACAGGATGGTACAGCTCTGTAATCGCAGTTACTTGTAAGGTTGAGGTGGGAGGATTGGGAGTTCAAGGCCAGCCCAGGCAATGTAAAGAGGCCTTATCTAAAAAAGAAAAGATCTTTATATAATTTAGATACAAGTCCTTTGCCTGAGTGATTGTTGGTTTCCATCTTTTCCCCGATTTGTGGATTACCTTTTCATTCTATTGGTGATTTCTTTTCATCTGCAGAAATTTCTAAGATGAGATCCCAGTTGTTGATTCTGTGGAGTATTTCCCATGCCAATCAAATCAGTCTGGCTTTTATTCATTAAGTGTCTACTCCTATGTCTTCAAGATTTCCACCTACTTTCTCTTCTAGGATATTTAGTGTTTCTGTTTCAACGTTTAGATCTTCAATCCATTCTGACTTTAGTGTAACAGACCCAGGTCTAATTTTAGTTTTCAGCATGTGGAGAGCCAGTTTTTCCAGCACTATTTGTTAAAGAGGCTATCTTTCTTTCAGTGAGCATGTTTGGCTCCTTTGCCAATTATAGTAAAATGGAAAGACACTGAATTTAGGGATTAAACAATGAAGATAAGAGAAAGGAGAAAGGATAGGAAAAAAGGAAGGGGGGAACATGCAAGTAAATATATACACAACGGCTGAGATGTTATACTAATAATTTCCATCATTTTTTTGAAAATAGCAGTGGAAGGGCTGGGGAGATAGCTCAGCAGAATAAGTGCTTGCCTGACAAGTTCAAGGTCCTGAGTTCAATTACCAGTACAACCAAAAAAAAAAAAAGAAAGAAAATAGCAGTGAATGTTTAGAATTTTCATCTTGACTTAACTCTGTATGCTGACATCTGAGATCTGAGCAACTACATCAAGGACAGTAAAGTATAATACAAAACCCATGGTTGAATACCTCTCATCTTGGTCTTGTAAATGTATACCGTTTCTAATCTTATCAATTATTATACTCACTTTAAAGGTTTTTTAAAAGGGAAAAATTAAGATTTTTTGAAAGCAAGTGTTAATATTCAATTGTCCAATCTTGCATAACTATATCTGTTAATCTTGGCAGATCTGATAAAAAGCACATAAAAACCTTTTTTTTTTTTTTTTTTTGTGGCACTAAGGACTGAACTCAGGCCCTTGCACGTGCCAGGGAAACGTTTATTACACTGAGCCATCTCCCTGGCCCCATAGAAACCATTTTTAATTGGCTATTCCTGTTTTGAAAATCTGTAACACATGTATTGGTTTATGCTACCCTGTTTCTGTCTTTTTTAATTTGTTTTTTTCTTTTTTTTTTACTCTTCAAAATAAACTGAATTGAAATTCTGAAAAAATAAAAATAAAAATTTTTTTAAAAGGAAAAGAAAACTGTACTTTAAATACAAAAGTGAAATGCTCAAGCTTGTGGGCTATTTAGGAACAAACAAATGCAGGCAAAGTCAAACTGCTATACTGGGACAGTAAATGCTCTGATAAAAGCCCTGCTAGGAATTCCAAAATAGAAGCGAAACTGAGCATGGAGAAAATGACAACCTAACAGGAAAGATAATAAACCATTTCAAACTGAAGCATGGCAGCACATGCCTTCCATCTCACCACTTTGGGAGGCTGAGGCACAAGAATCACAAATTTAAGCCCAGCTTGACCAACTTAGCAAGATCCTGTCAGGAAAAAAAAAAAAAAGTTTAATATATAGATTGTTGATGTAACTCAGTATGAAGACCCTGGGTAGGTTCAATCCCCAGTACCAAAAATGTAAATAAAATTTCAAAACTGGATGTAAAAAGGACTGCAGTCATTTGAGGATTTTTTCCTTTTGTGTGTGTGTGTGGTATCAGGGATTGAACTCAGGCCCTTGCGCTTGTCAGGGAAGTGCTTATTCCACTGAGCCATCTCTCCCTGGTCCCTTAGGAATTTTCATAGTTTAAGATAACACATTAGTAAAGAAAACATACACATAGCCAAATGGCTATAACAAGCTAGGACCGAAGCACCCTGACAGCTACTGATCAATAAAAAGTCACAAACATCCTTTTCAAGTTTACCATTTGAGAGAGTAGATGTTAACAGAAAGTATGATTTGTTAAAGCCAAATAAAAGCCTTATTAACAACAAGTGACAGGATCACAACCCTGCTGTTGATAAACTGCCAACATACCAGAGGCATTCAATAAAGGGCTGCCCATTTAACATATTGCAGCTTTAGAATGAGCTTTAGAACCAACAGCTTTATGTCAAGGCAGGCCTACAACAAACCAGATGGAGCTGCTGCTGCTACTGCCTACGTTGCATGTGAGCGTGAATATACGTGCACATGCCAAGATGTGCACCACAGAGGCTCTCAGGCCCAGTAACCAACTGCTGGCCCTGAGGTGGGGCTGGCGCGGCATGTGGCGCAGGAGATCAAACTGTGGTCTCCTGCCCCTACCTAAGCCTGCCTAAGCAGGCGCTTTAGACTGCTGAGCTGTCTCGCAGGTCCCCCAGTAACCGTTCTTAAGGCTAGCAGCCCATGATTACAGCATTTACCTTAGACGTGGACTTCTCTCTGCTTCCAAACAGACGCAGTGCTAAGCAGAAATCAACCATTCTTCCAACAGCTAGAGGAAGTTACACAAGGATATTATGTGGCTGGCCATCCAGGAGCCTGCCTCCTTATTCCTGGCAAACACAGCCATGTCAGTACAACCCTGAGGCAGTATTTTTTTAAAAAAATAGCATGATTTCAAGCTATATAAACAGGTCAGAAATATATATAATAGTTTCAGACTAGTCAAACTAGTTATCATCAAGGAGACTACAAATGTATCTGGTAAATGGTAAAAAATTACTACCAGGAGTGAGTGGAAACATCACTATTAATATAAAAACGATCTTAAAACAAAAATATATCTAGTATCAAGCAGTTAGTTGCTATTACATAGCAATAAGTGGTATCCATAAAAATATAGAAATGCTCAGTAAAGTTTAAATATTAAGAATTTTTATTAACACTAATTGCTCAAATATGTAGGCCATAATGCCAACTTCATAACAAGAAACAAAGTTAAAACATCCCCATTTACAAATATTACATACATTTACCACCTTCAGTGTATCTGACTTCATAACTTTAAAGAAACACAACCTAATAAAAACATAAAATCAGTCCAGCGAGACAGCTCAGCAGACTAAGGGCTTGCTTAGGCAAGCGCAAGGGCCAGGGTTCGATCTCTGGCACCACATGCCGCAATGTGATGTATACCTGTAATCCCAGCACTAGGGAGGCAGTCTGAGCTGCATAGTGAGACCCTACACACACACACACACACACACACACACACGGAAAAAAAAAAACTAAAGACATAAAATCTACTATGTTCAACTATATTGGATTACTTTGCTGAATTCACACACCTACAGTATTTAAATGGTAATGGAATACCCATCTCTGACAAAACTAAACAAAAAAAAGGGGATATAAATGAAGGACCATTTTGTATCTGTTTATACAAAATAGGATAGATATACAGCTACTTTCTCTTAGCTCAATGAGAAGAAAGATTTGTACTGTGTTTGGACAGGATATCATGTCTGCATCTTGTCTATGAATAACTACTACAAAGACAATGTGCAATGCATTAATTATTGTAACCGTCCTACTAACCTGTTTTGAAACTGTCTCATTGCTATTTGTTTCTCAATTAAAGAAAAAAAGAAACAAAGCTGCAAGACATAATCATTCCTTCAAAGAACTTCCAATGTAGGTAAAAACAGTATTTTAAAGGGTGATTAAGAAGCTGCTACCCCAGTAGCTTCTCCCATCATCCTATAGTGATAAGAAGCTACTACCCCAGAGCCCTGGTCTCTTGCCAGTTCCCTGGCATCTCTGCTATTCATGCCAGAGGTATCATGAGAATTCAGCTCCTGAACTAAAATTGTTGTTACCTTTCTCCAAATCCCACCCAGTACAGCTTCTTTCTGCATACCTAGGAAAAAACAGCCTGGAATCTTAAAGCAGTGATAAAGATCCAACCCAACTAGAAAAGAAATATTTTATTCATATAGATAGAATAAACAGAAATATGTTACCTTCAAAAAGAATATATCAGATTAAAAGTAAAAGAAAACCATTAAAAAAAAAATTTAAGCACCAGAGTCCACTTCTCTGAGGAAACTAAGACTACATATAAGGAAGTTTAATCATAATAAACAAGTCAGAAAGATAGTACTTTAAAATATGTCATACCTTCACAAACTGTTTAGTTCTGATGATCTGTGTGAATGAAAAAAATAGTCAGATGAAGAATTTATTTCTCCCTCATTTTCTCCCTAACCTCTCTTTTATTCCTTGTCTTTTCTGATTAATTTCCCAGACTCTACCAATATATTACAAACACAGGGAATCTCTAGTATTTAGAAAAACTTGTCAGGTGTGATAAGCCAAGAAGTAGGGCTGTCAGGACACGTAAAACCTGCCTAATGATGCTGTCCTTAAAAGAACACTAAAATTTATTTCTTAACTGTAAAAAAAAAAAAAGTTGAAATAGCAGATAAAAACTAGATGGCATAAACCATTACAGTTCAACATGAACCTCTGAGGAACAGAAATTCTGTGGAAGCTAATATCTTAAGCCTACAAAATTGTTTGCCTCTATGTAAAGGAGTAAGAGACGCTAGGAGGAAAGATAAACTCAACAACTGATTTTCCATTAACATCTCCCCCAGCAGGTTAGCAGTCCCATAGGCTCTTAACCTTCAAAGTACAAATCTTAAAATTTATAATAATTTTTAAACTTTAACATGTGTCTTTTCCAGCAAATTCTAAATAGCAGATACTAACTATATTCACTACTATCGCCTCAATACACACGTGTGGCATATAATATGAACATAAATATTTATAAGCACAAAAAAATAAGAATTCCCATATATATATAAGGTGGCAAGATAACTGCTTTTTTTTTTTTTTATAATTATCCAACTAGACAGTCTTTTTTTTATTACATTTATTTATTATGTGTGTGTGTGGCCAGCTCAGCCCACCAGGGGGCGAGGCTGGCTGGCATGTGGTGCTGAGGGATCGAACCACGGTCCTTGTGCTTTGCCAAGCTTGTTCCAAGTAGCTGCTTTAGACCACTGAGCCATCTCTCCAGCCCAGGATAACTGCTTTTAAACTATTAAAATAACTGCATGGGGCCAGGAAGATGGCGCAGTAGAATAAGTGCTTCCCTGGCAAGTGCAAAGGTCTGAGTTCAATCCCTGGTTCCACAAAAAAATATAAATAAATAAATAAATCTGCAGAATAAGAAAGAATGGATCATCAATCAAAACCATGAATGAACAAACAAGGGAAAGCAAAATATCTTTAGGACCAGGAAATCAGACACAATAAAAACCATAAAATTTTACGTCTATGAAGATAAGAGGCCTAGGGACCAGGGAAATGGCTCAGTAGAATAAGCACTTCCTTGACAAGCGCAAGGGTCTGAGTTCAATCCCCTGGCTCCGCCAAAAAAAAAAAAAAAAAAAAGATAAGAGGTTGAGAGAAAACATTAAAAGTTTAAAGAAGCTACCAACAAAATGTTTACGTTTTGCCAAAAAGACATAGTGAACATTTTCAAATATTCATAAGCTATTAAATAAAATGTCATCAAATTTGCCTTTGAGACAATGCAAACAGGAAACAAGCCCAGGGAAGAGGAAGAGAGAGCTGCTAGTTGCTATAGTTCGAATGAGCAAATAGTCCATGTGTTAAAGGTCTGGTTCCAGGCTGGCACCAACAGGAGGTGCTAAAACCTTTTAGGCAGACCCTGCTCCCTTCCTCTGTGCTTTCAGAAAAGGGGTTAAGTAGTTTGTTTTGCCACACACCCCCACCAGGATATGCTGCCTCATCAGAGGGTTAAAAATATGAGGACAACTTAGTCATGGACTGCAACTTCCAAATCCATGAGCCAAAATAAAACTACAGCCCAAGTTAATTTTGTCAGATATTTTCTTACAGTAATGGAGTAGACTAATACTCCAGCCATAAACAAAAATTCTGTATGGATAAAGTTTCATGAAACTGATTAAGACGACTGAAATAAAATAAGACAGTATTTAAAATTTAGTAAGTAATTGTCTAGGGAACAAGGCAACATTTTACTCAAAATCCTGGAGTTGTGTTAGTTTTCTATCACTGTGACAAAACAACTGGAAAGAGGAATAATTTATCTTAGATCTCGGATTTAGGTTTCAGTCCATGGTGGGCTGGCTCCAAGCAGAACCATTAAGGCAGAAGGTAAACTCATCTTGTGGCAACTTGGAAGCAAGAGAGGGAAACTGGGAAAGGAAGGAGCCAGACACAAGATACCATCCCAAAAAACTCCCTAAGTGCCCATAACTCACTTCCTTCACATAGCCCCCACCTCCTAATAGCCCACTCAGCTATGAACTCATCAATGATTAACCCACTGACGATGTTAGTGCCCTCCTAATCAATCACTCCACTGCAACCATGCCTTCAACACAATGAGCCTTTTGGGGAACATGAAAGATTTAACTGGAATAGTAGTATAAATTTTATTTTTAAAAACCTACACCAAGAAATTAAAAAGTACATGTTCATTCACTAGGTTAAAGTTTAAAACTATAATTTGCTATAAAAATGGAATAACATAAAATGCTCTTCTATACCTATCTTCTTCATTTTATGATGTCCTAAGTTGTAACTAAACAGTGTGGAACATCCTTAGCAGGATCCCACTTGATTGCTTTTCTCTGTTCTGCTACTGTGCATAACCTGCTAAACCTATTCTCTATCAGGCAACCTGCTTGAAATACATGAAGAAAATCTGATGACCTTATTTTCCTAGGTTTACATGAGCTTCACACAGCACTATGGCAACATTTATACTCTAAAAGGTGTTAATAAATACAGAAATCAAAGAATGCATCAGTACTTTAGCCTCCCAATTTTAAGACATCATGGACTGAAAGGCACACTGCTAACCTCACAGCTTTGGGCTACATGATACCACACTCAGGATATATGTATGAGATACAAAATGTGAAAACTGCACATCCACGACATTAAGGAATAAAGTATTAAAGCACTAAACAGTTCAAAAACAGTTCCAAAGACTTACTAGATAAGTGCTGTCTTACTTTCAGTCTCTGTGATTTCATAGAACAAGTAGTGACTGAAAGACTAGTAAAATCACATTATTCTTCGTTTACTTAACAGATACAAATAAAACTATCAATATGACTCTCTAGTGCTATACTGTCTTTTTCCATATGATCTGTAGTCCAAATTTTGAGTTCATTGTAAATTAGACAAGTATTTTCTGAATTTCTACTACACATAATAGGTGTAAGATGTAAAGTAATTAAAACAGCAGGCGTGCCTTTTGAAGGAAGAAAATAGATATTATACTGAATCCATATTCTTTCCCATTTACCACCAATTTTTTTGACAAAGTTGATTTTACCATTAGAAGGTTGAATCTGATAATTAGACAAAGGTGAATGAGAAAGCCTCTAATGTGTATTTTGTTGTTCAAGTATGAACACTGCATATCCTACTGAACACCTAACATGGGTGGGGTGTTTTTGTCTTTGTTTTGTTTGTAACTTTCTACAAGCCCATCAGATTTGGATCACAACTGTTTTAAGACCCTAACAAGTTTAAAAGAATAGCCCTTATAGTTTTTCTATTACAACGAACTAGGGTTATCTGAATGTCACTTTCAATATGAATAGAACACTGAGTTTTGCAATTTTTCTTGATCTTTAACAGCATTCTAAAATAAAAGTCTGAAGACATTCCCTCGCTTATAGAAAATAACCAATCCATGCTTCATATGGTTCCAAAAAGTAATCCTGCAAGCCAAGACTGCCAGCTGGCACAGGAAGACATCAGCCCGTGATGGAATCATTTCCAAAAGTCACCTAGTCACAGCCCTAAAATTATCCATGCATACAATTCTGGTCCTGAGGAACAAATGGCAGTTTGTCTCCTGGAAATGATGCAGGAATCAAATTGGAGCTCTTTAAAAACATAACCTGGCACAACAGTCCTACTACTGAAGACCCAAACAAGATGAAGATGAGACACAGTTGTTACGAGGGTCATCCATTTTATCATAAAGCACCCCTAACAGAAGCAAGACGTTTTGCAAACACAGCTGAGCTGCCTCCTGGAATTGCCTCTCTGGCCTCAACAACCTTAAGCCTCAGTCAGCAGAGCTGCCAGAGGAATAAAGATCTTCTTTCTGGAGTCCATGGGAAAAGGTGCAAAATCAGCGGGTACATGTGAGTCCTGCATCCCTCCTAAGTGGTTGTATCTTTAGGCAAACCACTTGACCTCTAATTGTACACTATAAAAAAGAGAGCCCCACATCACTGCAACAGTACTGCACAAAGGAAATGCTCCATCTCCTGGTAGATGGTTTCGGATGGCTCACTATCAACTGCTGATTCCACATGGTATTTTCCCTAATAGTCAAGTCATTCAGCAACTAGAAACAGGTGGCTCTCTGCTGCCCCATTCCAACACACAACCAATTTGATTGACCACCATAAGACTTCTTACCCTGCATGCATTTTTACAAGGCAATAATTCCGAAGTTACTACAGAATATGCATAAAAACAGAAGAGAGTTCTTCACTCTTCCTGTCTAGATCACACATATTAGGAAATCCCTTTCTCCTGCACTGGATACAAGACAACGCTTATGGATTACCCCCCAAACTAAGGAATGAAAGAATGATAAAGCATACAGAATACTCCCCAGTTAGCCAGTTCCCATTGAGGCAAGAAACCCCTCCAACAAACCAAGAAGACAAAGCAACAACACAAGCTGCTCCACCACCTTCCATAATACAGGTGGGGGGTGGAGTGAGAGGGAAAAGGAAGAGAGGAGAAGGAAAGAGAACAAGCAGGAGCACAGCAGACAGAACTGAAAGAACCGACCAGAGAAAGCTACAGTCAGTTGCCCTGGGAACACCTGCTGTTGCTGAAAGACAGCCGTAAGATGTGAGGAAACCTCAAGAAAAAGGTGTAGCTTCGTTCCCTGAAAAGTGTCCCAGCTTCTGACCTGTTAACTGGCTCTTGCTTTTGGAACTGCACTTCCATGAGGAAAGCAGCCAAAGAAACACAACCATTATGACTTTCTCTTTGGTGTTTTGAAAAATAAATGTTATCCTCAGAGGAGGTTGTTGGCGTATATGCTGTTGAGAGGTTAACACTTTGCAGGCAAGGCTTGGCTTCATGTAGTCTCCCCCCCACCCCCCGCCCCCACATATACACATGTGCCTTAGGTGTGTTCTTCAGGGACAGTGGCAGAATTGAGACAGTCACAGAAGCATCTCTCTCCAGCTACAACTTAAAACTTGGCAGGTTTTCCCTGAATATTTTTTACCCTTGACAGGGCTTTTGAAAAACCAGCATTTACTCATACCACAAAAAAAATAAAAAAAAGTCAAAAGAAATAGAAATGATACAGCAGAGGAAAACAAGGGAACACAAAAACAAAGCAAATAAACATATTAAAAAAAAAAAAAAAACACTAAGAAAGCCAGTGTACAACAACCTAGCTTATCTCCTTATGCCCAGAATACAATAGGAACCTGCTCTCAAGCACCCAGTTTCTGCCATAAAATTCCTGGGTGTTGGGGGACTGGCTCATGATTTTTTTTGGTTCTTCGTACCCTCTGAAGCTTTTATTTATTTTACTTTGTTAGCTAAGGTTCCCCCCCCCATAATTTTATTGGGAAACAAATAGCAATGAGACAGATTCAAATCAAATTGGTAGGACAGTTTAAATAATTAACACATTGCATACTCTCTTCTTAGTGGTTATTTGCTGTACAAGATGCAGTCATGATATGCTATTTACAAACACTGTTAGAACAAATCCCTCTATTCATTAAGAGAACGTAACTATATATCTATCCTAATCACTTTGAATACATAGATACAAAATAGACAATTCATCTGTATCCCCCTTTTTGTTTAGTTTCATCCTCTGAATATTATAGGTGTGTTAACTCAATAAAATATTCTAAAAGAGTCCAGTACTCCATAATAGTATTGGGTCTTCCACTTGACTGGCAATTTCTGACATTGGCTCATGATTTTTTGAATTACCATTTTCTGCCTCCTCACCTTAAGCAGACAGACCAAGGAAGTAATGTTATAATAAGGACAAGGACACCCTATCAACTTCTCCAAAGCTCCCTCAGTATTAAGTACTCCTAAGGTGTGATGAAACAATAATGATTACACAAACTTTCTAGTTTCCAAGCATAATGACAACACAAAAACATAAAGGTTTTTAACATTCCTTAACAAAATTATACATAAACTTTAGACGAATCTTTTATATCTTCTAAACTCTGAAGTTAAAAATCAACCCGGGGCCAGGAAGATTGCTTAGTGGCATAAGTGCCTGCCTCACAGGCATAAGGTGCCTAGTTCAATCCCCAGTACCACAAAAGAAAATAAGTAAATAAATAAAAATAAATAATATTTTTTTAGGAAGCCAGGGAGATGGCTCAGTAGAATAAGCGCTTCCCTGGCCAGTGCAAGGGCCTGAGTTCAATCCGCGGTTCCACCAAAAAAAAACAACCCAATAATATTTTTTTAAATCAATCCAAACACAAAGGTCATTTTTATTATACAGTAAAAGCTTTGTAAGATAGATCCCCAACCTTCAGGGAGATAAAACATGTTTTTTTTTTTTTTTTTTTTAGCCAATAGTCAATTCCCCACCTATACTTAATAAATATACAGCCCTTGATCACATGCCACAAGGAACATCAAAAATAAGCAACATATTCACCTAAAAGAATCAGGTAACTGTAGAAAGTGCTTGGTACCAAGATTTTGATCTGTACTTCAAGCTGGCCTTGAACTCTAAGCGGCGGATGCTAGCCTTAAGCTCACAGGGATCCTCCCACCTCACTCAGCCTCCAGAGTGCAGGGATTACAGCATGTGCCACCATGCCCAGTTCAGTAACAAATATTTTTAAGCGCTACTCAAAAACAAGTTCAGGGGCCAGGGAGATGGCTCAGTGGAATAAGCGCTTCCCTGGCAAGCGCAAGGGCCTGAGTTCAATCCCCGGTTCCACAAAAAAAAAAAAAAAAACAAGTTCAAAATGCTTCTATTTACACTAATTTTAAAAACACAGTTAATTAATTTTCCTTGAGTGCCTGCCCAGGCAAGCACAAGGACCAGGGTTTAATCTCCAGCATGACAAGCCACGCTGGCCTTCCCTCAAGCACACATAGCCAGACCACCAAGACCGGGTGTGGTGGTGCACACCTGTAATCCCATAATCCCATCGCTGGGGAGCTGAAAATAGGAGGATCTCTTTGAGTCTGAGCTGCGTAGTGAGACCCTTTACCAAATGCATTCAAAAATTTTTCTTAGGTACTAGGACTGAACTCAGGGCCCTGAAATACATTGAACTCCTTTGCTATTTTGAGACAGGGTCTTAGTATGCACCAGCACACCTAGCTCAAAGCTAATTCTTTAAGCATACACCTTTAGTGCAATCTCTGGTTCCAAAGGGGGGGAAAATGCCTTTACTCACACGCAAAATAAAAATTGTGCTACAGGCTGTCCAATTTTTTTAAATGTCAAATTAAGCTCCTACTATTGTGGAGGGCTTTCCTAAGATCTTAAATACAGGGGTGCACTCTGATTCATTATTATAACTGGCCTAGCTCAAGTGGCTGCCAGGAGAGCAAGGCTTCATGGACATCATTCATCTCCAGAAGCTACATTTATGCTGGATGGATAAAAAAGATCTTCATATGTGTTTGCCAGGCGAAACAAAAGTTAACTAGAAATGTAAGTGCTTACAGTCACCAAAAGGAAGGCTCTACACTGACATTTTCTTCCTACTTAGCATTCATCTGCATTCAGCTCACTAGACATTAACACACACCAAAGTTGCTCTCTGCTATTCAAATCATGCTATTATGCTCAGGAGTAGATTAATAATATCCACCTTCCTTATTGTAAAATAAAATTACAGCATTGGTCCAAACATGACATGTGGAGCCTCTTTATACTTCTGCTGGCGCATCACTTGCTCTACTGCACACATGGGAGAAAGCTTTGCTAAAGCTGCCCTGCTATTTCCAGAGGAGGAGAAAAGGCTGAAGGCTAAAAAGAATAGGGGGAAATGGAAACACACATTCACAAACCTCACTTCTGTCCTATCAGCTTATTAAGAGCCATATGAGGGCAGAATGTCTTTTCTAAGCTGACATTATCAACAAAGAGATGAGCAGGTGGGACCATGAGCCTCTACTAAACAATTCATAACATCACATCAGTTTCCACACCACCTAAAAGCTTCTGCTGACCCCGCGCATCTGAAAAAAGCAGGCAAGTAGTAAGGTGAAATCCCCCCCCCCCCAAGGCCTAAAATCTCAGGAGGAAAGAGGGAGGAAAAGGGTTAGAGAGAGCACATCTGAAAAAAAGGAGAAACTTTTGCTATCAGATTAAAGGAGAGGCCCAAGACTTCCTTCACCATAGTAAGGGAGACTACAAGATCTAAATTCATAATGTACAATCTAAATTCAAACGTTATTTGTAAACACAGAGGGGGGAAAAAACTATAAAATCTTTAAAACAACTGTTTAAAAACTGTAGCAGCAGAGTCACAAACACAAACATCTACAAAGACCAGGTGGTGAGGGCCAGCCAAACAGCTAAGCAGATTAAAGCGCCTACTTGGTGCTGGAGCTGGGGGCTCCCCAGGATCACCCCACCCCCAGGGAGTGGAGGCACTGAGAGACAGCAATTGAGACTGGGCGTGGTAATACACACCTATAATCCCAGCTCTTGGGAGGCTATAAACAGGCAGATCACTACAAAGTCCGATCTAGTAGTGAGGCCCTGAAAACCCTGTAGACCCTTCTCGAAAATAAAAAAAAAAAAAAAGACCACGTGGTAACAACAAACCACAACTCCTCTGAAGAGGATCAAGGAGGAGGAACACTATCTCAGGTGCTAACTCCCTACAACTCTTTTAAGAAGCGGAAAAAATAGGGCTGGAATTCCTGTGATATCTCTGCAACACCAAATCAGTAATTCACAACCTCTTAAAATACAATTCAGACCAAATTAAATAGCTCCAGGCCATGTACTGCCCTAGGGCCACCATTTGGTATCCTTAGCTCCAAGGACTTCTCTTATACCCATTACTCCTAACAGCAGGACTTTGTTAGGAAAGATACTCTTTTTCAGTGAGTACACGTAGCAAAATGCATCAAGGACAATGCAAGTTTGAGTAGGAAAAGAACAAGTGAGTATCCTGTACTAGATCCAGCATTACCAAGACAAAAGCAGAACCTACACAAGGCTCAGCAGCACTAACTGGGAACAGAGGCACTTTGGCAGCACAGAAAGTAAACAAGGAAGGTTAGTACACACAGGTTAGAGAAGCCACACAGGGAGTTCAAGTTTTTCCATATGAAGAAAGAAAGGTATGGAAAGGTAAGAACTCATGACCATGTTAGTCTTCAGAGTCAGTCACTGTCACAGGACAACAAATATCTGAAAGGTTTAAACCAAGTAACTCTGCAAAATCAGTAAGCAGCACCTAGAGAGGAGAAAAAAGTGTGGAATAAACTCATACAAAAACAGGCCTTACCTGGGATCAGGTTATAAAAGCTTGTTCGCTCTATAACAAACATTGTATATTTAACACAGTCTGGAGAGCTATGAATAAAAGGTAGGTGACCTCCCCCCACGTCAGCAGATGCACAGCTTGTGAGCAGCAGCAGCAGCAGCAGCGGCGGCAGCGGCAAAAACAGAAAATCTCACTTTTTTTATTTTGAAAAACAGCTCTGAAGCAGCAAGACCAAGTGCAATCAGCTGCAGGAATATTCTTCCCACCTTATGCAATTTGCTGAATTTAATTCCAAATACACAGTCATTTACTTGAAAGTATCTCTTACACTTCTGATGTACACAATGCTGCCTAAAGAATAAAAAGGTGTTAAACGTCCTTTAAAAAAGTGAACAAGTGACCAATTTTCAATGACTTACTCGGCTGGACATCTATCAATGACTTTTCACTTGTGGCGGTGAGAAGGAAATGAAACAAACCCAAGGAAAATGTATTTCTATAAAAATTCTATCTTGTGGGATTATTACTTTTTTTTTTTTTTTTTTTTTTTTTGCGACAGTCTTGCTATGAAGTGCAGACAGGCCTTGAACTCCCTTATGTAACCCAGGCTGGCTTCAAAATCACTGCAAGCCTCCTGCTTCAGGATCCTGAGTCCTAGGATTAGAGATGTGTGTCACAAGATATTAAATAAAAGTCAAAACATGAAAAGATTAAATAAAACTCAAAAAAAAAAATTCAAGAAAATACAGATTAGGCTGGGGATCTAGCTCAGCAGCATGGTTCCTGCCCTGGCAAGTGTAAAGTCCTGAGTTTGATTCCCAGTACTAAAAAAGAATATGCAGACTGATTATTTTAATGTAAATGCTTAAATTTTAAAATCATTTTCTCACTGAAAAAATATGAAAAATTTAAATTAAGAAATTTATATTCCTGGAATGTTAGCTGGCTAAATTCTCATAATCTTACATTCACATGTCATCTTTTAAGCATCATTTATATTTTCAAAGAAAATACATTTTAAATTTCCAATTACCATCAGAAATATAAATATCTACTTCTACACTGAATGCTCGAAGTCACAGCTCTCAAAACCCTGCAGTTTTTTTTTTTTTTTCTTCTAACTCTACGGTAGAAATAAACGTATGACGGTATGTTATACGACTATAGGTAGAGCTTAGTGGTAGTGTACACACAGCATGCATAAGAAGTCCTGGGTTCAACCTACAGTACCAATAAAAGTTTATA
Organism: Octodon degus; assembly: GCF_000260255.1. Taxonomy (NCBI): domain Eukaryota; kingdom Metazoa; phylum Chordata; class Mammalia; order Rodentia; family Octodontidae; genus Octodon; species Octodon degus. Next base: position 8,467,095 of record NW_004524675.1, on the reverse strand, counting down.
ATACAAAGACAAAATGTATGAAACCACTGTACAAGAATCACTTATTACTATCTTTCCAAATCAGTAAACACTACCTAAAAATCCTGGACTTCAATATGCTCGTCTTTAATTTGGTCTTTGAGATGAGGAAAGAGAGGTCAAAATACAAAAAAAAGAAAAAAAAATAAGTTAGAAATCAAGGATAAAGTCAACTGAGACAAAAAAGGGGAAAAAAAGGTTTCCAGCCCACTATTTTCCACCTGGCCCTGCTAAATTAAGAATTTTAACATAAATGACAAAAACCTACTGAGGCAAGACAACTCAGGAGATAAACTGGCAGCACTGTACTCATAAGAAAACCTTACCTATGAAATATTTGTTTACGAAAACAGGATGGATTCTAAAACGGCACAGACAGGCAAGTTCAGTGTCAGACTTCAAAGAAAAATGAAATCTACACTTCTGACTAAAGGGCAGACAAAAACCTGTCTAAGGTTCACCTCCAACTCTCAACAGTGTACAACTCTTGATTCCTAAAGTCCTATTTACCAAATATGATAGAACCTCAAATGCAACGCCAGGCGGTACAAACTTAAGGAAATTTCTATATATGTGTATTTCTCTTGGAAGAAAAAGCCTATGACTTTCCTCAAATACTCAGAGATACTTGAGTCCCTCAATATTTACAAATTTTTACAGTTTTACAGTGACTTCACAATACGATTAAAAAAAAACGCTAAGAATTCAAACACTTCTCACCCTCTATTCTAATCAAGATGTAAAATTAAGTCAAGAAAGCAATGAGATTGAATATTAGTAACAAAAAACAAAATGAAATAAAATCCCACCTTAAAAGTTTACTCATTTGATGTTTATGAAAATAAAAAAGTTTGTCACATTCCACTAAGTGTTTAAAAATGATGAAACAATGAACATCTCACAACAAAATTCTGGAGGAAAAAAAGCTAATCATTCAGCATATCAATTTCATTCTTATAACAAACTTCTTAGTATTAATCTATCACTATTACACAAGGAAAAAACTAGTAAGTACCTTAACCTAAATGTACCCGATGCTAAGAAAAATCTGCAGTATAAAAGGAAACATAGTGGTGGCCCACACTGGGGAGCTGAAAACAGGAGGATCACTATGAGCTCAAGCTGCATAGAGACGCCGCACAACAACAACAAAAAAGAAATGTTTATTATTTCACCACAAATAAATCTAGTTCAAAAAAACTGAAAAGAACTATTAAAAATGAGAAAGGTTTGTTAAACCTTGTTATTTTCAGTTGCAATGTGCCACAACAAAAATCAGTAATACAGATATATAGTAAGAAATGGCAAGTTTTTAAAAAACGGAGAAAAGAACACACTTTTTTTTTTTTTTTTTTGAACCGGGGATTGAACTCAGGCCCTTGTGCTTGCCAGGGAAGTGCTTACTCTACTGAGCCATATCCCCGGCCCCTACACCTAATTTCTTAATAACCTACAAATCCATTTAATTCTAACCCCATGTCACCTATTTTTATGATCTTCTTGGTTCCTTTACCTTTTCTATTTCCAAAGCCTTATCCTTCTATTCATGAAAATTTTTTATAAGAAAAACTAGTATCTGTCATCTTATAAAACTATTTAACAATATTCAGAGGAAAAACGTCAATAAGAACATCAAAAAAAATTGATGTATTCAAAGACCAATTCCTAGCTCTGAGAAAACACCCTTCCCAAAGCAGGTATTTCAGCCAGGGTGATAGCTCAGTGGCATAAACACCTGCCTGGCAAGCACAAGGTCCTGAGTTCGATCCCCAGTGTAGCAAAAAAAAAAAAAAAAGGTAGATATTTATTAAAGGTCAGTCTCCAAAATCAAAGTAATATTGAAGGGGAGGACCATGCAAAAATATAAGCAGTCCAACGGTGCTCACACAACAGTTACCTTTTGTTTTATACTACTGAATAATAGGTTAGAGACAGGAAATCTTCTTCCCTTAAAACTCTCCTAGTTGCCCTGATAAAATGAAATTTATAATGTGTATCATACAAGCAAATCTATTATTCTGTTAGTGAAAATTTTTCTAAATACTCCATAAATCCTAAGATCTTACCATACTAATTTTTACTTAAAGTTTAGATCCAAAAGTTATCATTGAAACTATGGTAAAACATATAATTTTAATGTACAAAAGCCCTAAAATAAATATACTGTCTTTCAAACCTAAGTATCCTCTATTTCTGTAGTACAGATTTCTATTACTGGAAATCCAAAAGGAATAAGCTAGTACTGAAAGCCTGCTAGTATTGTAAACCTAATAAATATGAAATAAATGTTCTTCCTAAATTAGAAACACAAGACATGGCTGATTTGGCATTAAATCATAGTATGTGTGTTCGGCAAGTAACCAGACCAGAGAAGACTTCCACAACAAGAAAAAGAAATCAGCTTAAGTGAATATTTCACATTTTACATCCTCCGGAGAGCTGGGTGTGGCAGAGACAAGGGCACAAAGCCTACAAACATTTCTACATTATATCAACAAAGCAGCGAAGCATCTAACCAGGATAAACTGCCTAACCTTACGCCCTGTGCAAAATAAAAAGCAGCATCCTCTGGTTCAAAAATTGTTAAGAATTGCACTGGTGGGGGTCAGGGATGCAACTGCAGAGCTCCCAAGCCTATAAAGCAGCCCTGCCCTTAACCAAGTATTCAAAAAAAAAAAAAAAAAAAAAAAAAAATCACCAAATAGCTCAGCGGATTAAAGCGCCTGCAAGCAGGCACAGGGCAACTGAGACTGGGCATGGTGGCACGCACCTGTGATCCTAGCTCTTGGGAGGTTGTAAACATGAGGATCGCTATGGGTCGGATCTAGTAGCAAGACCCTGAATACCCTGTGGACCCTTCCCTAAAATACAAAAATAAAATAATTTTTTTTCAAAAAAAGTACTGGCCGGGGAGACAGCTCAGTGGAATAAGTGCTTGCCTGGCAAGCACAAGTCCTGAGTTCAATCCCTGGTACCACAAAAAAATAAAAAATAAAAAAGTACTCATACTAAAATTACTTTTATTAAAGAAAAAAAAAAAAGAACTGAAACATGATAGCTTACTATGATATTTCCCCTGGCCAGCTGAATAGTGAAGGAAAATGAAAGACTTGGGGTGAATTGCTATGGACAGGTTTCCTACAGGGTGGCACACCACCCAGGCCCAGCTACAACCCCCAACAAAGCTGCCAAACAACCCGACCAGGTCAAGTAACAAACCTGTCTAGACTCTCTCACGTCCAACCACGGTGGACGACAAAGGTAGCAAGCAGTACGATAATGTAGATTTAATAAGACCTCAAATGAGAGCAAAAAATTGACCTACTCATGTAAACAAGAGATCAAAAAACAAACTGAGCATTTTGGAATATCTAGTTACACAGGGAGAAAAAAAATTAAGAATAATTTACCACTGTGGTATGGTGTCATACTAATACCTGAAAGGCATTACAGATTTCAAAAAATATTATTTTTTAATAAAAAGAAAACTGATTCTAGTTTAGAAGTTAGTGTTCTTGATCACTCTGTCCTGTCCTTAGAGAGCTGGGAATCAGTTCTAGAAGACAAATTTTTTTTAAATCTTAATTTTACATTAAAACATATAAGACAAAAATTACATTCATGGTAATAAGAAAAGTTCTAAAGACTGGAATAGCTGCAGGTAGGTGTTTACAAAGATTCATCTAGGAGCAGGTGTCTGTGTACAAAGCACCAAGTTCTTCGCGGTTCAAGGAGGTGGACAGCAGAAAGACCACTTAGGGCCCAGTTCTTCCCTCACCTTTTAGGGAGGTGATTCTCAACTAAAACCGCAGAAACTGGGCCAACATCTTATTATTCCTCTGCTGAAGCAGCATTAACTAGAACTTCCCAACACCCCAAACCAAAAAGGAGCTCGAAGTAACCAACGTATCTGAAAACGAAACACCGTGATAAATTAAGAGGTGGGCTGACAAACACTGACCAGGCCTGGGTACCTGCTCCACACAAGGACGCGCCTCTGAAGCCACCCACCCACCCACCCCACCCCGAGGGGCGCGCGTGCAGGCCGAGGCAGCCCACTCCACTTCCCCACACCACAGGCTATGCGGTGGCCGAAGCGCCCAGAGACAGGGCGGACACGGGCTCTGGGGCTAACTCAGTCTCTGAAGGGCAAAAAACTTACTCCCCCAAAGGTGGCAGCACAAAGGTGCCCGAACAGGCACCTCGGGCTTGTCCAACCTACACACTTTCTCCCATGTGCTGCATGTCCTACTCGCAACCCGACTTCTCTACCGCTCGCCAGCGTCATCCTCCAGACACTCCGTCCTCGCCTCACTTCGCCCCATTTCCAGGAGGGCTCCGGGCGGAAGCGTGCCCTCCACCGGGCCTGAGCGGTGTTAAATCACCACTCCCACGCTCCTCCTAGGAAGAACAGCCCGCAACAGAGGCGGCACACTTCCGGTCGGCCGGGCCGAGGCACCATTTTCCACGCCCAGAGGCCCAGGGAGGCGCCGGGGTCCAGCAGGCCGGGTGGGGCTCGGCGTCCCAAGATGGAGACTCCAAGGCGGCTTCCGCCACGGGGCACAGGCGCAACTCGCTGCTGGAACCGTCTAGAAAACTGGCTCAAGGGCAACTGGACAGCGTCTCAGTGTTACTCAAGAAGGGGAATGCTCCCCTCCGGGTCTGTGTGAGGGATTCTACGCGGACTGTTTGCTCTCAGGTCTGAGGCGGAGCTGCGTGTTTATCAGGGCAGTGATTTGAGGAGGATCATGAGAACATGAAGTTTCACGAAGCTGTTTTGTCCTTGCAGAGGTACAAAATCACATCTTGGCATTTAGAAGCACCGTTCTCGGGGCCAAGGAATAAAGAGCAGTAAATCACGGGTAGCAGGTCCTTCTCCCACGTTCTCAGAAAATGTAGGGGGGCAAGACAGAAGATGGGATCAGCATAAAGATGGTCTTTGAACACCCAATTTTGAACGGCCACCTGGAGAGTGACAACTTGGGCTGGTGCGGGGCTCACGCCAGAAGCCAGGTGTCGCGCTGCAGCCCTCCAGGCGACAGAGCAGGCTTTTCCCGCACCGAGGAGGGGCGCCCGCCGCCCTGAGGGTGGCTGGTCCGGAGCCGAGGACCTGCAGCGGCCGCTCGGGCGCGGGCCGGCGGGCAGGCTTCCTCCCCGGGCGCACGCTCGTGCCCTGCCCGCCCACCCGCGGCCTCGCGCCTCCTCCGCACCGCGCGGGTCTCCCGACGCCCCTGGAGCGAGCGCCACGCAGCGCGGGCGGCGCACACGGAACCCGCGCGCAGCGTCTGGCGGGAGCGCAGGGACGCCCCTCCGCGGAGCTCGCCCTCTCGCCAGCGGCCCCTCCCGCCGCCCCGCCGAGACACTCACCTGCGTCCCCGCGCAGCCTCCCGCTCAGCTCAAGCGGCCGCCCGCACGGGTGCGTCCACGCCCCGCACGCTGCCAGGCGCCTCTGGCCCGCTCGGCTCCCGCCACCCCCACTGCCGGGGCCCTCGGGCGGGCGGGCGGGCAGGGAAGGGGCGGTGCCTCCGCCCCAGCACCCAATTCCCTCCTCTCCCGCCCAAGAGGCCGCGCTTAAGGAACTTCACCGGCGCAGCCTCCGCCGCCCCCGCCAGCGCGACCGCCCTTCTGGCCTCGGCCGTGCCCTGCCAGGCTAGCGGCAGTGTGCACAGCGCCCAACCTCGGCGCCCGCCCGGGAGACCCGGGCAGTTGAGGCCCGTCCCGCCCACACCCCACGCCCCCCGCACTTGCCTGCGACGACTCGGAGCTGCAGCTACTACGGCTCTGCCGCGGAGGCGTCGGAGTCGCTGCCGGCGGGCGAGCGGGCGGGCGGCGGAGTGGGCTGCCGGAGAGTGGTGGCGGGAAGGCGCCCTGGAACCTGGCGGAACCCGGCCCCGCCCGCGCCGCGCCTCAGACCTTGCGCCCGCTCCTCAGTGACGCCCAGCGCCGCGGGCCGCAGTTTGTAGCCGGCCGGGAGGAGGGGCTGCCTGGACGAGCGCCAGGAGGCGGGGCCGGGACGAGTTTCCTGTGCTGGGGCGGCCGCGGCGCGTGCCCTCCCCGGCCACCCCGCGGGCCGCCTCCAGTCGGTCCTTGACCTACAGGGAGCGCCGGCTGCCGACGTGGGCTCTGTCCCTCGGGCTCCCGATTCCCACCAGACTCCTCCACGAGGTTTCCCAGGACCGTAGTGGGAGAGTGAATGCGCCTGGAGGCGGCGGCTTCCAGGTGCAAGTTTGCAAACCCCGAGCCTTCGAGCGCTCGCGGGGAGTCAGCAGCTTGCTCGGCGCAGGGGTTACTTTGACATACATGTGTGTATCATCAGAATGTGCATACATCTATGGCTAGCAGACGTGAAAAGCTCTTTTCTCCATGCTTTACAACCAAAACAACTCCTGTCCCCAGATGTAAAGCTAAAGGCTTAATCCCCATCTGCCCTTCCGCCTGTCTAGATAGACTCTAACGCTTAAATAAGCCCGAAGTACCTGTGCCGGGTGCTACACTCTGCTCCAAACGCAAAGTAGTAAGTCTTGCGCTCCACTGTGCAAGCGCCTGCCGCTAGCCTCATCCTTTCTTCCAGTGCTCCGCGCAAGCCCCAAAAAGGCCAACTCTTCACCGAAGGGACGTCCCGCGGCTGCCCAGCCTCGGCCCGCCCCCTTGCCCAGCTCCGGATATAATCAGATTTTCTTTAGAAAAACCTGTGCCCTGTCCTCGACCCAGACCCATAACTGAGAGTCAAAAACGAACCCTGAGCCACGCGGAGAGAGCACGTTTTTACACCTGTTTAGCCACTTAATTGCGAGAGCACCTGTCGTTTCTTTTTTTTTTTATTGCAAAGGCTTCCGTTTTAACCTTCCCCCCTAAAAAACATTTAAAATATCACCTGTCATACCTACCTGAAATTGCAGGAGGTAAGAGAAAGGAACTGAGCAGTGGGCGACTGAGTCGCCGCAAGAACGTGACCGAGGTTACAGCTTCAAGGGCATGCTGCGGGTTTGATGCAGCAAGGTCTGCTAAGGGCGCCCAGCGCTCCCCGCCCCCATGCGACGGGCGGGGCGTGAGGGGAGAAGGGAGGAGGACTCCTCTAACCTAAGGCGGAAGTGGGGGAGGCGAATTTACCCTCTTGAGCGAAGTCACGGGCATTATAAAGTAGAGGACTCAACCTTAGGCGAAATAAAGACTGGCCATCTCTCAACTTGGGGGACCCACACTGTGGACACTAGTAACTTAACTGGTTCTATATCAGCATTTCCATGCCATTCAAAATCAGATTTACAATTAAATGACCTTAATTGACATTGTACGGGTTCCTGAGAAAACTACTCAAAGCGCCTGCGCCTTTTTGACCTCCCTCTAAAGAGTTAATTATAATATTCCTACCCCAGGCAGGTGAGACTGCAAGGAACATCAGTTTCCAAACGTTAGGCGAAAATAGGCCTACCCAATTTGCCACTCCAAACCTCAAACTCTTAAAATGCCCTACACCTCACTTCCTGAAGCTGTCTTCCTTGAAGTTAGGGGAGGGAAAGTTCCCCAGGTCAACTAAATCACTTCTGTCTAAGGTCTTGCATTTCGTGAAGAACTCCAGAAATGGTCAGCTTTATAAATCCAGGTGTCTGTGCAGTGGTTTAAAAAGGGAAAGGGAAAGCCATAAAGACCTGCAGGAATAAGTAAGGACAGTAGGGTTGTTGTGTTTTTTGTTTTTTTTTTTTTGTTTGTTTGTTTTTTTTCATTTGATCTCCTAAACGGTGAATCTGAAACAAAAAAAAATTTGAGGGCTTGCTCAAATTCTGACAAATCTCTTCAGTGTCCCATTTAATTTACGTAGCCATTTTACAAGGAAGACTTATAGGCCCAAATAGATTTCCTATCTGTCTGTTACCCAAAACACAAACACCCTTTTCTTGACCTTTCAAAACTGGCTTTCAATTAGGTAAATAATTTCTTCCAATTACTATTGTGTGTTTTATACTTCCTTAAATCCACTTGAAACCTACTTCCCATAGGTTGCAGTTAGAAGTGTAGGCCTATGAAATAAAATACATTCGTCTCCCATCCACACCACCCTGAGGACAGGGGTGTAGAGAAGGACCGAGGGTTTAGAATCTTAACCAACGGGAATGTTCGGACATGCGTGGGGGAGGGGCTAGAATCTGTGCTTTTCGGGGCCAAAGTAATACAGAGACATCCACCCCGTCCAGCAGTGTTAAAAGAAATACTAAATGGTTGGCTGTGTCCTCTCACCCTCACTACAATGCAACCAGACCTGCAGCTGGTAATTACAAGAGAAAACACCTAATCTCCACATCAGTTTTGAAAAACCATACTTGAAAATGGAAAATGGGAAACGTACCCTCCAATCCCAATTTTACCACAGTTGTATTGCTCTCCGATTAATTCTTTACAGACGTGAAATAGGTGGGTACCTAGCAACGTGCTGGGCATAAATTAAGCAACAATGGCCACGCGAGGTCCTGTCGGCCGCTGAGAGCCCATGGTGGGCACTGCCACCTTGCATCCCTGACTCCCATCGCCCTTGACAGAGTCGCGGCAGGCTGGCAGTGCGCTGGGCTTTCGAACCCATTGGATGGGTGGGGTGGCGAGCTGCAAGGAATCCACCACCGCAGCCGGCTTTGTAGCGTCTCGCCATCTCCTGCCTCTCAAGCAGCACACGGCGCTCTCACACACACACTCACCCACACCCCTCCGTGCCAATAACTGAAACTTCTCTTAGGCAAAGCCAACACCTCGTTCCACCATCACCACTCCCGCCCTCCCCGTGCCGCGCACACCCGGCCCCTTTCTCAAGTCTACCCTGGATTCGCTCTTCTGCGGTAGAAAGCCCGCTGGCGTCTCCTACACCCTGAGAAATCACAAAAGTTAAAATGAAGCGTGTGCCTGTCTGCCCAGCTTCTCGTCCCCAACCATCTTGCTCCCAGTGTCGGTTTAACAATAGCTCTTCGAGGAAGGGGAGCGGTAAGGGGGCGGGCGAGGGCGGCGTGGCCGGCCGGCTCCCGGGGTGGCGGAGCAGCCCCGCAGCTGCGAAGGGGTTCCCCTCTTCCTCAAGGCGAACTCAGCCGCGTAGGACCAAGGACAGGGCTCGGAGTCCACGTCCCAGCGTCCAGCACGGCGTGGCTCACAGGCAGCCGCCACTTCACAGACACAGCTCCAACGAGCTTATTTACGCTTTCTGAACAAAGGGAATCTCATATCCGGTACGGGCTTAAGGATTCGGCCCCAAATTGGGTATCTTCTTTTAAATCTGAATTACGGTCACTAGCGCCCGTGAATTAGAGCCTGCATACCAAGCAATGATGAGTTTTGACAGCTTCTAACCACCCCAGCCCCAACCCAGCCCCAGCCCTCAGGCGGCTTGTACTTTTTTCAGTCAACTACAACTCGCTGCCTGGTGCAGCATCTAAATTCCATCTGGCAATCCCATCTCCCCAGCACATGCTATCTGGTTAATGCAATTAAGCCAGGGTGTTTTGCCGGTCTAATCTGCAAGTCCAGGCTTCTGATTCCCCTTAATGATACTAAACCCTCTCCAGTCCTCCGGTTCCTTTGCGAAAGTAGAGGCATGCATCTCCCAACACCCAAGTTATCCCCTCTCTTCCCACGAAATGAACTTCCAACCTCGATCCCGCAGCTCACTCAACATCTAGTCTCCCATTGTATCCCTTCTTTACCCTGGCCACATTCACCACTTAAGTTTCTACCCTTGATATTTTCAAATATTCAGTACGTTAAGCATGCGTCCACTGTCTTTTAGTCTAGCTCTCTAGAATTAAAAAAAAAAAAAGAAAAGAAAGAAAAACAGAGCAGTAGGTTTGAAATGAGGCAAACATGTGCAATTAACTTCATATTCTGTATTCCGCTCACTTACAGGTTTTCTGGGTTTGCCAGCACATCGCTGCAACTAATGATTAAAGAAACCAAACCGAAACTTACCTTTCTCCCTTAAGGTTTTTTTGTGTATGTGTGTTTTTAAAGTAACGGTGCAGTTCTCCCAATAAGGATGAGCAAGAAGCTGCTGGATAGTTCTCTTAAGACAGCACGAAACCTAAACTGTGCTCGGCTTAAAAGAAGCAAATAAAAAGAAATGCTTTCGACCCCAATGTCCAACGCTAAAAGAAATGACGAAAAAAAATTATGAAAGGGGAGGGAAAACTTAAAAAAAGAGAGTTTAAAAAGACGGAGAGACTACCCTCCTATTGCTGTTCAACTAAACAAAAAGGGGCAAGAAAAACAAACCAAGGAACAAAGAAAGAGACGAAAGAACGTTTTTTCAAAAAGACGACGTCTTTCTCCTTGTTGCTTTTTAGTAGGTCGCTACAGGAGTAAGCTGCTGCATCTCTAAGTGAGAACAGAAATAGGGGGGGAGGACGTCTTGAAAGGGAGGTGGACTGGACCACAGATTTATAGCACCGTATCACCAACCCCTTCTCTGCCTCCGCACTGCCGTGTGTGCAGCTGCTCTGCCAGGCTCCTATCCCGGCCAGCACGCGCGGAAGTATACGCCGAGTCGTGCCACAACGCAACTTGCTCATTGCTCCAGGTTGCTGATTGGTCTAGAGGTTTCTATTGAGACCGCCCAGGCGAGAGTGCATGAAACGATTGGCTAGGAGCTTGTGTCACTCTCGCGAGCTCAATGGAGTCCCTTTTCAAGGTAAGTTGTGCGGGGAGGTACACACTTAACACTGGCGGCGAAGGGAAATGCAAGAAGCAAAGAGATGGGGAGAGAGCAACGTGGGAGGGTTGGAACTGTACTATCAGAGTTTGCGATATGGCACGATCTCCTAGCCTCTCAAATCTTTTTACTTCCGAAAGATTCATTTCCATTGTCATCACTGCTGCTGCTTTGGCATATTTCTTTATAACATTAAACTCTGTCTGGTATGTATAAATCACTGAGAGCTCCTCTCTTTGATCTGAGTGAAAAAGGGTGAATGTACATCCATGACTTGCCCGCATGCCTTTTTTGAGTTATGTTCCAGTATTAGATAGTAGGCAATTGTTTGTTTGTTTTAAAATATGTGTGTTGCAGATCTCTTGTTTTTGCTTTTTTATTTTTGTTTTTCTTTTTTATTGAACTGCATTTTAAAGAATGAAGTCAGAAATGCTTTCAAATACAGCTGCACGGCTTAAGTTAGCTTTCACTTCATGTCAGAATAGAAAAGGATAGGGGAAACATCCTGTCTGGAAAAATAAGGATTAAGTAGAGCTAAGGTCCTTCCCTTAGAATTGTGTGGCGATGACTCTCCAAAAAAAGAGTAACTGTATATAAGTTTAGGACGAGCCACTCGCATTTGCTGGAAGTACAGATCTTGGACCACACATGTATTGCTGACAGTAAAGTTAGTTGAGCCTTTACCAGCGCTTTTTCTTGAAATATAAAAAGTTTAACTAAAAGACCAAGTCCTGTCACTGTTTGTGCTTTAGAGATTAAGATACTTAAATACAACTCTATAGTTTATTAACATTCAAGAGGCTGCCATATTGTTTGGTTCATATTTATTTCTTCCTCTAAATGCAAGTGAGCTCCTTGGAATTTTCTTGATGTATAAGTAAAACCAGTATTCACTTGATATATGTCCTTCTCCAGCGAGAATTTCTTTTTCCCGTCTTGAAAGGTGGTGCCCAACTTCCTAGACAGTAGTTAACATTTCTTACAGTGTAATATGTCTTCTCTAAAGACACATGCTTTTCTAAAGAAAAAAAATTCTTGTTTGTATATTACTAGTCGCTGCCTTTCAGAGTGTTTGAGAGAAAAGGCTCAGGTAAGAAGTAAACACTGCAGGAAGGTGGAGGTGTTTTAGACAAAGAAAGGAAAAAGATGGTTCAAAAGTAAAATGAGTTGGAAGTAAAAAGTAAAGTTAATCATTTCCTTGACTGTGTCCTTGAGTGTTGATTCTTGAATAATGACAAGAGCAGAAAACCTGTTTACCTCTCTTATCGCCTGTATAACAATGTCTAAGTTCTATTGCTTTGCATGACAATAACTAAGGGTTAGGAAAGAAGGCCTTATACATTATCTTATAATTAGCATTTACAAATATCATTGCTTAAGCCCCAGTCTGGCTTTTTGTATAACAACAGCCCCTAAGGTCTCAATTTCATCTTAAATCTATTCTCGAGTCTTAGGTGAAATTCAGGGCAAAAAGGAAAAAAAAAAAAAAGAAGAAATGGGTTCAGGCATTGGAAAAAAAAAAAAAAAAGACTGCATTCTGTATAGAAAAGATGTTTGAATAACAAAAGATTGGATTTGTTGTCATCCTCCTTCAAACCCTATGCTCAACCCTCAGCTCAGTTAAAAAAAAAAAAAAAGACTCTTAAATACAACTTGGATTAAAGTACAATAATTTGTGGGTTAATCAGACTTATCTGTAATGTGAATTGTCTTTTTTCCTAATCTATAAAGTTAAAACTTCATTAGTTGCATGTGTGTTTGTGTAATTTTCTCACCACTTTGAAGAAAATGTTTAGTATTATGTAAATGCCTCCTAACTGGATGGCAATCTTTTGTTTTACTTTCTGATGCATATACAATATATCCAAAATAAAGATGCAGATTACAATGCTATATTTTCCAAAAGAATAAGATTGTAGAAAGCTGGGGTTGTTATGAAGTAATGAAAATCTCAATATGTTTGTTATATAAGATATTACATAGAAAATAATAAACTTATTCATTCAAATAAAATAATATATTCTATACATTTCATATATATCTTCTTCAGTTAGGGAAGAGCCACAATATTTTTTCAAAGTATTGTCATCTTTGATACTGTCTTTCCTTTGTAGGTAAAAAGGATTTATATTCTTTAAGAAATTATAAAAATATCCTAGAATATTAGTTTACTTCCTAAATGAAACATATGTTTTTAAAATTTAAAACTTTGAAGTGATTTGGTATACTAGAAGCAGCATGCACTTTTTTAACTTTTAAAAATAAAAGCTGGCCAACATTACTTACATTGAAGTTCACCTGTCACAGTCCACACTTCTTGCAAATAATGAAGGCGGTGTGCAAGGATTTCACTCAATATAAAGCAAAACTGTTATCACCCTTCTTGTATTCATAGCTAGGTAAAAGAAGCACAGTACCTGACCTTGCATTAGGGAAGCATGTAAAAGATTTTTGAGTACTGATTAACTCATTTAGCTCTGATACATTCTCAAAGTCTTCAACATTATTTTCAGTTGCAACAGAAAGGAAAGTGATTTGGGAGAGCTGCTGAAAGCTTGGAGAAAAAGTTTGGTGACCTGATGTGAATAAAGCTGCAAAAAGAATGATTCTCAATGTTGAAAACATAATGAATTCAGTTTATTATTTTAAGGAAGTTTCTTTATTCAAAAAAAAATAAAAGAGCCATCACTCACTGGAATACTTAAAATTATTGTGGACAGTGTTGTTTAGGATAAATAACCCTTCCTTACACCAGCCATTCCTAGGGTGGGAGGGGAGAGTGCTTTTAGTATTTTATAAAGGAGCTCTATAAACTACTCTAACTTTTAAAATGTAAACAGAACAATTAAGTAAATGCATTTTACAATGTAAATGAGTTTACAATGTTTGGTTCGAGTGAAAATCTCAAGCAGTACACTTTCTCATATTAATTAAAATATTGTTCTGTTTTAATAGGAGGGTGATAATGTTGGAAATATAATAATGTCTGTATAAGAAATGTAGATATTCTATAACCTGATGGTTACTCTTTTGTTTATTCTTCAAAAAGTAGTATCAACTTTACTTCCACAGTTTAACAAAACAAAAATTCTGGAGAGATTGGACATCAATGTATGTTTAGACCTTAGCAACAGGGCACGAGAATGAAGCAGTATTTAGCACCATGGACAGAGACTAACAGACTCAGTATTAAAGGTTTATGAAGCCTAGTTCAGTGTTTTCTGTCCCTCCCTAGAGACACGGAAACTACCTTTCTTGGGAACATTTCACTCCATGGACTTTGAGGAAGAGATGGCCCTACTCCGTAGAAAGACGTTTATTTTGAATTAAATTCTCTTTTGTTAGGACTCGCCCATTGTGATAAACCACCAGGAGAGTTAGAGTGCTGAATTCACAGGGCACCTTCTACTATCCTCTTTTGCACACTACCCTTGCCTAGATGAGCACTCCTTTCATCACAGTGTCCATGCAAAATAACTGCAAATTCAGGAAATCTCAGAAAACTATGGTAAACCTACTCCAGGGTGTTTCATTCTGGAATGGATGCAAAAACACTTTGTCGCTCCCCCGTGCTCCTCTTCCTCTAATTCCTCTCTGGGTTCCTTTCTCTGCTGCTAAAGAGGCAAAGTCTTTCATCGGAAGGTAAGCAACTTCCACGACTGTTTTACCAAGATTCTTTATATTGCAAATACTTCCATTAAGGACAATGCCAGGAGCAGCAATGAGCAGGATCACAAACATCCTTTACTTTCTCTTTACATTGTGTCTTTAAATTTTGTTCCAGGGGAGAGAGACACTGCAAAGTTAAAAGGCACACTCAAGGAGAATTCCTCTTGAATCCTAAGGTTAGTGTTCATACTGGCAGACATGTGAATTGTTTCATTGCTTAAAAACCTAAATAAATGTAACTTGTGTCACACTAAATTTTAGGGGACCAGCCTACTTCATTCCCCCAGAGAGAGAGAAAGAGAGAGAGAGAGAGAGAGAGAGAGAGAGAGAGAGAGAGAGAGCCTTTTTTAATTCCAGGCACAATTTGTATGAGACTCACTGTTCTGCAGATGATGTCCTGTTCATATGCAGACCAAAAATCTGTTGCACATGCCCCAAGATGTTTCAGAAAAACATATTTGTAGCCTCGGATCAACGATCATTTACCTAAACATTCACACAAATGTCTACAGAGTTCATCCTCTGTCACTCAGCAACTTTTGGGAGGTTACATTCATGTCTCTACTAACCTCCAAAGGGGCTTCCAGATAACCAGGAAAGAGTGACCTAAGAAAAACTGGAGGTGAGAAAGGGCAAATCTGAGCCCTGTGTTCGTTTTTCTCAGGGATGCTAACAGTCTTCTCTAAGCTTCCTCCTGCAGCCGATACATCTCATGCAAAATTAATACAAGTAATTAAAAATAGCAGTTTCCAAAGTTAAAGGAAACCATCTGTCTCAGCTGGTAGCAATCAGTCTTTTCGCTGGCCCCTTTACCGAGACCTGGGAAGAAACGGTTTTTCTGCTTCCGATGCTCGGAGGCTCTTTCTTATATTGAAGATTTATGTTTCCACTTGTGTGCAATGCACGTCTAATTTGAAATAATAAAGCCGGGCTGAGCAACCAGTCAATCAGAGCTATCAACTGTGCTCGGCATGCCGCCCTGCCCCCTAAGCCCTGGTCTCCAACTCTCTCCCAACCCCCTTGTTCTCCCTGCCCTCTCCTCTGTCCTCCCTCCTCCTCGCTCTCACGTACACTCACACTTTCCCCCCACGTGTGTTCAGATCAAACCCTTGCCCCACAGAGCAAGTGACGGCACCAGGGCACGGTGACAAAGGAGGAGTTTGTATCAGAAGAAGACTGGGGCCCAGGGAGACACAGCGGCTAGAGAAACAGCTGTCTTATCAGCCCGCTGCAGAGATGGAGATGGCTCGAGAGGTCCTCAACAGATAATCACTTGAATAGGTTTGCAATGCGCCAAACTTCACGCTTGATAAGGCCAACCCAATGTAGAGAGCAGCCCAGATCCTGCTCCATTCTGTTTTATCTGGGCTGTAAATTAAGAAATTGAAATTCAGGTGGCAGAGGCAGCAGCCTGCTGATAGACCGCTAAAGTAAACTGTCATTAAAATGCCTTCGGCAGGCAGAGAGGGGGCGCCTGGAATGGGATATTGGTCTTTGTTGTTGTTTGTTGTTGATGTTTATATGGGCGTAGGAGGTAGCGAGGAGCAAAAGCCCACTGACTTAAAAATTATTTGGAGAGGGGAAGCTGTGAGGAGTGGGAAAGGGACACCACATCCGGTCACAATTTCTATCCACAGCTACTGTGAACAATTTCAAAAGTATAAATTTGAGTGAAGTTGGGTGTGACAGAGATTAAAGAGCAATTTAAACCAAGGTGGCATAAAAGAAAATTCTTTCTTCAGAAGAACAGGGGCAGAGCAAGTGCATCCCAGGTGCACTAAGGTTTTCCTTTCCTTGTAAGAAAAGTACACCAGCAGGATCCAGGAGTTAACAAAAGCTGAAGCTAACCTGGCTTTTTTGTAGAAGTGATAGGACCTTGGGAGAGATGCAGAATATTTAGCACTGCCTACGAAGTCATCAACTATAGAAGAGAATCTGCTCATATACATCTAGGAATAAAGTTATTTCAACTCCTTCCTTTCTTTACTCAGGTCAGTACAACAGGATAGTCTAGGACACTAAAAAAAAAAAAAAAAAAATCCAGGTATGTATTTTGATATCACCTGGTTTATATAACACTCTCTATGTCTACTTTAATAAATATAAGGTTTGAAATATCATGTCTTCTGAATTTTACTCCCCAATTTTAATATGTATAATGACCAGTCACTGATGTTTTCTTGATTCCCAAAAGACATAATACTATATCTCATTTTGTATCTTAAGTGAATTGATTGCAAGCACATTGGTGTCCATTTATAACATATGTAAGTACAAGAGGATGCATTGCATTTTCCATAATGGCATTTATCTTCTGCCATAGGAACATTTATAAAAAGACATCTTTGGCTGGCAATATATAGTTAATAAACCTTTAGAAAAATTCATTTTTACTTTCTTTAACCCCAAAACTGAGATCAATGTCAGAGTACATAAAACTGGCAATATAAAAACTGCTTAACTCACTTTGGAGTAAGAAAAATTAAACATATATTTTTAGGAGGAGACAGTGCAAAAAAATAGTGTAAGGGTAAAACATACATTTGTTGGGAAAAGTTTTGAGAAAAAAATCAATTTTGTTTCAGTAATAATTAAACTACTCTGATACATTAAAAATAACTTACAAACTTTGAGGTTATCCTGTTACTCATAGAGTGGGAAGCAAATAAGCATGTTGTACGTTGTGGAATCTCACATTTCTGTTGAAGCACATGTAAAAATGCTTTATAACACATAACATAAATGGTAAGGGTTTTCTTTCTTTTAAAGTGAAGTATATATATATGAATGAGTTCTATGTGTATTCTTTAATTTATGGTTATGTAAGCTGACTTTTCTTTCCATACTATCATTTTTCATAAAGCAATATTGATTTAAATTATGGCCACTATGAAAGCATTTTTTAAAATATTCTTTTAATAAATTCTAGCCATTTGGCACCATTACATTATCTTTGATATTCAGATAAACTGAAAACAAGGTGTTTTTCTGCTTGTTTCAAGGATTAAAACAAGTCTGATTTACCAACTTTAACAATCCCTAAAGTTCTGGGTTTTGTTTTTCTTACCCAAAATAAAAATAATTATACAATGAACAGCTTAAACTTCTCTTTATTTTTATAGATAAGACTTAAAGATGTGAGTTCATATAAAAACTAGAAAATGCACTCTAATTTGGAAATGTGAAAAAAACTACATAAACGTAAACTCTTACACTATTTCAAAACTAAAAGATAACTTTGCTGTTTAAATTATTCAATAGAAAAATGTTTTAGCATAAAAGTAATATAAAAGCTACTGTTGGGAGAGGGATGGGGGATAGGGGAAGTAGGAAGAATTAAAGCATGTACCTATTTCCTAAGATGAATGTAATCATGAAGCACTGCAAACATGTATTATTAAAAAAATTTAAAAGAAATAGAAAAATGTATCCTTATACTTAGGTATTTGAAAATATCTTCAAATATTTTGGCCATGTGGAAAAAGTTAATAAACTACCTTTGATTTGAAAAAAATAAAAATGCACCTAATTTTGTCATAAATAAATGCTATATATGGCTTTTAAAGGCACTACAATTCATTACAAATGATTAAAAATAATAAAGCACACAAAACCATAAAATGTTAAAAAGAAATTTTCTATTAATTTACTTTTGTAGGAAATGGAACAGCACACACTTATAGCAAAGTGCTGGTCTGTGATTTATGAGGCAAAGAAGCTGGAAACTTTTGAAATATACAAAAATTGTAATACTTTGTTTGTACCTGATCATAATTTACTTACCAAAATTACCAGATATAATTAGTTGTATCTGTTCAGATACAACATTTATCATCAGATAAGAACCAAACGAGGGGCCAAGGAGATAGCTCAGTAGAATAAGCGCTTGCCTGGCAAGCAGAAGGGCCTGAGTTCAATCCCTGGTTCCACCAAAAACAATAAAATGAAATAATCAGATGAGTGACAATCAGTTCCCACCTCTGAATATTTATTCCTGGTCACTAGCAAAAGGTTCATTTCAGTATGATTCAAATGCCTTTTTAGTGCCCACCGTGTACCAGAATAACAAAATTAGGTTAGGAGCAATAAATGCTTAATGGAAATCAGATTACTTTTTAGGAAGTCTTAGTAAAAGGAAAATTCAGGCGATTTAAATAGCTCAGTAAATGTTATATAAAACATTCATTACAGATGTTATATAAATCATCACAAAGTGTCCGAATTTTCTGGTTGTTACAGTTATCCTAAATTTTCCTATGTTATCTCTCTAAAATATTTTTAGAGGATCCCTTTTCAAATAATTACTCCTTTCAATAGACATGGTAACATCATCATACCAGGAGCTTGGCAAACTGTTAAGAGGTTGGGACTTGACTTCAGATACATGTGCATTTGATCCTCACTTCCCTTCACCACTGTGATGCCTTTGATACGTTACTTTTCTCCTGCTCCCTAAAATGATAATAAGGATGATCAATTTAGGAGCACTAGGAGATTCAATGTAATCACAAGTATAAAATAATCAAACTTCCCAGCATAGATGAAGTGAACAATTCATGATGACTACAGTTACGGGAACAAAAGTGGTAACTGGGCACATTTATTTTATGAAGACAGAACTCAAATTTCTGCCTCTGCATACTGTCTCTTAAATATTTTCATTTGCTCTCATTAATGTCCTAGCGGATATACTCTATGATAAATATCTTCTCATATTCCTAATTGTAACCAAGTTTAAAAGGCCCCAGAAGACATAAAATCTTCTGTCTGCCTGCCCTGTTATGTGACTTCAATATATTTCCCAATACAATTTCATGATACACTCATAAAAAGTTGTGGATCTTTGAAAAGGAACTGAGTCTGAGATTCCGTTTGACTGATATAATAAAAAACACCTTAGATTTTTATAGTGCCTTTTGTCACAAAAAGCTAGGTGCACTTTTACATATTTATCATTGGAACCCCAGGAGGTAAGGAAGGACATAAATTATTTCTCATTTTCAGGGGCATAACAGAGGCATTTAGAATTTAGGTAACATTTCTGAGGTTAATAGAAATAGAGAGCAGGTTTCCTGAATGTCAATCTTCCTGCCATGTTACTCTCTTTCACAATAATTATGGCTATTGTTACTTTAGGTAGGCTCAAATTTTAGGGTTCGACATTAAGTATAGCTTATAAACCTGTTAATTATTTGAACAAATCAAGTTAAATCAAATATATGTCATTGCAGTCTAATAAAATTAAAATGTTTAGTTTGTGTTGAGACATTTACTCATATATATGTACATATACATATATGTTATCTATTCATATATATGTTACCTATTCTTATTTACCATTCTATGTTAATTAAAAAATCAAGATTTTAACAGTGATTTGTCTTTTATTTCACTGAAAGAAATCAGTTCTGATGTGTTTGTCACTTACCTCTCTCTAAGCTCATTCCCCTTTCCACATATATCTTGTAGACTTTTACATTTATTCCATTTTCATAGACTAACAGGACTTTCTGCTCTAGTTTTCTATTTTTTAGGTTTCCTATGCTTGAAAAATCTATCAAAGTAAATACCCAAAAGAATATAAAGATAAACTACATAAAAAGCTTTCATAATAGTTTTAGCATAAAACAAAATAGAGCAGTAGTGTCCACTTGATACTGTAGAACAGAGCATTTAAGAATACTAAAATTTGTTTATGGTTTATATTTTTGCAGTTTCCTCCTGGGTTTTCTTTGCTATGAATTGATACTGATTCAGCTACTGATGTGGATTTTCTTTTTTTTTTTTTGCGGAATCGGGGATTGAACTCAGGTCCTTGTGCCTGCCAGGGAAGCGCTTACTCCACTGAGCCATCTCCCCAGCCCCATGATGTGGATTTTCAATGAATAAGTGAAATAAAACAAAATTTTGAAGTCTGATTTAAAAAAGTGAATCAAACTTTTGGAGGCCTTACTTCATTGTAAGTTACAATGGAAAACAGACAATGTTTTTAAGCTTCAATAGCATCTGTCTGCATCTTAAAATTCTGTATAATTTGATCAGATGGACCTGCTTAAGGTCAAACCCAGGATGTGATCGCCAGACTTCTATGAGAAAATGTAACTAACACCATGAAGAAACACATATGCATACCCACAGAATACCCAGGACTCTAGTTTATTGCCATTTCACACCAATTCCTCTTAACTTTTCCTATTGATATGACTAAATAGAAAAATCTATTTCTCTTTTCAAGCATATATGTGTACATTTGCAGGCTGAGGATACTGCTGTAAGAAAAATAATATTGTATTCCTTTGGTCACTGTCATTCCAGCATAAGAAATTAGAGAATATAGATGTTTGAAGTGTCAGGTTTTGTAAACATGAGTTGGAAGTTGTAACATAAATGAATGGTGTTACAGACTGTTTAAGCTGTTTGAGTAACAAATAGACATTTCCTTGAATTATTTTGACACAATTTACTGTGAAATTTCTTTTTTTCTCTTGTGATATTTCTAGATTCCTTGTACAGACAATAAAAAGAAAAGTCTTTCTCTTATGTCAGTGCTCATTATTTAACTCATAGAGCACTGATATTTTCTAGAATACTAATAT
This sequence comes from Octodon degus, assembly GCF_000260255.1. Lineage (NCBI taxonomy): Eukaryota > Metazoa > Chordata > Mammalia > Rodentia > Octodontidae > Octodon > Octodon degus. The sequence goes on along the minus strand of NW_004524675.1, from coordinate 8,446,131 downwards.
ATCCTAGATGTAAAAAGAATGCTAAAAGAGGTGTATCTTCATATTAGTTGTATCAAAGGATACATGAAAATTTGAGCTATGTAAAGTCTCTATTAAAGAGGAAATTATTAATATATTACAGTGTTCAGTCCTCAATTTAAAGGGTATTTATATAAATCTATCCAATGAGAGAGGAGGGAATTATTCAGACAAATGATAGGCAGTTTAAAGCTTAAAAGCTGTAGGACTTCAGTGGAAAAGACAAGGCTAACTAGAATGGAGGAAGTTGGCTGGATATTGTGGAGTAACAGAATGTTAGTTTTGAAAGTCAGCAGACAGAAGTGCAGATTTAAAAAAAACCTACCAGATATGTTATACTCATTGAGGGCTATGACTTCTGGAAGTGCCATACAGGAAGCTACTCAGAGGTACAGGGATAGGGATTGTCTTGAGTCAAATATATAATTAATACATAGTAATATATTCCATACATCTATATGATATATAGCACAACTTTAATTTATTAATACTATAATGTTTAAAAAGAAAGCAAATAACTTGCAGGCTATCGGTGAGATATGAGTTTTAGATTTTAAAATGGAAGCTCTTGGAATGAGGTGGCAAGGCCTGAGAATAACAGAGATCAGAGAAAGACTAAAATATGGAGGGAGGTTCAAGCCTTTAATAATAATGAAAGTTTGTTTGGATGGTCAAAACATATTTACCAGAAACTGTGGAAGTGATGGAACATTCTGAATAAATGGAACTCCTGCACCAACGAGCCCAAGAAGGGAGAGAAATAGGGCAGCAGAGCCCATAAAGCTTGGGCCAGCCTTAGCTCCAGATGCCTCTAAGATGCCCCTGTGCCTAAGAAGAACTTTGAAAAGCACTGCTGTTAAAAGACAACCTGTGACATTAAGCTGATTCCTAGGCTTAGACAACGATGAGTCTGAGTGTTATTTCTCCTACTAACTAGCCAATTCCCTTCAGCAAGTCACTGAATAAATCTTGTACTTCCCGAGAGATCATAATAATGATCATAATGGGTAATATTCTCTTGCTAGGTAACATCCTAATGCTGTATATATATTATCCTCATATTCTGTAGGGACTTAAAGTTTAACATATAAATACTTGATGAAAATTACCTGTTCCATGGTAAGCCTAAGATGTTTGATATTCACTCTCTCTTTTTTTTTTGCACAACCGGGGATTGAACTCAGACCCTTGCACTTGCCAAGGAAGCACTTATTCCACGAAGCCATCTCCCTGGCCCTTATTATATCACTTAATCTTAACAATACTTATCATTTTACAGAGGAACTGAAGTAATTTGCTCCAAATCACATAGCTAGAAATTGATAGATAGGGATTTTATTCCAAGTGGTTTGTTGCTGGGGCCCAAGTCCTTAGCCACTATTTATTAGGTACCTCTAAGGCATTTTGACATGTAAAATTCAGTAACTTTAAAGATAAACAGCAGAAATTACAGATGTCATGGAATTTAAAAGACAGAAAAACTATAAGGAAAATAGATATTGCAATTAATGGGAGCAGATAAAAATTTTTATCAGAAATAATCCATACTCTTATGTCTTGCCGTGCTATCACTGATAAGCGGAAGAGGTAAAAAAAACTGATAGCTGCTTCTTTAATATGATTCAAACATAGTAGAATTTTTAGACATATAAGATGTCCTGAGATGTTCTAACATCTAGGTCATATTGTTTTGGTGTTTAAAAATAATGTATTTGTTTTTATGTATTTTAAGAGGTCTATTTCATAACCACAGAAAAAATAGTTATAGTGCCACTAGAAATGATAATACATATTTATTATATAATGATATTTCAAAATTTTTCATGAAATATTATTGAATTATTAAGCCTTATAAGAATAATGTTCACTAAAACATTAAACAGTGGCTAATTTGAGGTAGAAAGTGTTAGATTTATATTTTTAAACATTTTCTGCATGAAAGGGTCTATAAAAATTCTTAGAATGCATTTTTTACTTATAAATCTGAAAACTGTTTTGTATTTTGACAAGAAAAACACCTGATGCTCAAACTGCAAGCCCTTACAGCTACCAGGTGAGAGTCATTGCTGGACACTGGGTGCTAAGGACCGGAGACCTCCTAACGGATTACTTAGATTCAAAGAGAGGCCACAGCAACTACCCTACAGATTCATAGTTTATTTAAAAAAATATTTACTTTCAAAAATGAATCTTGAGATTTCATATATATGAAAAATAATCATGGGAGAGTACTGTGATACAAAGCTCAGAAACTTTTCCTTGTTTCTTTTGTTTGCACCAGCAATTGAACTCAGGACCTTGCTCTTGTCAGTCAGGCATTTGTGCCACTGAGCTGTGTTCCTGAACCTGTTCTCCCTGTTTCTTAGACTATAACATCAGATATAATCATGCTGTCCAATTAGATTTGCCTAACATTTACTACATAAGAAACATCAACCATGTTTTCATCTACTGCCTATTTATATTATGACTAAGGGATGTTCTTTGTTCATTTAATTAATCATTTATTTTCTTGTATTATATTCTGAGTTGCTTAAGAATCTCATAAAATGGAACTTCCTTCCCAACAAGCAAAGTCCTTACAGTGACTTGCTTATATCTGTACACCATATAGAAATGAAACCATCATACAGTAAATAATTATAACGAGACTGAACAAAAGCTGGCTTCCTGACAGGTACCATTTAGTGAATTGCTGTGTCACTGCTCTAAACAGTCACCTGACTTAATTCAATTTTTATATTGCTTCACTTTTGTCTTTAAATTCGCTCTTCAGAGAATGGGAAACCAGCTCACTGAACTTCATAGGACAGGTATTCTCACTTATTTCATTTTTAAAAAAATATTGTTACCCTCATGGCCAGGGGTTTAACAAGAGCCATATGCAGGGATTATTTATCTTAAAGAAATAATATACTTACATTTGTGATATTGTAGAATTGGAAAAGAAGGTGTTAAGAAACAATAGTAAAAAAGAGAAACTTTAAAAATATGGCATGTTTTAACATGCAACTACTATTTTTAAGCTTTATCAAGAGCATATATATATATATATATTATTTTTTAGATAGAAATTATGACCACTTGGATAAAAACCTTACTTATTATAAAGAGGGAACATAAAGTGTTGTTGCCTTCACTCACACAGTCATTTGACTCATGATGCAGTCTTGAATAATTTGAAACCAAACATGACTGCAGCAATCAATTTCCTTCCAATTTATTGGGCATGAGTTAAAGCCAATTAAAAAACCATTTTTGGTGCAATTCAAGGGGAAAAATGTATAAACCCATGGAAAACAAATTCCAGTCCTAGACGTGAGTCATCACCATTCTAAATACTGGTGTCAGCCCTAAATCAGAAAGAACAAACCCTACAGTTGCATAGTCCAATCTGGAAAATGCATTGATCAGCAATTATTTAAGACAATTGTTAATATTTTTATAAGAAACTGACCTGAAAGGAAAATCATGCACTTTCAACATTGTTTCAAATCTGAATAATTTTTGTAATGAAAACTGCAGCAGCTCCTTGAGTTTGTGAAGTAAGAACTGAGATAGAAAATGACCTTTACACAAAGAAAGCAAAACATTTTGGTTATAATTTTAAAGTATCTTTTACCTATTAGACCATATCTCCTTTCACATGAATATAGTGATTCTATTTTAAGGCTATAAAACGAAACAATCCTTGTATGCTCTGGATATTCTTAGGGTAATCAAAGCAGCAAAATTGAAGCTTCTAGGTGGGAAATTACAGCTATAAAATATAGCCATACATTTGCAATTTGTACATTAAAAAAGCTTTTTAAATTCAGGGTTGTCGCAGTTGAAAGTATTGAAACAGGACTGAATTCTAGTTCTGCCAATCCCATGTCCTTGGTATATGATGTCAGGCATTTGTCCAACCTTTCTAAGCTTCAGCTTTCTCATTAGTAAATGGATATTGAAAATAATAACTACTTTTAGGGATGCTTAAGCGCACACACACACACACACACACACACACACATTTTTTAAGTGCTTAGGAAAATGTCAAGCACAGAGTGAATCTTCCATGAATGACAGAACCAGGGAAAGCAAAATCCAGCTGTTTCTCACACATTGGCTATGTATTATTGCCTTTACCTACCTGTAAAAGTTTTTTTTTTTTTTTTTTTTCCTTTTTAAGATAGGTGCCTGGTCTCTCCCCTGGGAGATTCCACTCATTACTTCTGAGGTGAGTTCTAAGCACTTTTTTTGTTTGTTTGTTTGTTTGTTTGTTTGTTTTGTTTTAATAAAAAGTTCAATAGGTGACTGAAGAAACATTGTTTTAGAGGGAAAAAAAAGTACAGATTTTTCAAAAACAATGCAGATTTTTCAGTTGCTCTGTTAATGTGGAGTTAAATTGTCTTGAACTATTTTGGCTCTGCTGTCTGTTAAACAGATGAATTCGAACAATTGCCACATTTTTAATTTGTGAGGTTGAATTTTAACTGGAATATCTTAAGGTTTTATTTACAACAATATATCTGTGAGGTCACAGAATAAACATGATTTTCCATCATTTCCTGTTAGTAAAATGAAAGAACAAATATGTAAAATAATTCTGGAAAGTTACAGTCATTCTACTGGCGAAGTTATTTTTTACTGTTTGCTATGTTTGTTGCTCTTAGTTCTATTTAATAACATGAGTAGATAAGCCAATATACTATGAAAGCAATTTCTTTGAGATATTTTCTCAGGTTAATGTCCAATTGTCCTATTAAGTGAGCCGGCTTCTCAATGATAGGATCATGGGGTACCACCCCGTTAAGGAAAGCAACTGCCAGAAAATTTTATGTTGGCCTGAAATGACCACCCCACAAAGTTACCGGTCATGATTGGTTAATACAAGTAAGGGTATTTTCCCTAGGTACTTATAATTAACTACAACCAGGACTCTCTTTAATTTTTTCCATTAGTAGAAATTAATTTATTAGATCAATAACCTATCTGTCACCTTGGAAGGAAAAGAGATGTCTTTTAGTAGATCTTAGATTTTGGCAATGTCAGCAAGTGGGTGGCACAGGTTCCAGGTAATAAAGGACAGAGAGGTCCTCATGGTATGAAGAGAGGTAATTAGGAGAACAGAAAACCACTCAAACAATTGCCACCAGGTATACATACTAGCTGGCATATTCTCAGACTTCTGCTTTTATATATATAACTTGTCAGGAAACAGGGATGCACACCCTGATATACCTTACGTAGGTGTGCCAGTGCTGCCATGCAGCCAGATAATTTTTAACTTAGAATTTACGGAGACTAAGATTTAGGAATGCAAATACATTGACTACTTAAAAGAATGCAAACTGTAGAGATTACCACAAGGGGAAAGTAATTATTTCCTGGAGACATTTTACCTTCAGGGTTTACAAATGACTATAGTCTAGATATGATTCAACATCATGTATGAGCAAGCTGTTGGTAGGCCAAGATGTTGATGAAAGAGATTGATAGACCCAGATTTTAGTTTCAAATCGATTTTTTCTGTACACAAAATGAATGATAGCATTTGTTTTTCTTCATAGAGCCATCATAAAGCTAAACTAAAAGTACACCTTTGACCAGTAGAAAAATTTTTATTGTGGTAGCAAAAGAATTGAAAGGGGCCTCTTTTGTTGTTGTTGTTGCTATAGAGTACCTAACTTTTTAGTTGCATAAATCTTTTTTCAATGATTCTCCAAAAGTGGTAAATTCCAGTTGTAAGATAATAACTCTATGTTAAAACCCAAGTGAAATGGCCTGAAATTTACCTCACTATTATGCAACATGAAAATAAAAATCTACAGTAAAAATGAAACTTTTTTCCTGTTGTTTGTGAATATGTTTTATGTAAGCCTAGTTTTAGATAGTTGGTTTCTAAAACATGCTTCTTTGAAAGTTGAGGGAGGAGAAAGCCCTTTCAGAGTTTTTATTTCACTAACAGAAAATTACTTCTCACATCTGGAAGCTTGAACAGCTGCTGACAGACACTGTTCTGTTCTCCTGCAAGAGAGTTCAAGGACCCTATAGCAACAGGACAGCCAAGATATACATGGTCAGAAGCATATACCCATGCAACCCATCTTAGGACTAGGTAGCAGGTAATTTAGTGGCTGCTGTGTCACTCAAGTGAGGGAGGCTTTCTCCTTGAAAAGCAGCCACCTTGAGATTTTGCTTTCTGACCCATCACAGCCAGGTCACAAGGCTCATAGAATCATAGAGATCCCTTGAAGGATTCCTGATGTCAATATGAGGATTTGGCATCCATTTAGAATTTATCAATATCCCTTTTTATATAACCCATAGAAAACTTCCTTTTCACTTAGAGGGTGTTTCTGAGTGTTTCTTAGTGGAAACTAGATGTATAACTCAATTTTGAACTTATGGGAAGAACAAGCAAATAGATGTCACTGCAGTACTATTTACTGTGTCCACTAGAGGACTTCCTCTCAGAATAGCAAAATCTAGCTCTCTTTGTTCCCTGTGGCCTCTGGCCTTTGATGCCCAACTAACTCTTGAGTTGAACCACTAGCTACATATCAGTGTTAGAAGGAAAACATTCCCCCTACTTTAACACCTCCTGCTAGTTCAATAAAGCGATGTTTAAATAACTGAACTGGCTTCAATGAACTGTACTTTGCCATTTTTTTCCTGCTTCTTAGCTAGATAAAATGGAGATAATTATGAAGTGGATGAGCAGGTTTAATGAAAGCCAGTTTCTTTTGGTATACTCCTGAAGCAGCAATCATCATCTGTTTGGCTTTTGAAGAGCAACAATTATAATCACTTAAACCCCCAAGGGGAACAAAAATAGAATTTACATTAGCATATAAAATATACAGCTGGATTGGGCAAGCCTACAAAATTCTGGGGAAATCATTCTAATCTGAATGCTATTCAAACTCACAAGTAAAATGAGTTCAAGAGTATTTTATATACTTCCTTCCTATAAAATAACACATAGAACAATGCAGAGAGGATTTTCCTAAAAATGAACAGAGAGAAATGAAAAATTGTTGCCAGGAGAGAATCCCAGTGGGAACTGGCTAAATTGTATCACCAAGATACCAGTGCACAAGATGCATAATGGAGTTCACACAAAGTTCTGATCAGTCTGAAGTGAAGGGTTTTCAGAGTGAAACTATGTACATTTGAGAGTTTAAGAAGAAAAACATGGTGATTTCAGTTTGATCAATGTTGAAAATTAATGATAAGGAATTCAAAGTAATAGTACTTTTTTCTGTGGCAAAGGTGAAAACAATAACTGAATGGTGAGATGGCTTGAGCTGTTGCTCTGTTGCAAGGAGAACTCTTCCCTATCTTAAAATATTCTCATGTCATTACCTCTTAACTTCATTACAGCCCCTTCCTCATTTTAGCTGAGTTCACAAGCAATCTTTCTCTGCATTTACATTATCTAATTACTTTTTCCTTTGTGTGCCTTGCACAGTTTGCAAGATTTGTTTTTAGCGTTAAAGAATACAAATGGAGCCCTTCTTTTTATCCATTATGTTACTAGCAACAAAACAGTAAAATGATCAATATATTAAAGGCTTTCTCAGCTGTGTACATTTGTCAAAAGCAGTGTATCCCTGTTTTTGGAGAAATTTCACTAATGAATCTTGAAAAACTTTTCATCCTGCGTAGAAAACTTGTTCTTTCTCTTTATAAGTATATACTAATATGTAAAGATAAGACAAATACATACTTTATATTTCTGTATGTTGTCTGAAGATCCACTATACATTTTTCCAAATGGAAAGCAAACAGCTAAAACAAGAAGTGAGCATGCAAACAAAACCGTGCCCCCATGAAGAGAGCTTCCAAAAGGCTATGCCATACTAATGCCAACTGGGGGCATACTGGTGATAGCTTCCTCTGTACTCATAAAAGCATTTGTACATCTGATACCAATGATGTTACTGTATCTAGCCATTTATTGATGCCTATCTCGCAGACAGACTGTGAATTAATTGACGACACAGCTTCTTTTCTTGTAGAGCATTCACAGGCTTATCTCACTGTGCCTAACCTAGTAAGCACACAATATTTGCAGAGTGAAGCATGTCATTCACATGTATCCCAAGGCACATCAGAATACTGTGGCATCCATGGTAAAAATCAAACATATTTTCAATGCTCTTTCTGCTATGGTATCGTTGAGATGATGATGGATGAAGCACTGAAATATTAGAAATTCAAGTCTAGATGCCTATAGCAATCTTAGTTCTCATACTTAACAAAGGGTAGTGATAATTATTTACATTTTGAAATTCTATCACATACTTCACTTTGAACACAAATGTAATGATTTCAGATTTAAGAGTATTTATAAGGAAAATTGAGGTACACAGTTTGAAGGGTTTCAAAACCTATTACAGGACTTTCTTATGGTCATTTTGTGGGGTTTTCCCCCTACTTTAAATACAGTCCATATTTTTCATATTCATTTTTCAAATGAGATAATTTTGTGCAAAATTATAAGAAAGCAATAGTGGGAAGGTAGAAAATAGACTTCATTGACCTATCATAAAAATACTGCATTTTAAATTAATAATCATTTTTAGTTACAATTCAATTTTGTATACTATCCCATAAATTCTGTTTTGTTTTTGTGAGACAGCATCTCACTGTGTAGTGCAGATTGTCCTTGAATTTACTATGTAGCCTAGGCTGGCCTTGAACTTGTGGTGCTCCTCCTGGCTCAGCCTCCAAATTCTACCACCACACTCAGCATATTCTTTTTTTTTTTTTTTTTTTTCAGAACCAGGGATTGAACTCAGGTCCTTTTGCTTGCCAGGCAAGTGCTTATTCCACTGAGCTATCTCCCCGGCCCCCGCATATTCTTAACAGTTTAAAAAAAGCTGCTTTAATAACTTTCTTCCTTTGCTTCATATTGGTGTAACACTAACTTTTTATATGCATATTTACATGTATTATCTGCATAGACAAATTTGTACATTTTTGATAAATTTGAATTAGAAAAATTATTTCAATAAATCATTTGATTTTAGAATACTTACATAGCATGGATATCCAAGTAAAAACACAAAATTATATAAGCTTCTATTAACTGATTAAAAATTGATCTTGAATTTTATTTATAATGCCCAGTAACTAAATTTAGGTTTTTTTTTTCTGCAGGTGGGGAGTGGACAGTTGAGACAAGGTCTCACTATATATAATATAGACTGGCCTTCAGCTATTACAATCCTCCTGCCTCAGCCTCCTAAATGGTAGGATTACAGACATGTGCCACTATGCCTGGTTTAAAGTTAGTCTCTTAGAAAACTTTTAGACTTTCAAGGAATTGATCTAAAGGTCAAAGTAAAATTGAGGTAAGTTGTATGTGAATTGCTGTGGAACTTAACACTCAAGTTCCCCAATTTCCCCTTTGTGGCATGGTTTATACAAGCTCTAAAAAACAAATACAAAGCAAAACAAAACAAAACAAAACAAATAAAACCTTAAAAAGCATCTGCCAGCACTCTTATAGTAAGGTGGTTTAAATATGGTAAATCTGAATGATTTCATTGGATAAAAATCTAAAACAAAATAGATGAGCCAACTTTTTAAGAAGTTTTTCACATAACATTATTCCAAATGCTCTTTTAATGCATAAGATTTCTACATTTTTTAAAAAAGCAACTCAGATTAAACATTTATAGAAAACAATTCAGGAGACCATTCATTGCATAAAATGCAGGTAGGAAGTTATTCCGAGTGCTTTCATTTTCCTCAGGTCAGAGTGAAATATTGAACAATTTTCTTTTAAGTGTAAATAATGTCCTCAAACCTTTTTTCTTTGATATTTGAGGAGACTTGATTAAATTATCTTGATAAAATCTTAACATTTCCACTTTTTCGAATCTAAGCTAATAAATAAAACAAATGAGAGGCAGTATACTACCTTTGTCCCAATCTGTCAGATCAGAATTTATTTAACAAAAAAAATAGGGCATTTTAAAGGAAAAAATGTTTTCCTAATACTTAAAGTCTATCACTTTTAATGTTTAAAAAGGAATTAAGTAAAGGAGCTCCATAGAAACTTTTTCTGTATCACCTTTATCTTTACATTTCTTCTAGTTCATCAAATGAGGGCATTGAATTAATGGAGAGTTCTTAGTCAGTGAACAATCAGAGTACAACTAGTTGGTTATGTCAAAGTAAACACTTAGTAAATAAGAATTTTGACAAAAATTTAAAATGATTACTACCTATAAAATTGTAAAATTTACTATTAGGAAATTATCATAACCAAAATTTTGAAAGTTTTAAAATGAAAACCAAATCCTATAAAATTGGTAAAATTAAAAAATTGATCTGCTTGAGTTTAAGTCATTTTTAAGGAAACCTGAGTTTACCTTTAGATTTCCTTGTACTAAATAGGCATTGTTGGTATTTAAAGATCCTTTTACCATTACAATTGAGTTAATCTATTTCTCTCTGTCATTCTCTCTCTCTCTCTCTCTCTCTCTCTCTCTCTCTCTCTCTCTCTCTCTCTCTCTCTCTCTCTCT
>NW_004524675.1:8414860-8435489 GCF_000260255.1 Octodon degus | reverse complement strand
CTCTTTCTCCCCCCCAAAATACATGGATTTCTCCATAATGAAATACCCTGAAAGGAAATAATCCAAACTCAAACTCAACTTGGGGGTGTACTTAGGAATGTTGCAGTAAGTTTTTTTTCTTTTAAGAATGTTATGTCAGACAAAGTGTCAAGATTAACGAGTAATCAGAATTTATAGAAATTACATGGTCTTTATGTGAATGATTTTTAAAACTCTAGAAAATGTTCAGTTTTCTAATATTTGATTTTCAATTTGTTTCATTTAGTGCCCAATTTTATAGTTAGATTTTGACTCAAATCCTCTTTCAATGGCTTATGAGCTATCTAACTTTAAATTTCCCAGTTTCTAGGCAAAATAAACCTGCTTGCTGCCTGGTGTTTTGAAGATTACTGAGGTAATGTTAATAAAGCACCTACATACTCAGAACTTTCAGGCAGACAACAAGTGTTATCTACTACCATTAATGTCTTAGCTATCTTAGATGATGTATGTACATGTAACGTAACATTAAAGTAATAAATAAAAGTTATTGAATAATATGTAGTTGCTTAATGGTCAGTAATAAATGAAAGTTATCTTACAGTAATAAATGGAGATTATTTTTGCATTTTGAAAATTACAATATTACTGTAACCATGCCTTTCTTGCTTCTTTGCCCTTGGGTATCCCTTATACTCTAGGTGTGGTCAAGCCTCAAAAAAAATTAGGTAATGTGGATATGTCCCACCCTAATCACTACCTCTCACTTAGTTTTCTCCTTTATGTACAATTGTCTCTTTATTTAAAGCAAGTCAATATTACAGGAAGCCAGCCATATTTCTACAAGTGCCACCTTATTGAAAACTTAGAATTTTGTTGAATACTTAGAATACTGTTCATATGAATATTATAATTCTACTGTTAATTTGTAATATTTATTCTAAAGGGCTGAGTTTCAGAGAACGTATCAGGATGTGATCACAGTATTTCTAATGTGTCAATAAGAAACAAATAGATATATTTTATGCACAAAAAGATAAATATTTGTATTTTTCAGAAAAAAGTTAATTACAATTACATTCTGATATGAAGAAATTCCCACATTGAAAATATTTGATAACCTGAAAATTGGCTAGAATTATGGTATTAGTAAGGAAAAGCATCAGTAAAATAAAATAAACAATATACGCTATTATTATAGGAGATAATTCTCAATTACCCAACTTATTTTAAATAACCTTTTATGGATCTCTTCAACTGACACAGTTTTTACAACATGTAGGTGAAAACTAGAGTAAAATTAGGTGCTTATTTGATATTTAGTATGATTTAACTGGGTAAAGATATTTTTCTCAAAGTGTCAAAGTAATCCAATATTACCTATATTTACTCATAATTATCTATACAGGCAGTAGTAGATAATAAGTTCTTTAATACTATATTCAACATGTTTATTTAAAATATCTAAATAGTGTTAATATAGTTCAAGATTAATTATAAAATTAAATAGCTATGATTGTTTGGCAGTATGGTCCAAAGTGAATTATGCAATTAAGAACATTGTTAGCTGACTATCTCAGGTTTAATGTTAGCACCTAAGAAAAGTTCTCTTGTGAAACTCTTATAAAAATATACACAATATTATATTCTAATCTAAAATTTTCCGAGATACATTTTCATGAGTTTTGCTGAACTATTTCCTTTTGTACCAACAGATTAGTAAGTTAGTTGGTTTTGAAGCTGAAAACACTATTAAGGAAAATAACCAGAGATAGTAAGACTAGGGACAATCCTGATGACTTTGGAAGCTGACTTATTAAAGTATCACTTTTCTGTGATACGTTGCTGTGATGGCCATTGGTTGACAATAACTTCATATAGAATGGACAAAACATCAGTTAAAATAAGATTAAAAGAGATGCCAAATAAGATACATGAATCTTTATTGCAATATTGTACAGTCTAATTTTTTTTGTGTTTCCTCTGAATGCAGGAAGTTTATAAATGCTCAAAAATATTTGAGAATAGGTCTTGAGAAATATAAGCACGTGCAATCATATCCACACCCATAGACATTATAAGAATGTGCTTAACAAAACAGGAACACATTCCTTTCAAGGGAGATTTTTGTTTCCATCTCATCCTTCAAATTTGAAAACTTAGATGTGCTCTTTTCATCAGAGAATGTGCAGGTCCATATCAATACAGGGCTTCCAAGTCATCTCCATAGCAACAGCTCTAGGTAAGTTAAAAAGCAACTAGAGTCACAAAAAGAAAAAAAGTTTTAGGACCGCTGAACACTACTAGATTTTTTTTTTAAAGTGCAAATCTAGCCAAACAATTTAGGAAAGTCCAGAGCAAAAGTTAAGTCTTTCACCAAACTTTGTGTCAGTCATTTTTCAAGAAATACTGTACTGGGCAGCTGTTTTTAGAAAACGAAAGACATGAAGGAGTAGAACTCAGTAATCCTTTCCCAGAATATACCTCCTGTTTTCAGACAAATAAAAGGAATTTTAAAGGGTTGCTGAAGAAAGATTCTTAAATGAATCTGTACACTTCAGTTTAAAAAGGGATGAAGAGAAAATAGTAAGGAGGGTAATGTGCAACTCCTCTTTAAATCTTTAGACTATAATCTTCCAAATGTATGATTTAGTCATAAGTCAGCGTTTAACCTTTGTGTAAGAATGAAGGGCGCCTGCACTTGCTACCTGAGGAAGTATGAGGAAGAAGGCGAGAGAAAGGTTAACAGCGCAGGTGAGGGCACAGAGGTCGTTACACTGGCTGAGGCTGACCCCATTGTTCCTTTTCTCCTTTAGGATTTTCATCAGGAGCGACCCAGCAGCTCCTCCAAGTTCAGAAGTCAGAGTTGCACCTTCCTTTTGAAGCCAAACAATAACCTAGTTCTCTGGACGCCCTCCCCTGATCCTCTCTCCGCTAACTGCCAGCTCTCACCCACTCTAAATGCGTCAAACCCACTACCATCCCAATAGTCTCAAGTAGATAAGCACAGAACTTGCCTAATGACCACGCAGACAGAAACACAAAATTCGAAGTACTGTTGTTTGTCCGATCATCCCCTCCTTCCAGCCCCCAAGCTTTTACGTGTGAGGAGTTCCTTAACCCACCCACGGACAGAGCAAAGAGAAGAAATGGTAATTTTTGGTTTAAAAGTTCACTTACCACGGCAACCTCATATTGCTTTGTCATGCTTTTTGCACTTAATTTTTCAAAACTGCTTGTTCAGGGCGCAGAACAGGGAAGGCAGGATTAAAGTATCACTAGTAATCACAACAAAAAGGAGAGAACATTCACCAATCAGAATTACATTGAAATGCACAATCAAACCCCGAAGCGAGACGCAAGGTTCACACCAAACCCGGCAGGGGGAGGGGTGGAAAAAGCCAAGCTAACTAAACAAAAGGTAGAAGGGACAGTTGAGTGGTTGGAGGGGAAATTGATCCACGCCGCCTTTAGACCGAGGAAGGGCTTTAAACCGCGGCCGCCGCCCCCGCCCCCAGCACCCAGCGTTTACCCGAGTGACTGCACTGCCTCCAGCCAGCTCGCCCGCGGGACGCGAGCCCGGCGAAGTTCCCTAGCCCTGCCGCCGCGCTCCTCGGCCCGACCGGTTCCTGCGGGAAGACACTCTCCGAGGCGTCGGTCCACCGCAGGGCTGGGCGCAGCTGCAGCTGGGGCTGTGCGAGCCGCTGCTCGGACGCCGCCGTCTCGCTCCTGCCTCCTTCGCGCCGCACAATAGCCCCGGCCGGGTGCGCCTCATTAAGCCAGCCCGGGAGCCCCAGGAACGGGCACGCAGTGTGACAGCGCTGCCCCTTTGTAATGCCTGTGTGATGGATTCAACCGAAGGGTGGGGTCTGGGTGGGTCAAGACTGTTAATGACAGTATGTATCATTCTGTCTGTCCTCCAGGAGAGGGAAGCCCCCTCCCCCCTTACACACGCGCGCACACACGCGCGCACTCCTCCCTCCCCCTCCAGCCCCCATTGGCATTTTCTGCAGTCTCCGTTTAAATAAGTAGAAAAACCATCAGATCATGTCCAACGGAACAGATTATGCACAGCGGATCTATGCAAACTCTTAAGGAGAAGATCCTAAAATTGAAGCGCTGAGGCGGCGCGGCGAGGAGCAGAACCGGGCGGGGCTGCGCGAGGAGCGCGCGGCCTCGGCGGCCGGGAGTTTGCCGCCGTCCTGCGGGGCGCACCGCTAGCTCCGAGCGCCCCGGGTGGCGCGTCGCTGCGCTCCGGCTCCGCCGAGGGCCCGGGACCCCTCCTGGAGGCTACCAGGGCTAGTGGAGGGGAACAGACCAACTCGGACCCCGCGGCCCGGGTGGAAACTGCAGTACAGTGCCCTGCACCCTGACCGCTCGCGGTCGGCGGTGAGGAACCCGGACCCTCACTGCCCAGCAGGGGCTGCCAGGGTTCGGGAGTGAGGTGCCCGATCCAAGGCGAGGCGGTCTGGAGACAAATGTCCGGTCCTTCCACTGACTGCCGGAATAGGTTTACAGCCCCGCCCCACCTGCCAGGTACGCCCCCAAGAGGCGACTTGCGGGGCTCCCACCCCCCCTGGGCGCCGGGCCGCCCGCACTTAGCACCCGCTCCTGGAATCCCTCTGTTTTGAATCTTGCACAGGCTGGCCTATCTGCCCCCAGCAGGTAGAAAACCTTTAGCAGGTTTCTTCTCTCATCCCCTTTGTGGACTCCTGGACTTTTACTTTGCTGCTTTCCCATCGCCTCGCTCTTGAAAATATACTGGGTACTCCCTGGCTCACCACCTGTTTCAGTTTTCTAAATGGTCCTAAGAACCTGGCGGGGAGGCACTGGTTTGTCATTTACAGGAAAGCCCTACAGGAGACTTCATTCCCCTACCTGGACAGATAGCCTGTTATCTTACACCCAACTTTCCATTTCCAACTTAAACCCTGTTCTATGCCTTGATATGGCTACAAAGCACCTTCTAAACATTCTAAGCGATTTCTCCAGAGTCATTTAGATATTTACGTATGTGTATGAGAGTTTATGGAGGAGACCATTTCTCTTGATTCTACCAGACTGGCTTCAGTTTTTAACCACCGATGTCTTCTAACAGCTGAGAGCGTGAAGCAGACAGAAAAACAGGGCACTTATGTCTAATGAAGCATCCCTCCCTTTTTATGTCGGCTATTTATTTATCATTTCAAATTTGTATATAGCAGTTGTGCAGCCTATTCGAGGCCATGGGAAAGCTCTAAAGATTTTATGCTGCTCCTCAAAGAGCATCTCTTCCACTGAAAGGTAAAAGAATCAGCAGCTCTGAATCCACTCTCATAAGCTACACTCTTTCAATATGTGGGAAGGAGAGAATTTGGCAAGAATTTCAGGCAAGGGAAGAAGGATGTGGTTGTCAGCCTCACGAAGTTTCTTCAGGTCCTAACTCTTCAAGGCCACCCACCCCCTTAAATCAATCACTTTTCACAACTTTTCCCAATTCTTTGTTTTGAAGGTAGTGTCAAATTTCTTTTCCTAGAATTAAGTATGAAGTCAAGAGTGCAGGAAGGGAAAAGAAGATGAGTTGGAATTATTCAAAAATATAAATTAATCAACTGATTAATTTATTGATTTACAGTAATACCAATTTAATAAAGCTTGCCTAGAAGAAATCCTTAGAGATATACCTTAATGAATAAGAATTATATATAATCAGTGAAAATAATTGCTATTATCTAAATTACTATTTTTAAGGCCTCTGCAAACTTCATTTCAAAGTTTTCCAGTTACATTATTTACTGACAATTCACTAATGAATATTTGGGAGTGGAGATAGGGAATGGATTTTGTAGCATGTTATAATTGTAAACATAATAACAAACAATGAAGTTTTGTTATTAGAAAGTGTCAGAGTTTTCAAAACCTAATTGGGCAAGATATTAAATTTCTCTCTAACTCTCTCTCTCTCTCTCTCTCTCTCTCTCTCCCTCTTCTTTTCTTTTTTTTTCTGTGGCATGGGGGATTGAACTTGGAACCTGCTGCTTGCCAGACCACTGAGCTATCTCCTCAGCCCTGGGCACATTCTCCTGCTCAAAATTACAAGGACAACTTGTTTTTTAAAATGCTACCCTGGCAAGTGTTTACTTTGTTCATTTTGCAGTAGACTTTCCAGTGATTTGAAGATGTCTTGGCAAACACTATTTTTCGTCTAATATACATTTATTTATTTATTTATTTATTTAATTTTAGGACAGGATCTATGGGTCTCACTATATAGATTGGACTCCTAGTGATCCACCTGTGTTCAGCCTCCCAAGAGCTGGGATTACAGGCACACACCACCATGCGCAGTCTCAATCACCATCTCAGCGTGCCCCTGAGGTGGAGCTGGCACAGCATGCCAGGGATCAAACCCTGGCCACTGCATCTGCCTAAGCAGGCACTTTAATCCACTGAGCTATTTGGCCGGCCCTTGATATACATTTATAAATCTAGAACTTTGGTTATTAGGGGAAGAAAAAATAGAAGGAAGGGGAATGGCAACTAATGGAAGAAAAATATTTTTTCTGACACTTAGAAAAATAGAAGAAATAAACAGAGAATTCACAAATTGGGTCTTTTATTTTGTATCAGGGATTGAACTCAGGACCTTGTACTTGCCAGGGAGGTTCTTGTGCCCCTGAACTATCTCTCCCTACAAACTGGGTCTTTTAACAAACAAAAATTTCAAGATGTGATAAAAACAGTTCCAGCAAGTATGCACATTAAATGCATTAACCTTGTGAAACAAGATTGTACAGAGACAAAGAGAACACAGTTGGAGGTTATTAAGATGTATTGGGTCGTGCAGCATTCACAACAATAACTTGAGCCTAGTGTGAGAGACAGGTGCACTGAATTTGCAAGAATAATTCACTTAAATGTAAACTGAAAAGTTTCTAGGAGATAAAGCTATACTGAACCCAAAGAAAGATGATAGTTTTTTTTTTTTTAAATACCACCCTGAAAAAAAATCCTACCAAAAGGATTTCTAGCTCATTCCGTAATGACTTACATGATAGGTCATTAACAACTTTGAAGGAGGATATTTTCTACTTAAATAAGGGAATATCTTTTATTTTTCTGTTTTTTGTTAACATGATTATAGGTCTAATTCAGGTCCTGCTGTATAATAGGAGAAAACAGAGGGAAAAACAGGGGTTTTTTTTTTTTGGCATAAATTGAGGACTGTCTTATAATCAATGAAAGCAAACCAAGTCTGGACAACATCTAAGCTAGATATTAATGAAATAATTCTTCATGTATAAATCTTCCACAAGTGGGTGAATGTTGGGAGCTGTGTGAGGGCTTCAGTGACTAATCCCAAGAGACCTTGACTCTCCTTCTAGAAATTTCCCAACAGAATCTATTACTTGTCAGAAAAAGATCATTATGTAAGAATTCAATAAGCATTTTAAAGATTTCCCAGCATGTTGCCTTTTAAGAGCAAGTTGAATACTCAGTCTTTGGAAAAAGTGGTCCTGGGGATCCAACTGAGCAGTGGTCTAGTACTGAACTATGTGTCCAGACTATTTTGTTTTATATTTTATGATCATGTGTTTTCCAGGCAGGACTCAATTTGCAATTCTCCTACTCCACATTCCCTCAGTGCTGGGATTACAGAGATACACCACTGTGCCTAATTTATGATTTATTTACCCATGTTAGACAGCAGCATTTCTAGAGCCACATAGGAATTGGTTCCAAAAAATAAATAAATAACTAAAAATAAAAAAACGAAGAGAGTTGTAGAAAGCACAGCTAGAGCAGGGAACAAGGTCTGGACACCAGCAATTTCAGAGATGACTTTTAAGGTCTGCACAGTCCTACAGATAACCCAGTATGACTAGTGTACTATATTGGATTATTTTGCTGGATTCACACACCTATAATATTTAAATGGCAATGGAATACCAATCTCTGACAAAACTAAATGAAAAAGGGGGATATAAATGAAGGACCACTTTGTATCTGTATATGCAAAATAGGATAGATGTACAGCTACTTTCTCTTAATTTAATGAGAAGATTTGTACTAATAGTGTTTAGACAGGATATCATATCTGCATCTTGTACTATGAATAACTACTACGAAGACAACAATATGCAATGTATTAATTATTGTAACTGTTCTACTATCCTGTTTTGAAACTGTCTCATTACTATTTATTTCTCAATAAAATTGATAAAAAAATAAACTAACAGAAAAAAGAAAAGAAATTGGTTCCAGTACTTGTAAACTTGGCAACCTTTGGACAGTTTTCTTAACCACTCTAGATTATACTTCCCTTGTTAGTAAAATTAAAAGAACAAAGAACAACTCACAGTTGTGATGATTTAATGATACAAAGTGTGAAAACACATCGCCTAGTAAAACGTCAGCCTTATTGAGACAGACATTGTAATTTGGCTCACTCAACATGAATGCTCAACCTCCTTCCTCTTTGGCTTACTCTGTGTTAGAGAGTGAAAAATTGAATATTGAACTCCCTATGGGGTGTGTGTGTGTGTGTGTGTGTGTGTGTGTGTTTCAAACTACTAGTAGCTGTTGGACACAGTTCTGGCAAATATGCTTTTGCTGAGGGGTCTTTTGGAAATACTTTTGCTTGTCTGATGGAAAAGCAATAGACAAAGCTGCCCCCACCTCCTGCTCCTTTGCTCTGCTTCCTTCCTCCTACTGGCATGTCACATGATACAGAGAAGTTCAGCAACCATCTGTAATCATGAAACAATTTGTAAAAATTGAAGGTCTATCTCCAAAAGACGGTCAGGGGAGATAAGAAGAATTGAGTTCCTGATGGCACTTTTGAGCTCTTCTATTACTATGGGACGAAATAACTTTAGACTTCTTGTTGTATATGAGAAGCTGCTCTTTATTTAATATTTTATTAAATATTCTATAACTTGAAGCTTTCTTGATGGACATATTTGCTACTGTTATGGGTTTTTTTTTTGCTTGTAAATGAAATCTGCCTTGATTATTTGTATGACTCTGAGTGGTAGCTGGTTCCAAGTGAGTGTTTGAGATTCCATCCCTAAGTAGGTCACTGGCTTGGGGATGGGTGATCTGCTAAAATTATTGAACCAGAGTGAGTTGTACCACTTTTTTTCTTAAAGGAAGTCCTATTGCTGAAAATTGTTAAAGGAAATCCCATAAAATAGTCATAATCCTGAAATTAGATCCAAGCGTTGCAGTTCAAATATCTTTCCCTTTTCCTTTCACAGTAAAATTCCTTTCTTCCTTCATTTTCAAATAAATATAGTGAGATGTATTTAATTTTGAATGTATGCATATCAGAATATTCAGAATATTCACCTTGTGGGCTGGGAAGATGGTAGTGGTCTGAGCACCTGCCAGTGCAAGGACCCAGGTTCAATCCCTGGTACTACATGTCATACTGGGCCTGGAACTCTAGGTGTGCCATGCCAGCCACTGAAACTGTGCAAGGTGAAGCATACTTGTAGCCCCAGTGCTGGGGAGGCTGAGATAGGAGGATCACTATGAGTCTAAGCTGTGTAGCGAGACCCAGTACCAAATAAATAAATAAATAAATAAATAAATCATTTTTAAAAAGTTCACCTTGTTTTTTAGTTACTTTCTCAACTCTGAGACTAAATCGCCAATACTCACAACTTAAAGGAAAAGTTGTTTATTTGACTCATACTTTGTGGAAGTTTTGGTTCATAGTCTGCAAGAAAGGCTGTCCTGGCAGAGGAGAAAGAGCTGCTGGCATGGTGGATGAAAACAGACAAAGAAATACAGAGACTGAGAGAAATGGAAAGAGAGAGGAAGACAGACAGAGCCAGAGAGAGCGAGAGAGAGCGAGAGCGAGAGCAAGAGCGAGAGAGAGAGAGAGAGAGAGAGAGAGAGAGAGAGAGAGAGACTGATCACCCCTTCCATGGCCCACTTCTGATCTGATCCTACTTCTTAATAGCATGTCAGCTATAAACTACCATAACCCAATTACCTTCCCAAAGCCCCACATAACAGTGCATAACACTTTGGAAAACTAAATGTATTTATTTAACTGATGATGCTCCTGTCATAGCTCCAAACAACTTTGCCTATTTTCTTTAGCATTACATCTGGAGGCTGGAGGAGTAACTCAGTGGTACAGCACTTGACTAGCATGTGCCAGGTCTGGCTTTGTCCTCAGCACTTCAGGGGCTGGGGAAAATTATGTTCATCATTTGAGTTCCAATTATAGGGAGTGGCAGCAACATAGTAATGCTAACAAGTGTGTTCTCTGAAGATTCAACTTGAGCTAAGAAAATACCTAAAAAGCTGTTCAAAGTCAAATCTAAGATTACCACTTAAAAAATAGATAATATAGGGTGAGTTTTCTACTTTGTTTTTAGCTTTAAGAAAGCAAATGCAAAAGAAAAGAACAGCTACCCCAATTATGCATCTATACAGGATAATCAGACTTATGGCTGATCTGAAAATGTGTTACAGCAGCGATGGCATTCTTCAGATAAGCATATGTCTCCTGAAGGTGACTGTTCTGGCGGCCCACACACTTGGTCACATGTGTTAGCTAAACACGTCAGTCTCAGTTACTTTCAGTTACAACTTCTTTGAATTAACCAGAAGTTTCCTTTGCTCTTTTCCCCTTCCACTCTGCCATAAATTTATTCTTCTGAAATAGGCTCAGTGTTTAATTGATTTTTTTCTAGTACTATCACTTTACAATTGTTGATTTTTTTTTAAAGTGCAAGTAGCAAGACAGAATAGGACCATGGGTAAGATATTAAGATTTTAAATCAAACTGAATTTCATTTGAGCACCAATCTTAGTACTTTCTAACTGTGTAACTTGAGTGGTAATTTAACCAAGTAAATGTGTTTTTTATAAATCTGTTCAGTGAAGACAAAAATAGTATCTGTCTTTGAGTTGTGAATATTAAATAAGACGGTGAGCATGGGCTTTATGTACTTTTGCATATGCTAGGTAATCGACAAGATTACTTACAATACCATGATACCCTGATAGTGAGAAATTTGCAACACTTAAAAATAGAAAGGTTATTTTCTGTTTTTAAGTGTTGATACCAAGAACTGCAACTCTAAAAGTAGCTCAGCTAATTAGGAGAAAATTGTGCTGCATGAACATGGGCTGATTAGGATATTTATTTGGTTTGATGTACAAGAAAGTAATTTGATCCTGGCTAAACCAGGCCTGGGTCCATGTGTGATTATAGGTAAATCTCTTAGCCTAAGTCTCATTCTCCACAGTATAAGGGAACTAATGCCTATCTTTCCAGGGAAATGGTCTAAAAAAAATCGGTAAGAACATAGTAATTACTTCTTTCTTCCCTGTTAATAAAGAATAGGAAACTGGATGCATTTTTCTAAGAACTAGGAAGGACAATTAGCTTGGAGTTTACAAAAGATCTTCGGAGGTATTTGATCACTTGGAACTGAAAGTATAAGGTAGATGACTATTGATTTAAATCATGCATGTTCATAACATGTCAAGTAAAAGTGATTAAATAAAAATTGGAGGTTACCCGCAGAAAAAGAAAAAAAATTCAACTTATTAATCATTGAAACTGTGCTAGTAATCAGTTTTGAAACTGTCTCATTGCTATTTGTTTCTCAATAAAATTATTCTTTTAAAAAAATTGGAGGTTAGATGCAAGTTATACAGCTCCTCTGAGTCTCTTCCTTCATTTATCTGAGTGGAATAGGAATGTGTCTTTTCAATTATTTGATTATTTCTCATTAATTTTAGCAAAATATTAAAGATGATATTCTTATTTGGCTCAAAAATACCTTCCCCTCATTAACTGAATTGTATTTTGTGTGGAATTAGCATAAAATATAGAAGGGCCAGATAAAGGAAGAGAAAAAATGAAATCTTTCATGGGTTTATGATTGATTAGAGTTCACTGTGTTTAAGGGTAGGATCAAAAGAGACCTTTTTTTTTTTCAGGAAAATCAAAGTGCTCTATAAAGTATTTGTATTCTTTTTGTGTGTGTGTGTGTCTGTAAAAAGCGATGTTCATTTCAGTTTTTTTCCCTCAAATTTATCCCATATAGAGCAGAATGTCACCCATGAGTTTGTGGCCCAGGGTATCTTACAGGTCCTGCCACCACAGGCCCACTAATCACCTCACCAGGAATGAGGTCCTTCAAGAAAAGACTGCTGGTTGTCAGATCATCTCTTTATTGATGTATTTTCTTATTCTCCTTAGCTAGCTGGGCACTTGACAACGTCGTTGTTGACGTCATCTACGATGTCATGAGGGTGCCGGCTGTCCACGTTGCAGCCCACAGACTCGGCAGTCCCCAAGATCTCCTTAATGATTCCGGAAAGTTCTCTGGCTAAAGACCGGTGCCGCATCTGTCGGGCAATGTGGACAATCTCATCAAAAATAATATTTCCACTGTGTTTAATGTTTTTCTGCTTCTTTCTGTCTCTTGGCGGCTCCTTGAGGGCTTTGATGATCAGGGCAGAGGCAGAAGGCACCGCCTCAGTCTGAGCCTGAGTCAGTTTCACCGTAATCCGCAGGCCCTTCCAGTCACCAGTTGCCTTGGCAATGTCATCCCCCACTTTTTTTGGAGATAGGCCCAAGGGACCAATCTTGGGGGCCAGGGCAGATGTGGCGCCAACTTCATCACTGGTGCACCTCAGGTACATGACTTTGATCTTGTTGGGGTTGAATTTGGGCAGCATGCTGCAGGTGGCTGGTGTCAAATGAACCCGGATTCGGGACAACCAAAGAAAGTTACATCTTAGCCTCCTTCTAGCCGAAAGGTGAAAACAGTATTTGTATTCTTAAGATTTCATATTTTTCTAGGCGATAAATATATCATGAACAATAGATATTATATTATGTAGGAAATAAAGTTTACTTAGAAATAAAATTATACATGTACATTAAAAGATTTTTTTCTTACATAGAGGATGCTCCAGTGTAGACCAGTGATTTTCAAAACACAGTCAGCACTATTTTTTTTTTTTTTTTTTTTACTGTTTTTTGAACTCAGGGCCTTGCGCTTGCCAGGCAAGTACTTATTCTACTGAGCTATCTCCCTGGCCCACAGTCAGCACTATTATCACCTGAGAAATTGTTAAAAATGCAAATTATTGGGCCATAACCTAGACTTACTAAATCAGAAATTCAGGTGGACCCAGAATCTTATGCTTTAAGAAACTTTCTAAGAATTTTTTTTCAGTGTTGGGGATTGAATTCAGGACCTTGAACTAGCCAGGCAGGTGCTTATGCCGCTGATCTATCTCCCTTGCCCCTAAGAAATTCATGCAAGAATTTGAAAACACTGCTCTAGACTTAAACAAAGGAGTACATCCTTTGTTCTGTGAGTTTGCTTTTTCTCCTATCAAGAGAAAGAACCTCCATTCCCATTCTTAGAATCTTGTAAAATGCTTTGATTAATAGAATGTGACAGTATTAGCAATATGCCTGTTTCAAACACTGGTATTTATTTATTTACCTATTTTTTTGGTACAGGGTCTCGCTACACAGATTGGACTTGTAGTGATCCTCTGTCTCAGCCTCCTCAGCTCAGGTGGCACACACCTGTAATCCCAGGTGTGCCTAGGGTTGTATGCAGTACTGGGGATCAAACCTGGGTCCTTGTGCTACCAGGCAAGTGGTTAGACCACCGAGCTATCTCCGCAGCCCTCAAATACTGGTTTTAAGAGTCATGTCTTTCCTGTCCCTTAGTACACTAGTACCACTATGCAAACAGTCCTACAATAGCCTAGTAAAATGTGAGCGATGGGGTGTAGGACAGCCCACATGTTCCAGCCAAGGTCATGCAGACCAAACCATGGCTAGCCCATTCATAAACAGGAAAGGATCTAGTCAGGATTAGGATAACCTCCTACGGTGCATCAGTAAGGCCAGCCAAGAGTGGAACGTGTCTGGCAGACCCATAGTTCCACAAGCAACTGCAAGTGCTTATTGTTTAAAGTCACCAAGTTTTATTGTGCTTTATTATTCTGAATATATGATCAATATGCCCTACCTGTATGTATAAAATGGATAGATGTTCCAGCATTCAAGAACCTTCATGATGATTACTGTTATAAAAGCCTACAACACTTTAAGTTTAAGTCATCCAATTACTTACAAGATGGTATTTGTTATTATGAAAAATGTTATGAAATCCTTTTAAAAAATATCCAGTAATCTATATATACCACAGTTATTTCTTAACTTTTAGTTCCACTTACAGATGAAGAATTTGAGAGTAACAGAAGTTGAATTATTCACTCTAGGCCTCATAGTAGATGCTGGAGTTGATACTGTAACCTGTATCCTTTTGGTGCTTGAGTGCCTACCTTTCTACTTTGCCATGCAGTAGAAACTGAAAGATCTCTAAATACCTTCCAGCACAAACCTCTTGTATTTATATTTAGGAACCAAAGAAGTGCAACAACTTGTCCAACAGCATTTACAACATAAAGTTTTCAGTCTTCATAGTGCCAAATGCTCACGTTTGATTGCAGTAATAGAGACCTTGACCAATACCATCAGAGCATTTTAGCATGGGTAGCAAAATTTGTATCTACAAAACTATATGAGGTGATTTTGCTGCACATGGGTCATGAATTATCCCAGAAAGCCTACATCAAATTCGTCATGGAAAGAGGTCTCAAATTCCAGACTTCTTACCCCCTGGTGAAACTACTAGAGATTTTCAGCCAAGTAGAATTGCTCCAGTGGTGGTGTGGCCAGGAGGCTACACACAACAGAATCATTGAAAGGGGCTTTTTACAATCACTCCTTCATGGTGTGACAAATCCTTTCTACCAAGTTTCCAATGAGAACACTTGCTATAGAAAACTACTGTTACTGATGGGTTTGTGGTGCCTTAGCTAGCTTTCTGTTATGCAGGGGTTAAAAACAACAAAAACAAAACACCAGTAGAAACAGTAAAGATTGAGATAAACCACCATGCTGTGTTATACTGCCGGAGTGAGTTTGTCTGGTTGTTTTATTCTCATCCAGTAAAACCTAATAAAGGCTGCAGTGAGCATGGGACTCAGAAGTATGCTTTAAGAAGAATAAGGATATAATGATTAGTGTTGTATTAGTCACTTTCCATTGATGGGACAAAATACCAAAGACTCAAAATTTGAAGGAGAGGAAGCTTATTTTGGCTCATGGTTTCAAAGAATTCAGTCTGTAGTTGGCTAATTGCAAGGCAGAAGCAGCATGGAGAGGGCAAAGTGGAAAAAGCTGCTCAACGTGTGGTGCTAGGGTGCAGAAGAAAGTGACAGAGGCAGGGACCAGAATACAGCCTCCAGGTCACACCCTGAGGGACACCTCTGTCAACCAGGCCACACTTCCTAACAAAATATTCAGTTATGTGACAAATCCATAACTGTGATGGGTACAGCTGCTCCATGTTCTAACAATGTTCCAAAAGCCCTGCCTCTGAACACATTAGAATTTGAGGGCATGTTTTAGAGCTAAACCATAACGAGTATGGATGCACTCATGCAGCTTTATATCATTCCCTGATAGGAGCATTGAGCTCCAACTCCATGCTTGGATGACATCCAAGGATAACTCCATGTAAGGGCAATATGTAAATCTTTATATTAGACGTTTGTATGGATTAGAAATTTAGCAGGAATTCAGGAAGGCTTTTTGTACTTTTACCATAAATAGTCAATTAATCAGTCTCTTGTCTCTTCTACCTTTTCTTTGGGTTATTAGCTTCTTGTACAATTAAACATATGCCCATGTACAGACATTATCTGCCACCTGTCCTGATGCTTGATACCTGCCTTTCTCCCTCCCTGATATAAAGCAGACATCTATGTGCCTGGATAGCTACTAACTTTTTTCTGCTACAGAATTTACACACCAACTCTGTTTATGTCAGATTTGTTCCACTTTCTTGCTGCTCTTATTTCCTCTACATCCATAATAAAGACGACTGAAGATTTCCTGGGAATGTCCATTCTTTGGAGAGCAAGGATCTTTCCTACCTTCCACATTCAGGTCTTTGAAGGAGCAAATACACCCAAAGTGAAGGTTACTTCTCTCATCCTGAGAAGATAGTGTAGCATAAGTAATGCCTTGCACACTTCAAAAATTCTGTCATTTCTATGAAGCCAAACAACCAGAAGGAACAGTAGAGTGCAAAAGGGAACAAGATGTCCAAGACATCTACTTTAGGTTTTGCCTAAGGTCTTGCTGTATCCATGGACGCAAGGAAACATCATCCAGGAATACACCACTGGTATGGTTTGTGTCTGGATGTCCCTTCCCACAAAGCCTCATGCAGTCATAGGGCTTCTTCAGAGGTGTGTGATACTGAGATTAAGACAGTGTGATTAGTAAATCAGCCCATTGATTGGTTTGTTATAGTTCTGTCTAGGACTAAGATTGTCACTCAATTATTTGCAAGATGATATTTGTTATTATGAAAAATGTTATGAAGATCATTTTTTAAAAATATCCAGCAATCACTATACACCACTATTTCTTGGGGGCCTGCCCATTAGCTCAGTTGTTTAAGTGCCTGCTTAAACAAAGCAGTGAGGCTCAGGATGTTGTGGTACGATCCCCAGATCCTCAAGCCAAACCAGACCTGCCCTGAAGGCATCCTGAGGCCACAAAAAAAAAAAGTCCTTCTGCCCTTTTGGTCTGGGGAGATGGCTTAGTGGAATAAGCACTACCCTGGCAAGCACAAAGGCCTGAGTTCAATCCCCGGTTCCACCAAAAAAACAAAACAAAACTATTTCTTAATTATTAGTTCCACCAATAGATGAAGAATTTCAGAGTAATAGAAGTTGAATTATTCACTCTAGGCCTCATAGTAGATACTGGAGTTGATACTATAATCTGGATCTTTTTGGTGCTTATGTGCCTTAGTATGTGGGTAGCCTACATACAATATAAGGCACAGAAAGAGTCTTGTCTCCCCCTCTGGTTGCTTTGCTACATTCTGGCAGCCATAAGCTGTTTCTCTTTTGTTACTCTTGCTGTTCACTACTATGAATGGTTGTCCCACTGCCAAGTACCACTCTGACTTGGAGTCAGCCAGTTGTAGGCTGAAACCTTTACAAACCATGCATCAGCCAAATAAACCTTTCCTCCCCTATTTTGGATATTTGGTCTCCACCACTAGAAGAGTAACTAACAAAGACACCTTTCATTTACTGTGTTGTCTATTGCTGCTGTCTCAAATTGCCACAAATGTAGTGTCTTAATACAACAACACAAAATTTTGAGGTTCAGAAATCCAAAGTGGGTCTTCCTGGACTAACATCTTACTGGGAGCTCCAGACAAGCATCTCTGCCTTTGCCTGCTTTGGGTGGGGAGTGATTCCCTTGGTCAGTGGTGGGTTTCCATCTTCCCAGTCAGAACTGGTGGGAGAGGTATGAATCTTTGTCGTTGGTGTCTTTAGACATTACTCTCCTGCCTTGCTCTTGCACTTATGAAGACCTTTACATTAAGTCTGTCCAGGTAATTCAGAATGACCTCCCCATCTCAAGGTCACCTGATTAGCAACCTTAATTTTATTTGCAACCTGAATTCCCTTTTGTCATATTATATACAAGGGATGGTTGAAAGATATGGTGAATGTTTAAATTTTTAAAAACATTACAGAAAGGCACATTGCCAAAACAATGTGATAAATGTGCATGAGTGTAGTTTGAGAGGGATTAATGGTGATGTGTCTCTTATTGTAAATTTTCATAAAATTTAAACTTATTTTTCTTTAGGCTTTTTGAGACAGGATCTTGCTATGCAATTCACACTGACCTTGAACTGATGATTTTCCTGCCTCAGCTTCCCAAGTAGTGGGCTTCACAGGTGTGCAACACGATGCCCAGATGTATTTTTTGATCACACCTTGTATTTACAAATTTGTGAATTTAGATGTGAACATATTTGGGTGGGGTAAAATCCTATCTACCACATCTACATAGCAAGGAGACAAAGTGACATGGTAAAAGGATATCTATAAAGACATCTCTTCCTTAAAATTCTTGAAGAGAAAATATGAGTAAAAATATGCCAGGATCTTTACCCTTATGGAATCCAGGTAATGTACCAAAAATTCTGAGATTGAAGAGGGAAACGCTATTCAGTAACTTATATGAGAGTGTTTGAGAAAACATATGTGCTTCCGTTGTTCATGTTCTGTAAGTGTTGGTTTTTACCTGGAAGCATAAGACCTATGTGTAATAGGAAAGCATTTATGAGTCCCCCTGCCAACAGAAATGGGCATCAACTCAAATGAAATGGATGTAGATATAATTAGAAGAAGCAGAAAGAAAAATGGCTTAAAAGCAGGATTCTTTTCTTTTTGTATTCTTATAATAATGTAATAATTCTTAGTCTTAAGGCTTCATCCATTCCCTCTCGCTCCAATCTTGGATCTCATCTATGTTGTTGATTTAGCAGCCAAGTAAGTAATTTAAATGCTAGGACTTATTCTGCATGCTAAATTCTGTTTACAGGATCAAAGGATTTTCAAATGGAAGTGCTTATCTGGAATTTGGAGATGAGATCTATCCAAGTGTAGAGAAATTCTTAAGTCTGAGAAATAATTAAATTACAACACAGTGTTTATTGAGCTCAAAATCAGTTTGTTGAAAAATTAAATGTCTCCCTGTTTTTATCTTTCCTGTTCATTTTTGAAAGAAAAATTACTTTATTGATTTTGCAAATATAATGCTTGCTCATTATAATGAGTTCAAGTCATGCAGAAAAGTAAAAAGAGGTTTTAAAAAATCACCCTAAATCCATTTTTTATCATTATTAACATATAATGTGTGCTCTTTTTATAAATAAGTATTGAAGTAAGAAGAAGCCAAATGAAGCTGAAATGAATTTGAATGGATTCTTAAACTTCAAATAAGTGTTGAATTCAGAACAGGAAATATTATTTCTTGATAGGCACCTCTAAAGTTAAGAAAAGATTAGTGAAAATTTAAAATCATTTTAGGATCCACATAATTCAGTTGCAGATTACTTTAACAGTTTCTCTGGTCTGAATGATGAGCACAAGCCTCTTCTTTTATTCTCTGACCTCTTGGTTTTATTATTTATGATATTACCTGTATATTGCCAAAGTTTATACACTTATGTTGTTTCTTAATTATTAGATATATTTAAAATTGATTCAATATTCATGATTTTTCATGTATTCTCCCTTTTCTTATTTTCCAGTTAAGTCTTAGTAGCTGAATTTTATTCTCAAATATGGAATTGAGAATTTTGTTTGGAATTAAAAATATTTTGTTTTAATTTGTT
This sequence comes from Octodon degus, assembly GCF_000260255.1. Lineage (NCBI taxonomy): Eukaryota > Metazoa > Chordata > Mammalia > Rodentia > Octodontidae > Octodon > Octodon degus. The sequence continues at coordinate 8,416,245 of NW_004524675.1, read as the reverse complement.
TGGTCTTAGTGAAGAAGAATGAATGGGTGTCTGTTCTTCAGACTTTTTTCATGACTGAAGACATCTATGTGTTGTACTATTGTAGCTGCATACCTTGTATAAATAAATACTTTGTATATTCTGGAAAGACTGTTTCATTTTGTGTTTTGTAGGACCAGGGGTCAAACTCAAGACCTTACACTTGCCAGGCAGGCGTTTATGCCACTGAGCTATATCTCCAGCCCTACTTTGTGTATTCTGGAGGTTTACTATTTTGGATTTTATTTTTCATTCAATACATTTTATTTTCAGGAACTTCCATTATTATGGGATAATATGAGGTCAAGCAAGGATTTGTATCAGAGTGTAGTGGTTGTACTAAAATTAGTTTGGAATATATGTTACATGGTGTCAAAATGTCTTTACTCCCCTGTGAGTTCCTGTTTTATTAATAAAAAGCAAAACACTTGCAGAGAAATTCACTTTGTCAGAGTCTTTTTTAGTATATTTTTCTAAGATTGGTTCAAAGCTGTTTTTTTCAACATTCTTTGTCCTTCCAAGTTGGTTTGCTTAGTTGTCATGTTATTTCTTTCCATCTTGTTTATGCTTAAGGATCTGCTACGACCTGTATGTATTTTCTTGAAAAGAAAGGAAAATTTTGACACCCTGTCATTTTTACTAGGAGGATTTTAATTCCACCATGTAGAGTTTGAATGTTGGGAATTAGATGCTTTAACTTTATTTTCCTGGTTCGTGAAGGTAAAGTGGGAGAAAAAGGAATGTTTGAACATCTGAGCTTTGCTATCACTTTGCCCATTCTATTTTTTTTTTTGAATCCGCATTCAATGCACCTAGCTGGACAGTGGCATTACAGCTCACTTCTTACGAGGAGATATTTGGAATTAGAGTGGGTTGTTTAATTCTTCACGTCCCCCAAAGAGAGAACCAAAAGAACAAGGACTTTCACTTTCTTTGTTCCCCTGCTTTCTTCTTGGTGACTATTTCTACTACACCTCAGTCAACAGAAACAAAAAGTGAAGTTGCCCAGCCCTGGTGGTGCCTTTCCCAAAACCATGTGGCCACTTGCCTGGATCACCGAGTGACAAGATATTTGGCTGAGCATTATTTCTGGGTGTCCTTGTGAGAATGTTTATAGATAAGATTAGCATCTAAATCAATAGGCCAGCCAGGCATGGTGGCACAAGCCTATAATCCCAGCACTCTGAGGCAGGAGGATTGCAAATTCAAGCCCTGTCTGGGTAATTTAGTGATTTAGCAAAAGTTTGTCCAAAATAAAAAATAAAAAGATGAGATGGGAATACCTCAGTGTAAAGGCCCTGATTCAGTCCCTTGTAACACACACACACACACACACACACACACACACACACACACACACACACACA
>NW_004524675.1:8402846-8407120 GCF_000260255.1 Octodon degus | reverse complement strand
TGCTTGGTGATCACAGTCACTTTCTCAGCAACCAGGTAAGCAGAGTAGAAACCCACACCGAACTGGCCAATCATGGAGATGTCGGCACCTGCCTGCAAAGCCTCCATGAAGGCCTTGGTGCCCGACTTGGCTATGGTGCCGAGGTTATTGATCAGGTCGGCCTTGGTCATCCCAATCCCAGTGTCCACGATGGTGAGGGTGCGATCTTGCTTGTTTGGAATGAGGTTGATGTGCAGCTCCTTGCCGGAGTTGAGCTTACTGGGGTCTGTCAGGCTTTCGTACCGTTTTTTGTCCAAAGCATCGGACGAGTTGGAAATCAACTCCCGCAGGAAGATTTCTTTGTTTGAGTAAAAGGTGTTGATGATCAGGGACATGAGCTGCGTGATCTCCGCCTGGAAGGCGAAGGTCTCACCTCCTCCTCCTTCATGGGCTGGTCCTGGGTCTGGGTCTCCTCCGGCATCCTGGCAGAGCGCTGCGCCAACACGCACAGTGGCCGCTCAGAGACGCCGAAGCAACTCTATAAACTTGTTTTAAAACAGTGAATAGTGCCCAGGCCACAGCTTGGTTTTGGGGCTGTCTGGAAATTTCCTCTGCCAGATTAATTGATCTATTGTGTTTAATCTCAATGTTACACACAGTTTTAGGACATTGGCCAAATATAGGCAAATTTTCTGCCAAAATCTAACACATATAGTCTCATGTCCAATTGCCAGTGTAGTCATTCTTTCCAATTGAAACTTTCTGAGCTTGGTTTTGCCATCTGCACTTCTATTCACATTTTGGTCTTTTGAACTCTGACAAGAATCTTCCATCAATCTCAGATTACCACATTTTAAACCAGAGTCTCTAAATCTTTCCAAACTCCTTCTGTAAATTCCTCCCAAAGGCTTCTAACCACATGACTAGGTAAGGTACAGTCACAGCAACAACCCCACTCTCTGTACCAAAATCTGTATTGTCACTTTGCTGTCATGGGGACAAAATACCTGAGTGCCACAATTTAAAGCAGGAGAGGTTTATTGTCACCCACAATTTCAGCCCGTGGTTTGCTAGCTCTAAGGCAGAGACAAGATGGAAGGGGACTTGGAGAAGAGAAAGGTGCTCAATGCATGGTATCCAGGAATCAAATAGAGAAGGGAGAAGAACATTCTCTTCTAGCTCATGCCTCAGTAACCTACCTCCAAGAAGGCCCCACCTCCTTATGCCACATTTAGGTATTTAATCCACTGATGAGTATATCATCCCTATGATTCAATTATGTCACGCACATGAATTTTGGGGGTTCTAGATCTAAGCCTTAACAAATATAGAACATATATATTTGTTTTTACTAATTTACTGGTTGATACACTTAGGCTTTTCCCCCATAATCTGACTACTGTAAATAATGTTGTAATGAATATGTGGGGAACAGATACTTGTTCAAGATATAGATTTCGTTTCCTTTGGATATATGACAGATATGGGATTGCTTGATCTTATGTAGTATATAATCAGTTTTCTGTTTCCATAACAAAATATCTGAGATAATAAATTTAAATAAGAGGAAAGGTTTAATTTGACTCAGTGTTGGAGATCGCAGTTCATGGTCAGTTGACTCCATTGCTTTCATCCCTCTGGCAAGGCAGCTTGTAATGGCAGAAACAGTAGTGAAGGAAGCCTGTTCATCTCATGACAAGGAACAAAATATGGAGAAGATACAAGGGTACTGCAACACCCTTTAGGCATGAACTTCATGGACCAGAAGTTGTCCCATTAGACTTTATGTCTAAAAGCTTTGACTAACTCTTAATAGCACTACACTGGAGACTTAGTCTTAAACACATGAGCTTTTGGAGACATTTCAGATCTGAAGGAAGTAAGTCAAGTAGTTCAGTGCCTTGTTTTGTTTTTTTTTTGAGACAGGATCTTATTTTGTACTTCAGGATGACATTGAAGTCACTATGCAGCCCAGGCTGGCCTCAAACTCATAGCAATCCTCCTGCCTCAGCCTTTTGAATGCTAGGATTATAGGGGTGCACCACCACATGCAGAAATTTTTAATTTTTTAAAGAAAATCTGTATTGTTTTCTATAATGGATAGACCAACTTACATTCCTACCAAAAATGTATAAAGAACCTCTTCTGTCACTTCAATAGTACTTGCTGTCTCTTGTTTATTTAATGATAGCCATTTAAACAGGTATACAATGATATTTCCTTTTAGTTTTAATTTTCATTTCTCTGGTGATCAGGGATTTTGAGGATTTACCTATTTTCATTTGGATTTTGGGGAGAAATGTCTAGTCAAGCCCTGTGGTTGTTTTGTAATTGGCTTATTAACTATTTGCGATTGAATTTAAACATTTCTTAATTGTTTCAGAGTAAATCTTTATTCAATATATACCTTCCAATTTTTTTCCCTTACAGGTTGCCTTTTTATGCTGCTGATTATGGTTATTTTCTTTTTTTTTTATGTGCAGAGATTTTTCACTTAGATGCAACCTTATTTGTCCTAATCATTTTTTGGTAACTGAGAAGCTATCTTCTACATCTACAACTGAAGGAGGGGAAGCTTCTGTTGACTCACGTTTCAGTTCATGATCATCCAGCTTCAAAGAAGGCACAGCATGGCAGGGAGGCATGGTGAAGAAGAAACTGCTCACGTGGAGGTGGTCCAGGAGAAAGCAGAGAGAAGGTGCTGGAAGCGTGACATTCCGGGTCATGCCCCCAGTGACAGGGGTCCCATCAGGCTCTACCTCCTAACTGCAAGTCAGCTTTGATGCCTAAAGGGTTTAATCACTGTCCAAAAGTCTCACTGTTGAGGCTCTTGGGGGACCTTGAGATATGAACTTTGATACCACTGGACTGTTTTTATTTCTGCTATCCATGATTTGTCATTCTGCAAAAAAAAAAAAAAAAAAATCATTGCTAGCATCATTTAAATCTCTAGCCCACTGCTTAGGCAGGCACAGGGACAGGGATTTGATTCCTGGCATGCCGGGACAGCAACTGAGACTGGGTGTGGTGGCATGCACCTGTAATCCCAGCGCTTGGGAGGCTGAAAACAAGAGGATCACTATGAGTCTGATCTGTGTAGTGAGACCCTGTACTAATTACCTTAAATAAATAAATCTCTACACTGTTTTGAGTTGTTTTTTGTCAATAGTGAGAGAGAAGGCTTCATTTGCCTTCCTCTGCATGTGAATATTCAAGTTTCCATTTACTGTAGAGCTCTTAAGTCCCTGTCAAAGTTGGGTTGATTAGAGATAGATGGATATTTTTCCCTATTCATTTTTTTTTTCTTTTTAATGTATTTGGTACAAGGTCTACAGGGTCTCACTACAGAGATCAGACTTGTAGTGATTTTCCTGATTTTCAGTCTCCCAAGTGCTGGGATTACAGGCATATACCACCATGCACAGTCTCAATTGCTGTCTCAGCATGCCCTGGGGGCGGGGCCAGCAAGGCAGGCCTAAGCAGGCAACTGTCTAAGCAGGTGCTTTAATCCGCCTAGCTATCTGGCTGGCATTGTCCTATTTTTTTTTTTTTAAGTTGAAAAATTATTACTTAGGTCTACATTGATATTTGAATATTGTATTCTAATTGTTGTACTATACCATTTACCAAAGGCTTTTTATAACTATTTGAAAGCTGAAAACAATCAAAAACCTCTTTTTTTTTTTTTTTTTTTTTTGCAGTACTGGGGATTAAACTCAGGCCCTTGCTCTTGCCAGGCAAATGCTTATTCTACTGAGCTATCTCCCCAGCCCACAAAACCTCTTAATGATGTAGGCAGTACCTGATTTTAGATATTATGACTATCTTGCTTACAAAGCTTCCACTACAAAATATTAAGCTTCCGTCAACAGAACAGTAAAATGAAAGACACAAAAAGAATTTGAGTAGCACTATATTCAAATGTTCTTCAGATGATGAGAGTAACAGGAAAATGTATAATACTTCAACTTTAGATTTGTGTATTTATATAGAGTTGTTTTGGCAAAACTTTTCTATTTCTTTTTGCTCCTTTGGCTATCTTTCTGTAAATCAAATTGTTGTCCTGATTTCATAAGATCTGAATACATACAGATCACTTGAATATAATTTTAAGAACTTCAGTTTATATTGTAAACTTTTATAGTTTTGAGCAAATTCAGCTTGCCTTCCCTACATGCATTTCTTCTTTCTTTCCTTTTTTTTTTTTTTTTTTTTTTTTACAGTACTGGGGATTGAACTCAGGACCTTGTGCTTGCCGGGGAGCACTTATTCCACTGAGCCATCGCCCCAGCCCC
>NW_004524675.1:8397316-8402746 GCF_000260255.1 Octodon degus | reverse complement strand
AAAAAAAAAGGAAAAATGAGTCAATAAACTGATGAAAGCCAATTACTCTCCCCACTGTGAGTGGGCATCAGCTAGTCCATTAAAGTCTGGTACAACCAAAGGGAAAGAAGAAAATTTCACTCTGCCTGTTTAGGTCAGAATGTTGATCTTCTCCAGGCCTTGGATTAAGGCCATCGGCTTTGCTGGTTCTCAGGCTTCTGGACTCAGACTGAACTATACCCGTGGCACAATAAGGAAAGGTTACAAAGCAAGCACCAGCTGTCTTCATTTATCTTTTTGATATGTTGCTCAACATGGATTGTTTTTACATTATTTTTGATTTTCATAATCTTGCCTTAAACTATTATTTATCTTAATTATTATGCTTGGGATATGACAATGTAATTCGTATAGCAGAGTTCATCTACTAAAATTATATAATTGAACGGATTTTTAGTATGTTCTGAGACTATTCAACTATCAGAATCTTATAATCTTTTAATCACTTGACAAAAATACACATTAGCAATCACACCTCCTTTGATTTACTCCAGCCCTTGGACCTCCAACTAATACTAATCCATTATCCAAATAGTACTAATCTACTACTACACAAGCACTAATCCATTTTTCTGCTGCTATTGCTATATCCAAGAGAGATGAAAACAAGTACGCACAAAATTTTTCTCATGAACGTAGTAGGATTATTCACGGTAGTCAGTGGTAGTCCCCCTAAACTGTGCGTTTGCCTATGCTTTTTCCTTAGGCAGAACGAAGGAACATTATTCTTTTTACTTCGTGTCAGTGCAGCATTGCTCTCAAAGGAAATTGCTTTGGCGAAGTGCCCTGCTCTGTCCATACTCTGAGCTGGTTCTGTAGCCTAGATCTAGCCCAAATATACATTCATCCTCAAACTGGCTCTGTGTAGGTAGTGAGGAAGTAGTGTAGGTCAGCATTTGAAAGTGCAGATTCTAGGAATATACCAGTTGGCTCAGTTACAAGTGATCCATCTACTTAAAAGTGATATACTCAAGTTCTCTGTTCATTGTTAAGTGAGATTATTTCATTTTCTGTTGTAGGAATTGTATATATACTCTACGTATTTACTCCTTATCTGATACATGGTTTTCAAACATTTTTGCCCATCATGTAGGTTGCTTTTTTACTCTACTAACTGTTCTTTTAATTAATTAATTAATTTGGTACAGGTTCTCACTACATAGCCCACTCTCTTAGTTATGCTCCTGTTTTCAGCCTCTCCAGTGCTGGAATTACAGGTATGCTCCACTAAGCCAAGTTTTGGTGGCCAGCATGGCTGGCACAGCATATGGTACTGGGGATTGAACATGGGTACTTGTGCTTGTCAGGCAGGTGCTTAGACCACCGGAGCTATATATTACTGTTTTTAATTTTGAAATAGTGATTTTTAAGATATGTTTTGTAAGTTCCACATATAACATTTGTCTTTGAAACTTCACATATGTCCTGGTAGAAATCTGAATTTTAAATCCTGTAATATTTAGTTACTTGGTTGCTTGTTGACGACACTTAAGATTTTTGTCCACATTTTGCTATAATAAACCATTGCATATTTCTTCCTATATGTTTCATTTTTTTAATTTGTGTGAGAATATTTGTAGGGAAAATACCCAGAAATGGAATTACTGGGTAAAATTATTTGTACTTTCAATATTGTGATAGCATATATGAATTTACACTCCTACCAAAAATTATGAGAATGCCTATTTCCTAATATACAGGACAATGCAATAAAATGGATAGTCAAATTTCATGATAAATAAAAAATGTTGATTATTATAATTTGCATTTTTCTTATAACAGCAAAATAGTTTCTTAACTTAAAGATCATTTGGTTTTTCTTTTCTATGAAGTGTCTGTATGTTTTCAAAATGTCTGTTTCTTTCTTTTTTCTTTTTGTTAGAACTGGGGATTGAACTCAGGCCCTTGCGCTTGCCAGGCAAGCACTTACTCTACTGAGCCATCTCCCCAGCCCCCAAATGTCTCTTTCTTTCTTTCCTTTTTTTTTTTAAATGTATTTAGTCCAGGGTTTACAGGGTCTCACTACACAGATCGGATTCATAGTGATCCTCCTGTTTCCAGCCTCCCAAGCGCTGGGATTACAGGGGCATGCCACCATGCCTAGTCTCAGTCTCTGTCTCATTGAACCCTGGAGGCGGGACTGGCAGGGCATGTGGTGCCAGGGATTGAACTCTGGTGCTTGCCTAAGTGGGTGCTTTATTCCGCGAAGCTATTGTTTCTTTTATTTAAAAAAAATTTTTATTTAAAAAAAAACCAGTGATATAGTTTAGCAGTCTAAAGTGCCTTCTTAGACAAGTTTAGGCAGGTGCAGGGGACTATATCCTAGGTACTGCATTCCACACCAGCCCTGCCCTCAGCGTGGGCTGAGCCCCATCCACCCCCAAAATTGATAAGAATTCTTCATATATTACATAAGTCAAAGGCTGGATGTGGTGATGCACCCTTGGAATCCCAGCACTCAGGAGACTAAGGCAGGAGGATTGCTGCAAGGTCAAGGCAGGTTGGTCCTGCAGGTACTTATTCTACTGAGCTATCTCCCCAGCCCCACTCTGAGATATTTCATGGTTTTCTTTTTTCACATTTTTGATCTATTTAGAATTTACTTCATTAGGAATGTTCAAAATAGATCATAGATCTATAGTCATGTTCACTTGTTTTTGTTTCCACAATATTTATGGCATAAATAAATCCTTTTATTGTTTTTTTTTTTTTCCAGAACCGGGGATTGAATTCAGACCCTTGCATTTGCCAGGCAAGCGCTTATTCTACTGAGCTATCTCCCGGGCCCCCTTTCTTGTTTATTTTTAATGCTTTATCATTTGTTGTATTTTCATACGTATGTGGGTCTACTGTTTCTTTAATGTATATGTATTAATTATATATGTATACATGCATACACATACATGTGTTTATCTATAGATCCAAATTCTATGCATTTTAACATTTTTATTAGGATATATTTAATAAATAGAAATCATGTGTTTAAGATGTGTTACTCAATGCTTTGATATATAAATAATGAAATCACTGTAATCAAGTTAACTACCATATCCATCACCTTACACAGTTACCATTTTTTGTACTTTATCAAATGATTGATTGATTAGAACATTTAAGATTTATTGTCTTAATGAATATCAAGTATACAACGCAATATTTCTGGCTATAGTCACAATACAGTATATTTGAAATCCAGAACTCATTTACCTTGGGTAATTGAAACTTTCTACCCTTGGCTCATTTCTCACCACACCCTACTCTATCTTATGGCTACTGCCAATTTTATTCTGCTATGCTGTGCTGTGCTGCGCTATGAGTAGTGGTTGATACACTTTGTCAACTAGGCCCATGACTCCACAGTGCAGTTCCCGCCAGTGGGGGTCCCGCCCTGGGGCACAACTGGTTCCACCACAGAGTGACTCAGCACGAATAGATCATATAAAGGGGCTGAGGAAAGAGTCTATGTTCCACTTCATTGGAGGAACTGCAGTCTTCACATTCGGTTTGGACTTCATCACCTGGCTTGCAGCACATACTCTTCGGCCTCTGGCTTGGATCCTCCACCTTCCATCACAGACGCATTAGCTGACAGGTAGAAATTTGCATGGAACACAGCAGTGAACTTCAGACCTTGGGACTAAATTCTTCAGTCTGGGGTGTGCAGACCCCTTCTGCACACTCCCTTATCTGACTGTGCAGCTGACTGCTGTGAGCCAATTTTGTAATTCCTTATACATTGTATATCTTGTGTTAGTATCTGTTCCTTATATTATGTCTGTTCCTCTAAGTAAAACTCTTGACTAATACACTATGTTATGTTATGTTATGTTATGTTATGTTATGTTATGTTATGTTATGCCATCCCATCCCATCCTATCCTACCCTATCATCCCTTTTCCTTGCCCTCTACTTATTTTTGCCACATAAAAATGAGATCATGTAGACTTTGTCTTTTTTGTCTGGCATATTTTACTTATACATTTCAGATTTATCTGTGTTGTAATAAATAGCATGTTTGCTTTCCTTTCCTAAGGCTGAATCATATTCTATTACTGTCTTAGTCACTGTCCTGGACAAATCAACCAATGAATATAGTACCCTATCATCTGATCTCTTTCACACACACAAGAATTTTGAGCAACATTGTTGATTTAAACCATAACATTCCTCTATTAGCTGCAAAGACTCATGTCTGTTTCATTATGTAAAATGGATTTAGTCCATTTTTAGGAGTCACAAGTCTCACCAGTTCCAGCATTGTTGAAAAGTCCATATGCAAATTATCCTCTGACACAGAAGGGAAACTCTTAACTATGAGCCCTTGTAAAAACAAAAACAAACAAACAAAGGGCAAAATACATCCAACATACAGTGGCAGAGGGTAAACATTTCCGTTCTAGAAAGGAGAAATAGGGAAAACATTAAATTCTGTACCTGAGATATCTGTGTTGAGATGTAACTTTCAAAGAGCTTGGGTCATCTTGCTGGTAAAGACTTCACGGTTGCAAGCTACTTGGCCCCTCTCCTGGACTGACTTTGCTTACTACCTGTGACTTTCCTCAGCAGATGTTCCACATCCTGGCATCTCCAACATCCTATAGTCTCCTCTGATTTTGGCTTTACTTTTGCAGCATTATACTATTCCCTCTCAGGAGCACACTGCTTGCCTTCTCAGGTCTTTTTCTGAAATATGAGTAGAAACTTCCATGACCCTCTATTTTTTCATTCTGTATGCTTACAAAACTCATACCCAAAATGGACAAATAAAGTTAATTTTAGAAAACACTTACACAACTTCCAACCAAGTCAGTCCTCCCTGGATCATGGATACAGAGGCCTCTGAGTTCTTGAATAGCTGAACTCAGTGAATAAACAGGACACTCTAGAATTGTCTTTTTACTTTATTGTAGTTTTTCTATTTATTTATTTTTGTATTTTAGGACAGGGTCTACAGGGTGTACAGGGTCTCGCTGTCTAGATCAGACTGATAGTGATCCTCCTGTTTACAGCTTCCCAAGTACTGGGATTGTAGGTGCACATCCCCATTCTCAGTCTCAATCGCCATCTCAGCATACCCCAGGGGTGGGGCTGGCACTGCAGGTCTGGGGATCGAACTCCCAACCCTTGCATGGGATTTTCTTTTTAAATGAAAGCTTTACAGTTTTGAACTGTTGAGCCTATGGAGGGTGTCATCTTGCTGATTCATGATTCCCCCTGCTAAGTGATTTTTTTTTGTTGTCCCGATGCAAAGCACTTGGTTACTTGCTAATTATTATCTGCTTAACAACCTTACTTTTCTTGGCTCCAACTTTGTAGCTGCTTCCTTTGTGGCAAAAAAGACAATGGGCTTTTTGGCTCCTAATTTTCACTATAAACTTGTTTTATTTATTT
>NW_004524675.1:8378683-8391201 GCF_000260255.1 Octodon degus | reverse complement strand
TTTTTTTACAGTACTGGGGATTGAACTCAGGACCTTGTGCTTGCCGGGGAAGCACTTATTCCACTGAGCCATCGCCCCAGCCCCTCTATATACACTGTTCAAGGAAGTACTATACATGTTCCTCCCCTATTCTTTTTGTCTAGTTGGGGTGGGGGTGTCAAAGTCTTGAGGCCAGTCTAGTAAACTAATGAGACTCTACCTCAACAAATATGTATATATGTAAAAGGAGCTGGATTTTGGGCCTGTGAAACACACCTGTAACCTTAGCACTCTAGAACTCTGAGGCAGGAGAATGCCAACCAGAAGCAACTTGGGGCAACTTCATGTAACTCAGTGAGACCCTGACTCAAAACAACAAAAGGTAGGGCTGAGGATGTAGTTTAGTGTGATGGCCCTGGGTACAACACCCAGTACTACAAAATAAAACCAGAAATAAGGGCTGAGCTTGTAGAGCATCTTAGTGGCAGAGAGCTTGTCTAGTGTGTGTGAGGCCTTGGATTCATTCTCAGTACTGCAAACAAGCAAAGAAGCAAACAAACATCATTTCTTCGATGGTTTATAGTTTTACTGTATAAATCTTCTATTTATTTGATTAAGTCTACGATCATATATTTTCCTGTATTTCTGGGCATTACAGTAAATATTTTTCCTAGTTTTCTTTTATTATAGTTTATTGTTAGTATGGAGACATATTTCTGATTTTTGTAACCTGCAACTTTACTGAATTCACTTATTACTTTCAATATTTTTTTGGCATTTGAATCTCTATAAAGTTTTCTACCATGTTGTTTATAAAGATCAATTTATTTTTTCCTTTTCAATTTGGTTAATTTTACCTCCTTTTCTTGTCTAATTTCTTTACCCAAGATTCCTACTATTATGATGAATAGAGATAACAAGAAAGACTTGCTTACCCTGTACCAGATCTCAGAGGAAAAACTCTGGCTGTGTCCATTACGATGCTAGTTGTTGGCTTTTCTTCAATGACCTCAATTGTGATAAAGAAGACTCTTTCTATTCCTAATTTACAAACAGTTTTTTATTTTAAAGAGAATAATAAAAACAATACACAATTTCATAAAAAGATCATAGGAAATTAGCAATGGCTATTGTAGTGCATATTGTTTTCTTTAAAATAGTAGCTTAAGGCCAGCCAAATAGCTCAGTGGATTAAAGCACCTGCAAGCAGGCATAGGAGCCTGGAGTACGATTCCCCAGCCTGCCGTGCCGGTCCCGCCCCCAGGGTGCACTGAGAGGGCAACTGAGACTGGCCATGGTGGTGTGCACCTCTAATCCCAGCTCGTGGGAGGCTGTAAACAGGAGAATCACTGAGTCTAATCTAGTAGTGAGACCCTGAACACACTGTAGACCTTTCCCTAAAACTACAAAAAAAAAAAGTTGCTCAGATCATGAGCATGTACGATTGATCAAACAATATAAACACGAACCATTCCTTTCAATGAACTAATAACGATTATCCTAACTATCGTATATATGTATGTATCTATATCTATATCTATATATATGACTGTTTATAAATTAGGAATAGAAAATTTTCCTTATCACAATTGAGGTCATTGAAGAAAAGCCAAAAAGTAACACCATAATGGATGTAGCCAAACAGAAAGCTTTTCCTCTGAGATCTGGTACAGGGTAAGATATATCTTCCTCCTTTTCTCCTTCCTCCATCCCAATTGTTGTTTTCCTTTCTGAGCAGTTAGTTTCCATTTCACAACATCTATTATAACTTTTGGTTTTTATTTACTCTTTTAGTTTCTTACACCAGGAAAACAATGTGATGTTTACACATGAGAGGCTGATTTATTTCACTTATGAGTATGGTCTCTAGTGACATCATTTGCCTATAAAAGTCTTGAGTTTATCTTTCTCAAGTTGAGTAATACTTCATTGTGTAAAAATGCCACATCTCTTTTATCCATTCCTCGGTTGATGGGCCTTTGGCTTGTTTCCAAGATTTAGCTAAGACAAATTGTGCTGCTATAAACATGGGTGCACATATGTGACTGTGATATGATGTTTTTAACTTTTCTGGGAAAATACACAGAAGAGAAATAGCTGGGTCAAATGTGACCTCTAATCCTACATTTTTGAGGACTTTCCACACCGATCTCCACAGTGGATGCACCAGTCTGCATCCCACCAACAGTGCAGAAGGACTCCATCAATAGTGCAGAAGGACTCCTTTTTTCCCACAGCACCTCCAGCATTTGTTATTGGTTAATTTTTTTGATGATAGCTATTCTTTCTGGAATGAGATGAAATCTCAGCGTTGTTTTAATTTGCATTCATGAATGATGAATGATGTTGAACGTTTTTTCAAGTTTATTTACCTCTTGTATTTCATTTGAGAAGTGTATATTCATCTCAAACACTCATTTTTGGATTCGATATTTGAATTTTGGGGGTCTGATTTAAAAACTTCTTTGTATGTTGTAGATACAAGTCCTTTGTCTTAGGGACAGTCAGCTAAATTTTTTTTCCCAATTTACTGCTTTTCTTTTCACCCTTTCAGTGATTTGTTTTGATGTACAAAAACTTTTCAGTGAGATGAGATCCCTGTTGTTGATTCTTTGAAGTACTTCCCGTGCAGTTTGTTTTGTGTTCATGAACTCTCTGCCTACCCCTATGTCTTTAAGATTTCTACATACTTTCTTTTCCAGTAGATTTACTGTTTCTATTTTAATATTTAGGGCTTGGGTCCATTTTGACTTTAGTTTAGTGCATGGTGACAGACATGGGTCTAGTTTTAGTCTTCAATCCTTCTTCAAGATCTGAAGATCTATCTTTAGTTTTATTCAAACGGTCTTGCCAGCTTTCAATGGAAGTTTTTTATTTCCTAGATATCTCTTTGAATCTGTTTCACACATTCCAGTTCTTTCCTGTATTGTTCACTCAAGGTTTCTATCATTTTATTATGCTCCTTTTTAAAAAAAATCTGTGTCTCCTTTAGATATGCTAAGCAATTTTTTCATTATGGTTGTCATTTCTTTTTTTAACCTGAGAGATTACTTCTGATCTGATTTTCTCCATAGCCTCCTGGGGTTGTTTCTTTACTTCAGTTTCTATCATTCTAAAAGTTTCAGCTGTGTGAATTCCAACTTCCTTGAGGTTGGTGTCTCCTTGATTTGTTCTGTGATGATCCTTGCGAGTTTTGGTAATAAGTAGCTATATTACTAGTTTCAAGGCCTCTCTAGGAAAAGTTTTGTCTTCAGGGATATTTTCTTTGTGTAAGAGATTCTTGGTTTGTGTCTGTTTCAGCATCCTACCTTCTGGACTGGGGATATACCTCAGTGACTTAAGTGCCTGCCTGGCAAGTGCAAGGACTCAGGTTCGATCCCTGGTACTGCATACCATGCAGGCCCTAGAACCACAGGCCTGCTGTGTTAACCATCAAAACTGGGCGTGGTGGCACATACCTGTAACGCCAGCACTGGGGAGGCTGAGACAGGAGCATCACTATTAGTCTGAGCTGTACAGCAAGACCTTGTAGCAAAATAAATAAATAAATAAATAAATAAATAAAACATTAAAAATAAAGATCCTACTTTCCCAATTAATTTCAGAGTGGAATTTCGGTCTCTCTTTGGCTCTGTCCTCTGTCTTTTGGTATAGGGTAGGGAGAGGTTATTACCCTAGAGCTTCCACATATTGCTATACAAGGGTGAACAACTCATTACAATAGGCGTGGTAACCTAGATACAGTAGTACAGTTGGCAATAACGATAGCAGTTAGCATATTTTGGGTATTGGCAAACTATGCAACTACTAGCTTTGTGCTTTGGACCATAGGAGGGAAGTCTATAGTTATGTAACAAAAGCAGTCATAAATTAGGTGCTTGTATACAAAGTGTTTCCCCTTGTTAGAGTGGGTTTACCCTGAGTTCCTCCAGATGAGCTGGTTGCTGTGTCCCAGGCACTTCCAGACCTGGCTGTCCAGCCTATAGGGGAAGGGGATGGGCCAAGAGTCCCGTTCCTCTGGACAGAGGCTCTTACAATGAGGAAGGGGCAGTGGGTGGAATCTTTCCCCTCTTTTGAGGCTCACAGAGGCTCCCTTGGTGGAGGAGTTTTTAATTTTTTGTTCTTGTGCTGAATTATAGAATCTTGATTAATACATGTCCTGGTGTAGTTTTATTTTGGTGATGGTTATTTGGAGCCCTATATGATTCTGACAAACCATGGTATCCATTAACCTGCTACTTCTGACCACAAGAGCAAACTCTAAAGTTATATAACAAAATCAAATATACCACGTAGTTGTATGCACTAACTTTTCCCACAGTGGAGTGATTTTACCCTTCTGTGGATGAAGTGTTGAATGAGGTTAAACATAGTAGAGTCAAGGGTGGAGGCCAAGAGTGATCACTTGAGTTTTAGGAAACTGGAAGCCATAGGAGGGAAAGAATAAAATAGAATGCAAAGGAGTAATCAAAAAGGGAACAGACACTGTTTACTCACTTGAAAGTTTAAATTCAAGAGGTAGTTCAGGAAAGAGAAAGAGAATCTGCAGAAGAAAACAAAAGAGTAGAGAGCGAGAAAGAGAAAAAAGAAAATAATAAAAATGTCCAGAAAAAGAGGGAAAAAGAAGAGAAAAGAAAACCTCAGAACCAAAACAACAACAACAACAACAACAACAACAACAACAAAACAAACAAACAAAACCAATATGACATTCAACAGACAAACAAGAGAGAATCAGGGTAGTGTAATACCTCTGGGGTTTACATTGCTGTGATAAGAGTCCATGTTGGATCCCAGAAATATGCGGTGTGCTTCAGCCAAGTCTGCCATGTGGTTTGTGCTGGGTCTGGAGGTGATCTTGGTAGCTGCATGTGGGGGCTGTGGCTGGCCTTTGTTGGTGGAGTTCTCCAGAGCCCACTGCTGGCTCTTCGCAGTTGCTTCAAACACTATTGCGTTGCTGGTCTTGTTGACTACTCGGCCCTCCGAAGGCACGTGTGCGCTGCGTGCCGGGGCTCTCTGTCTGGGATCTAAACGTTGCAGTCTCCACATTGTACACTTACCTAAAATGAAAGTTTTCTCTGACAAAAATTGTGGAATTATTTTCGGTAGTAAATTAATGGAAGGAAGAATGGTAGCTCTGTTTAATATATATATATATATTTTTTTTTTCTCTTGTTTTCAATTTTAATCCACAGACATTCTGGAGTGCAGATTCTCTAATATTTCAAAGGATCAAATACAAAATCAGCCTGCTCTTAATATCAAATAGCCCTTTATAGCAATAACATTTGCATTCATCTGCTACTTAATAGTTGTACAGGATATTTCAAAAACAAAATTATTCACCATTCTTATCTATGTACATTATTCAGGAGTAAATTAAAAAGCATTCATTTTTGGAATGAGAAAAGAAGAAGGTATTTTCCAGGAAAGAGACCTAGTCTAAAGGTCAGTGCTCTTTGTTGATTTATTTTGGAGATTCAACACAGGTTAAATGACTTCTAATTTTTTTCTTTTGGGCTATAATGTAAACCTATAAACAATTATTTTCTGCTAAACATAAATACTATTTAAATTGTTGTTTAAAAATTATGAATGAAGGTTTATTTTTCCTTTTACTTATTCTCACGAAGCAAAATGAAGTTACTTTGTAGTAGTAGACTGAAGAGTCATAACTGTTTGTATAAATCCATGCTTATATGCAAATGTGTTTTATGTAAATTTGAGTATTTTTTATATGGAAAGGAGTTGTGAAATATTTAATGTGCAAAACATATACACTATTCACATTCTAGTTAGATCTCCTGAGGGTCCATAAATTATATGAGACCTTTTCTGTTAGAGCTATCAAGGTTAAAATATTTGGGAAATTTCCATTTAAATATACCCATTGAAAAAATATAGTTAACTGTGCTTTCCCCTAAGATTACATTAAAATCTTAGCCAAGGACTTACAGAAAGATAAATTCACAAGGACAAATAAGATGAGAGGAGAAAGACTTATTTATTAATGCTTTAATTGCTTTTCTAACAATTTTTGGTTTGAATTTTAATTTCCTAACTCAGTGAGACTGGGGGAAAGGCATTATTTTTGGAGGTACTTAAACAATTGTGAATGCCTGCTTAAGTTTATAAGCATTCTCTTAACATAGCTTCCCATCTTTGGTCAACGCTATGTTGGGATGTGCTTTGTCTCCCACAGCTTCCTGGGCTGAAATATTGGTCCCCAATGCGGTGACGCTGAGATGGTGGGACCCTCACGAGATGAGGCCGGGTGGAAGCTGGCTAGGGAATGGTGGCTTCACCCTCCCAAATGGATTTCTTCTGTCTCTAGAGTATGCCGTTGTGAAATGAGGCCACCTCATGCTCTTGGTGCTCCGCCGGCTCCTTGTCTACTCTGCCACACTGTAGGACAGCTTAGGAGCCCTCACTGGGATGCTGGTACCATGCTGTTTGGATGAATCCACTGCTAGAATTGTAAGCCAAGCTAACATTTGAAAAAGAAAGCACCCATCTAAGGAATTTCATTATAACAATGTAAAGCAAATAGACAAAGGCAACAAATAATTAAACAGAAACAACCTGTACTTTGGGTAACCCTACTGAGATTACCAAAGCATCAGATAGTTATGTTTCTATGTCTAAGTTTGGGAGAGTGGATTGGAGGAGAGAGTGGGATGGTGCTATGGCTTGTGTCTGGGTGTCCTCCTCAAGCCTCATGCAGTCATGGGGCAGATTCTAGAGTTGTGATGGATCCAAGGCTTACTACTGGGTTATGGGTGTGAGTGCTACACCCACCCTTGGGTGGGCAGCCTGCATGCAACAGAAGCGAGGGAAAGAGGCTCGCTCTCTGATGCTGCTCCCTTTTTGCTCTTGCTGTTTTCCACACCATGAGCTGTTGCCTTCTTCCATGTGCCACCCTGCCTTGGAGCCAGTCAAGCGTGGGCTGAAACCTCTATAAACTGTGACCTAAGCAAACCTTTCCTCCTTTAATCTTCGGTGTTGGGTATTTTATCTCAGCAATGACAGAAAAGTGACCAAGACAGATGGCAGGTGATTCCTATAGAGTCTTACCTTGCAGTCTGTCTTTGATTCAAATATTGAAACATCCTTCCCTTATTTATGAGCCTTGTTTTTAAAATTTAGGGCTGGCTAGATAGCTCAGTGGATTAAAGTGCCTCCTGAGGCAGATGTAGGGACTGGGGTTCGATAACGTGGTGTGCCATGCTGGTGCCACCTCTGGGGCATGCTGAGATGCAGTGGAGACTGGGCATGGTGGCTCATGCCTATAATCCCAGCTCTTGGGAGGCTGAAAACAGGAGGATCACTACAAGTCCAATCTGTGTAGTAAGACCCTGCAGACCCTGTACTAAATACATAAAAGAAAAAAAAAACTTAGACTACCCGATAATTGATTGCAACTAGAAAGTTGAATTTAACAAAATTTTGAGTAGCGCTAATTTTACTTTAACTCTTATAAACACTGAAATTTGCTCATATTTTCAAAACAAAGTTACTAGGATTTATTTATAAATAACTTACCTAGATATTTCCTTTGTGTTAGAGTCAACCAGGGACAAAGCTTTTAGTGTAACAATAAATAATGGGCGATCTGATTTTAGAGAAAAATAAAAAGTATGAAATTGGAAAATAAAATAATGAAAGTCACATTAAAGAACTGGAAAATTGGCTAATGTGGTTTTCAGTTTAGAGTTAGATTTGGCTTGAATCCTAAGCTTGCTGCTTACCAACCTTTTCTTTTTAAAATTTTGTTTTATTTTTTAAGGGAATAGAAAATAATGATAATAAAAAAATTAGAGATGATACAGCATTTCACTAAACAAAACAATATGAATTTGACATTTTTTGTTGTGTTGCAGTGTTGTTTTCAAATTAGTTGTTCAGATTACCAGATAATATGCATGCAAAATTGGAAAAAAGTTATGAAATGTAAAAAGAAAATAATTTAAACATTAATTTTTCTTTTCCATAGACCAACAGAATTATTGGCCTTTTTTCAGTCTCAGTTTATTTACCTGAGAAAATAAAAATGGGGATAGATATATAATCTGTTATAGCACTTTTGTGAGTATTCAGTGAGATTAAGCATATGATGGATTTAGAACACTACCTTGGATATTCTTAGGTATGAATGACAGAAGTATATTAATGTTGTGGACTCTTACATCTACACATAACAGAAGTACCCTGTGGGTAGCTCATGTGACTTACCTTAATACAACTCTGGAACTAAGAAGAGCCTCCTTGAAAATCTCTTTTGGCAGACCTTCCGTGGATTTCTCTACATACTTGAAGAAGACAGTTTCTCCCTCTAGAAAAATGGCAAATGAATTCAATATATAAAGATAATGGTTCCTACTTTGACTTTGTTCCAGGGAGGCCAGACAAGAGCCAGCATCTGTGCTGGAGAATCTGCATCTCTGTTTTCATTCACTTATATAAGGAGCTATTGTTAGTTTACATCACTGTGTGGGGGTTCAGCTGGCATAACCAGATGCTGGAGTGTTTTAAATGTATGAGCCCAGTATTCCTGTGTGACTCAAAGCATTGTTTACTAATGACATTAAGTGTAGGGTAGCTCATTTTAAAAAATTGGCCTATTGTATAAAATGAAGCTGATTTAAAATAAGACCATGTATTTTATTTAATCCGAAAATTAATGTTCCTGTAGCAAATGCAAAACCATTTTAACAGCTACCACACAATTCTAATAAAAAAAAATCTGGCAAAACATGTTACTTACTGTTAAGCCTACTTTACATATACTGAATGGAGACAGCTTTTTTAATTTTAATTTATGGAATGTATAATAGTAAGAACTCAAAATCATAATGTTCACAGAAAGTAATGCTTTATTAGCTATAATTCATATACCCTGCGACTAGGCGTGAATTCCTTTTGAGTTAAACATAAAAATGCAAAAAACAGTGCTAGTATACTTAGAAAGAAAGTGACTTCTGTTGTAACTGGCTGCTGCAAAACATTTTTTTTAAAGTTAGAGAAAATAAAAAGGAATAATCTAAAAAGTGGTTTTAAAATTTTTAAAAATCAAATCAATACTTAGAGCTGTTAACTTTCAGCCTCATCTGAGACATCAAATTTTATGATTATATGTCACAGAAAAAGCCTATTCATAGAAGTAAAACAAAGAGGAGGGACAAATCACTTATATCTTCATATATGATGAGAAGACTTTTTTAAGCTAGAAAGCTTACCTAAGAACACACTTGGAGAGAGCTGTCTTCATAGTGGGGTGCACCCCCAACAGGTTCTTGTCAGCAAACACACGAGCTTTCATGTTAATATAATGAAATATGGTGCTGTCCCTTGTAGGCTACATTTTTCTGTATCTTCTCAAATCAGTGTCCTCATGATATTTTGTCCAACTCTACCTGCATCTAAATTTGAAGTTTGCTCTGCCGAAAATTGTTGGTGGGCTTATTTATTTATTTATTTATTTTTTGGCGGAACTGGGGATTGAACTCAGATCCTTGCGTTTACCAGTCAAGCACTTATCCTACTGAGCCATCTCCCCAGCCCTTGGTGGGCTTATTTACTACTCATCTTCTTTCGCTTTCCTTTCTGCATTCATCCAAATGTTTTGTAATGCACATAACAAGCATTAATACAAATCACAAGGAATGGCTATTTTGTTCAAGTGTCAAGAAAGATGTTCCTTCTTGCCTCAGTGTTGGTAATTAGTTTAACTTCTTCAGGCTTTTAAAGAAAATGTTGGAAGCCAATGCAATTATACATGTATTAGACTGGTAATCTCTTTAAGGTGGGTGAGTCAATTGAATTTTATAACAAGCCGCTGTGTATATAGAAGACATCTGAGTCTTGGTTATTTAAAAAAGACAGTGTCATGCATACCTGTAATAATAAATATTTATATGCTTATAAGTCTACATCTTAAACTATTGTGGAATCTGTATCTGTCAGGGGTTTATAAATTTTAGACTACAACCAGGCACTTAGGAACATTTAATAAATCTAATATTTTCTGGTGGTAGGGATGAAATTCAGGGCCTGTGTGTGAGCCAAATGTTCTACCACTGACCTACATCCACCAAGCGTTCATGCATTGAAAATTCTCAGGCCTTCATCGATGACGTAGCATTTTCAGATACACTTACATTTTTTTTTTCAAAGTTTTATTGACAAACAGATAGCAATGAGACAGTTTCAAATCAAATCGGAAGGACAGTTTCAACAATACACTTACATTTAAAGATGAAAAATTTCAAAAAGACGTGACCTTAGAAAAAAAAGTAAAATGAATATCCATATACTCATCACCTGATTTTAGTAATAAAGGCTTTATCATTGCTTCCTAATTTTATTTTGTAGAAGTGTTTTATATAATCTCTTCCAGAAGAATAACAAACTACACAGAAGTTGCACAACCCACAAAAACACTGCTCTGTACATCTTCATCTCAATGTTCCAGTTATCTGAAGAGATATCACTTGCAGTCATGTCCTCCAGCCCCCTGGGTAACCAGAATTATGCCTTCTGTAGCCATAGAGTAATTTTGCCTCAGGAATTTTATATAAATTGAACCATATAGAATGTACTTTTGTGTCTGTCAAAATTTACTCAATATTGTGTTTAGGATTCGCTTACACTATAGCACTTTATGTAGCTTGTTCATTTGTTGTGTAGCATTGAACTGTATAGCCCACTACTTATTCGCTTTAAATCTGTGGAACACTTAGGATCTTTCTACATGTTAGTGTTAGAAATAGCTGCTGCCATTAATATTCTTGAACATGTGTTTTGGTGAATATATTCATGCATTTTTGTTGTGTACACATTCATTAAAGAGTCTTCAAGCAAATTCCAGACATTGTCACTCACTAACCCATACCTCAATGTAATTTAGTGTGAATCTTTAAGTAGAATGACATTTTCTCATGTAACTTTACTAGCTTTAACCATCTGATGCCTTGTCTTTATTAGGTTAATTGCATTTTTAAGTGGAAAGAGCCTCTTCTTTAGGATAGCTTTTGAATAAAATAAGCTGAAAAAATTGAAGTTGAAAGATGCCTAAGTTGACGGACAGATCAGCCAATAATCAACAATGCTTTCTGGTGAAACAACTCTCTCTTTGGCACTTTTTAAAAATGTTTCTGTGAATTGAAACCAATGTTTTTGTCCAGAGTTATAGCCTACAGTGAGAGAGAGAGAGAGAGAGAGAGAGAGAGAGAGAGAGAGAGAGAGAATTATCTTGGTAAATTACTAAATTTCTCATTCTGGGGCTGGGGAGATGTGCAGCAGCTTAAGCACCTGCCTGCCAAATGCAAGTTCCCAAGTTTGATCCCTGGGACCCTGGGCGCACTGTGCTGGCCACTGAAACAGGCGTGTGGCAAACACCTGTAATCTCAGCACTGGGGTGGCTGAGACAGGAGGATCACTATGAGTCTGAACTGTGTAATGAGACCCTGTACCAAATATATAAATAAATAAATAGTTAAAATTATTAAAAAATAAAATAAATATTTTAAATTGATCATTCTGGGTCAAAGTTATGATGCTCCTGCTTCAGCCTCCCAAGAGTGCTGAGATTACAGATGTGTGATACCATCCCCAGCTGTTTGGCAATATTCTTAATCATATACAGACTAGAACTGGAAGATACTTTATGAACACTGACTACAATAACATTTTTTCTCAATTTTACTCTTTTTTTTGTGTGTTTTTAGTAAGGGTCTATAGGGCTTACAGGGGCTTACTACATAGATTGGACTTGTAGTCATCTGCCTGTGTTCAGCCTCCCAAGAACTCAGATTATAGGTGCACACCACCATGCCCAGTCTCAATCGCCATCTCAGCGAGTCCCGGGAAGGGGCCAGCATGACAGGCCGGGGATTGAACCTCCAACTCCTGTGTCTGCCTAAGCAGGTGCTTTAATCTGCTGAGCTATTTGGCTGGCCCCACCTTTTTTTTTTTTTTTACTATTTTTTTTTGTATTTTCTCAATTTTAATAAGTGTTACTTCAACCATATAAAACATATAATCTCATATACCATAGAAACATGGCAAATATCTATAATCCTTGTCAATAAGTAAAATTGTACCTACTATCATAATTACATATAACATATTGTTATATTATATCATTTACATTCGAGTTCATTGTCAAACTCTCCCTCCTCATACCGGCTAAGCGAGTGCTCTACCCCTGAACCAGATTGAAAAACCTTTGCACTTTTTTGTGACTGTCCTCAAGGCCTTGTCATGTTGCCCAGGCTGGTCTTTCTGTCCTTAAGTTTTCTTCACAACTTAGCCCCTGAATACCAGGGATTGCAGGCATAGGCCACTGAGCCTGGCATATACTTTTATTCTGATTTTTTTCTTTGCCGCAAAACAATGCAAGCAACAACAACAACATTAATAAGAGTTAGAATTTACTATCATTGTAGATCACGTACCATGTTCGTTTTTTCCACATAAAATATTTACACTCTTTAGAACAATGCTCTAAGATGGCATTATTTAATCTAATGATTTAATAA
>NW_004524675.1:8376446-8378583 GCF_000260255.1 Octodon degus | reverse complement strand
TAATAATAATAATAATAATATATGCCTATATTACAAATGAGCAAAGAGAATCTCTGAAAATTTAAATAATTGTTTCCATTGTCATATAGCTGGTAAGTAATACAGGCACGATTGCAATTTGTTTTTCTTCTACTGGGTCAAGGTTTCTTTTATACAAAGTAAACTCACTCTACATTACTACAAGACTCCATGCAAATACAGTTCTGACCTCTTTAATGCAGTTATGTTAACTTTCAGTACATTCTAAAATAAATGACAGTAAATAA
The DNA here is from genome assembly GCF_000260255.1 of Octodon degus. NCBI lineage: Eukaryota > Metazoa > Chordata > Mammalia > Rodentia > Octodontidae > Octodon > Octodon degus. The sequence continues at coordinate 8,378,317 of NW_004524675.1, read as the reverse complement.
TTTTGTATTACTAGCCTCACGGGGTGTAAGTTTGTAAAAAATTTAATATATTTTCTTCTAATGTTTGTAAAAAAAGCAATAAACAATTTTGGTATTTTTTACACTATATATAGTTTTAAAAATATATTTAGGAATCTAATTTTATAACTGAGTAACCTCAAATTATAGTTACAAAATTTTTACAATAAACAGCTAAATTTTATCTAACTTCACTCATCATTGTGGTATGCTGGGACATTAATTAGATACAAAGTTAACAGGAAAACTTTGACAAACTTTTAGCTCATGGTTTATATGGTGCCAACAATGTATAGGATCAAAACATTCATTTTATTTTATTTATTTTACGTCAAATTTACTCCTCTGCCATATATTGCTGTTTCTTCAATTTCTTTTTGGATAGGTTTTTCTTTGATGCAACCTCCTCTTCTGAATTAGGGGCAGTTTGTTCCTCTTCTGGAAGGCTCATTGTAACATGCTGGAAGAGCTCATGTATATGCAGTGGTGAACTGTGTGAGTTCTGTCCACTAGAACATACCCAATCTTCAATGACCAGAGAATCTATAACTAACCTCTTAAGTCCAGCAGTGCTTTCTGCATTTCTAAGCCTGTGCAGCCGCTTGTGCTCCCTCTTATACTCTTTCTTTTTTGGTTTTAAGACCATTCTCACTACATAGTTCAGGCTGGCCTTGAACTCACTAAAGTTCTCCTGCCTCCTGAGTTCTGGGAACAGGGGTGCGCTACCTAACTCAGCTTAACAATTCTTTTGGTGCCACTCTCCTTGCACTCAGCAGCTCTGTTTAGCCTGGGCACACCAGTTAAACTGGAATTGCATACGCTGCTTTTCCACAACTATTACATTGTGATCGTGAACCTAGGTTAAAAAATGTTATTTTAAAGGTGAAAATGTAAGTAGCTCTTCCAATATACAAAACCGGGCACTTTCACAGGCATTCTTACAGTGAACGTGAAGATTTGAACCTCTTGGTTTGCATGATTTGGTGATATTTTCTAAATCAAAAGTGTAGCAAACCTTTTGTACGATCACCTTGGGCTGCTTACAGGCAAATGAAACATTCTAAAGGAAAAATTATTATGTTAGAATTCTATTATGTTGAACTTTACTTTGGTAATGAGGAGCCATGAAATTTGGCTATTCTGAAATCATACTGTTAGTTTGATATCAAATTATATTTTACCCTTTAACCCTTAGATGCTTTCAATAAAAAGAATAAAAAAAAATTGGAAGCAAAAATTTTTTAGAAAATTTTTGAAGGATCTCAATTTATAATGCTTGAGAAAACCTGCTGTATATCAAACTTGCTTGAGTCTTTTTTCTGATTAAAGATTAAAATTATTAAAAACTAAAGGTAAATTGCTGCCTATGTGTTAAATGAAATACTAGGATTCTAAACTTAATAAACAATTACCATGGGGATTTCATATTCTTTCTTTTGAGACTTAAAACATGTTTTCCAGATTTGCTTGTCTGCATTCTTGTTGTGGACAATATTTGTAAAGGTCCTTAGGAGATTGGTGATAGGCTCCAGCCTGAGTATAAACTGTTAAACTGTTATGGCCCTGGTTCAGCAGGGTTGAATCTCCAAAATGATACCTTATCTTCCCATGGACCACCTCCTCCTTCACCCCCACCCCATCCCTGATTACAACTCCCTTTTTGCCTTTCCTGCGCCACAAGGGAAGTCCCAATCATCTCCTTAGGTGTTACTGAACCTGCACTGAAACTCTGCCCTTAGCAAAATCCATAAAATCTTAGCCTCCCTGTCTCACGTCAGAGGATCCCTGCCACCTTCCTGCAATCTTCTCTCCAAGTTCTCAATATCAATAAAGGCCTTTCTTTCTTTTTTTTT
>NW_004524675.1:8374864-8376346 GCF_000260255.1 Octodon degus | reverse complement strand
AGAGAGAGAGAGAGAGAGAGAGAGAGAGAGAGGTGAAGGTATGAGAGCATGTGTTTGTGGTTCTCTTTGTGTGTGTGTGTGACTATGTGTGACTATTTCTGCTTGTGGGTAGGATGGAGAAGAGATTATTTACAAGGTTAGAAGACAAAGATTCTAGAAATTCATAATTCTAAATGATAGGAAGTGATCTCACTATGTGAGATGCTTGGAAAGCAACTATGAAGCAGAGCATGTTAAAAGGGAAAGAAATTTTTTATTTTTGTTGCTGGTATGCCTACATAAGCCGTTTCAAACATATGAGAGTAATAAGATGAAAATTTCATTCACTCTCCATTCTCTATTATCAACAGTAATTAAATTAAAATTTTGTTTTAAGCTCATCTTTATGAGCAGCTTCGTTTTTTGTGTGCTTACATTCTAATACTATAGCCTACATAAGTAATTCAAATTAGTGAGCATCCGATTTGGCAGAAAGAATGCAGTCCCCTTCTCCACTATAAACAGCAGTTTGAAAAACTGGATACAGAGAACAAACTGTTCACTTAGCATTGCAGTTACTTTGTTCTATTTCTCTGTGATATGCTCTAATTTTATTACCACAAACAAATGAAAGGCATAGGGATAGGAAGTGGGGTACAGGCCATATCCTGATTTGGCTTTCCATTGTGATTTGTTCTGATTCCATTTGTACATTCAAAAATGGCTATTGTGAAATTAAATTTTCTTGGCATATCTAGGCTATCATTTCCTTTTGTGCCACAAAGCTTATCTTCATTCTGTGGGTTGACATGATTCATGTCTAGCTGGTCATTCTATCATTTTAGTGGGTGAAGCTTGTCCTCACTGAGAATATGTTATGTTTAGGAATTACTTTCTCTTTAGCCATTGGCTGAATGTCTGTTCTTAACCTCAAATTTTGTGTAATTGTCATCCTTGTGTGAGCCACATCAACCTCAAAATCACCTGGATGGTTGTTAAAAGGCTTATTCCTACAAATTTATGAAATAAAAATGAAAGGATCTTAATTTGTATTGTCTCCATTTTGTTATCTTCTCAAAGATCTGCTGTTCTTACACTAGCCGGGCTCTTCGTTTACTCTCCATTTTTCCTTTCCATGGTATATTCCCCTGTTTCTTAATGAGTCTTTCCCTCTTGATAACACTATCTAGACTCTAATGTCTCAAAAAGTACTATGATGATCAAATATTTTAAGCCAACGTGGCTAGCACTATGGTGCTCAGTTGTTTGGTGAAATGTTACTTCAGATATTTGTGTGAATACATTTTGTACATCAGACTAACAGGCAACTTGCTAATTTTACATAAAGGAGATTGTCTATATGAATGGACTGTATTCAGCCACTTGCCTAAATAACACTTAGATTTTCTGAAGAAGAATGATGCTTTGTTTTCGAGACAGGGTCTTGCTGTGTCTCTGTCTTGTTTACTTCTCTTTCATGGTTGAGACAAAATACCTGATGCC
>NW_004524675.1:8373696-8374764 GCF_000260255.1 Octodon degus | reverse complement strand
CTGCCTCCAAAGCAGAGTGGTACATGGAAGGGGGCAGCAGTTCATGGTGGTGGGAAACAACCACCCTTATATTGGGTGCAGGTTATCCACCCAAGGGGGGGGTGTAGCACTAACACCCATAACCTTAACATTAGACCATGAATCAACCACAAACTCCAGAAGCTCACTCTATGACTGCATGAGGCTTTGGGGACACAAACCCTAACACATTGAACTCACTGTGTAGCCCCGGTTGGTCTCAAACTCTCAAATGTCCTCCAGACTCAGCCTCCCTGGGGTTACAGTGATGGGGTTACAGGCATGTGCTACCATATCTGGCCAAGAAGAGTGAGCTGTGCTTCAAGGCTGTAAAATGGAAATCATGCGTGGGCTTCCAGAGTGCCTTAAAGATTTAAAACTTGCCAAGCCATTACATTCTACCATTACTGTGGTGCAAGGAAATTCCTTAAAATCTTCTTCTCCAACTCTTCTTACTTTTTTTGGTGAGTGACCCCTCCCTCAAATTCTGGTGTTTATGTTTGCAGCACCTCCTTTGCACCTTCCACACTGTGGATTTATGAGGTTGGAGGACCTGATTCTATCTTGAATCTTACAGCCCTGACAGCTTTCCCTCAACTGGCCTCTAGCATAAAGCCTTATACGGAACAATGAATTCCTACTTATCTACCAGCTAGCTTTTTTTTTTTTTTTTTTTTTTTTTTGTGGTACCAGGTATTAAGCTATGGAACCTGGCATTTCCTGATTTGGATTGCCATTGAATATGTTGAGAATACTAAAGTTATATATAGTTCAAATGCAACATTATTCTCATGCCTTGACCTTTGCAATACAGGTAGTTTCCATAGGATTAAAAGTATTTTAAAATACACACATCATTTCAGATCTTCCTTGGCCCCATTTTCTTTTGTCTTTTCCTATTGTCTCAAGCAGATCATTGCATCCTGAATTGGATAAATGGGAACAAATCATATTTTTGTTATTTTGTTTTGGGACAATTTTTGTTTCAAGCTTTGAAAAGATGAGTAATGACATGAGAAAAGATTTTGTAATTTTAACAATTAGTCTCAG
>NW_004524675.1:8358370-8362854 GCF_000260255.1 Octodon degus | reverse complement strand
GTTACAGGGCAGAGAACTCCATATAGCATACTTGCTAAGTCATTTCTTCCCTTTAATTTCTATTGTAAAAGTAGAACACACTGAGTGTAATGCTCCTCAGGGCTTGTGTGTTGACAGACGCTAATGGTATATTATTTACTATCACAATGTAATTTCAGTCTAGTGTATATAGATAAAAAATGAGAATCAAATTTATATTTTTGAACCAGACTTTCTAAAATACAATACTGTTTATTGACCTCATAATTTCTCTGAAAGATCTGACTTAGGAACCTCCCCAACTCCCTCAGGCATCTGGATCTTTGAATCCCTCTGTCTCCCTCTTGCAGTCCTTTGTTATGTAAATAGTCTGGTCATTATGGCTAAGGACTCCCTCTCTCATCCCTCCCCACTGTCTGATTCTTATACTTTTGCATTACAAAAGAATAGCTTCAGCAAAGAAGGCATTCTCAGAGCAAATGGAAAAGGAGAGACTGTAAATGGACAATGACAAGATTATCTTTACTGAAGCTAGGGAGAAGAGGAAAACATTTATGCACATTAAACATCTTTTTTCTTTGTAATGCCCAGAAAATCTAAAAGAGCAAGAAAAAAGAAAACCACCACCTGAAATCTCATCATTTTGTCCTTTATGTTTTCTGAGGGTCTGATCATCATGCATTAACATATATAACTGATATATAGTAATATTATAACATGTACTAGATACTGTAAGCCATATTTTAAGAATATGATATGATCAACATAGAGTTATTGATATTCAGAGAAGGCATAAGAAAGGCAATTACAGGTCAATCTAACAAACATGTGTCATCTGTTGGATTATATCAGCCTCACAAAATGATTTAGAGATTATACCTACTCTATCCATTTTTGAGAAGTTTTGGATGTGATTGGAATGGCTTTTTATGATGTGATTGGAATGGTTTATTGGATTGGTTTATTGGAACCATTAATGTGATTGGAATGGTTCATTCTTTGAATGTTTGGAAGTTTCTATTAGTAATATTGCTTGGGCTTGGAATTTTTCATGTGACATGAATTTTGATTTCTGGATCAATTTCTTCAACAGTATAGAAGCACCTAGGTAATTCAATTTTTGTTTGTCTATTTTTATTTGAATTAGTTTTGTAAGCCATACTCTAGAATTTTTCAATTTCATCTAAATTGTAAGATATTTTGACATAAAAGTTTTGATCCACTCAAATTATTTTATGTTTACATTGTTTCTAATATTTTTCTTCTTATCATTATTTCTTTCTACAAGCTTTTTCTCCTTAATTATGTAATTCTGGAATAGAACAGAATTCTCTTGCTTCATTTTCTACTACTGCCTGCAGAGTGTCTTTTGCCCTGAGAATGGTGTGATAGATGAAAAATGAATGCTCCTATTTTGATATGCCTTCCATGGAGTTTCGCTTGCCTGAGTCTGGGCTGGACAGTGACAGCACTGATAAACAGTGAAGGGCAGAAGTGGTCCTGGTCAGTTTTGTGCTTTGATTTAAGAAGAATGAGAGTTTCTATCTTCTTCTCTTGGAACTCTGAGCTGCCATGCAGTTCTGATTCTTTGGCAGGAGACATCCTGGAGAGAAGCTTTCAGATTATGGGAGATGAAGAAAGGTCCTGGGGAGCTCCGGCTTCCAGCCATACCCAGCAAGGAGCAGGGGAATTACATGATACCATTTAAACCCACAAACGAGCCCTAAATTCTTTGAAGTTTCCTGAGTAACTCTTACTAATGCCATAAGAGGAAGGGGAGGTGACCAGCAAAATTCTGCCTGAATTTAGACTTAAAGAGCTGAAAGATATGCTGCAATGTTACTGATTTAGGCAGTAAGTTTTTAGCTTGTGTCACAGTAACAGATAACCAAACAAAGGACATCTTGCCTTATGTGCTATAATTCTGCTTGCGTTGCTATTCTGCAGGCTCTCTGAAAAATGTGCTCTACGTATGAGAGTATTTTTAATGGACTTTCCTAGGTCTCTAGTGGGATGATTTTTGTATTAACAATAAAATATGAACAGCTAGCATGGTAAAATAATTGAGATATATAAATTTACTAGTTAGGGAAGAAATATATTGATTAATGTAATTGCCCTAAATAAAATCATGAAGGTAGAAAACAAACAAGATGTATTTATGGGTTGTAAAATAATAAGAAATATGCATATTGATCCCTGCTACTAGTCCCTGACACAGAGCTTATAAACTATGGTAATTTCCTGATGGTGTGCTTGGAGCATATCTTGTTGCAATGAGGTAACTCTTGGAGGCCCCTAGAGAGCTTCAGATGAGGCTTGATTGCTAGGGGAGTCTAACATGTAATTAGAGGCTTGAAACTTTCTGTCCCATTCCTCAGCCTAAGAGAAGGTCAAAAGTTAAGCTAATCACCAGTGGACAATGATGTAATCAATCATACCTATGCAATGAAACTACCTTAAAAACCCAAGAGGAGAGAATATGTAGGTTTTCCAGGTAGCTGGATACATGGAGGTCCTTGTATCATGGCATACCTGGTAAGGATATAGAAGCTTCTTCTGCCTGCTACTGTACCTTGCCCTACAGATCACCTGCATGTGTCTGTTCATCTGCATCCTTTGTACTGTTCTTTACAACAAACCAATAAATGTGTTCTGCTGAGGTCCTTGAGGCAATCTCACAGATTAGTTACTTCTAAGAAGGAGAATTCTGATTTGTAACTAGTTGGTTAGTGGGAGGTAAAACAATCTGGGGCATGTAGTTATCTTTGGAATTGGGGAAGGGGAACAATTTGTGAATCTGCACCTTCATCCTGTGGGATCTAATGCAGTCTCAAGGTAGATTCTGTCAGATTGAATTGAATCAGAGAATACTGAGCTACAGGTCCCTTAAAAATAATCTACAGACTTGGTGGTTGGTGAGGGAACATTTTCTCACATCTGAGGTCACAGAAATGTTATATATTGTGAGAAAAACTGAGTTTATTGATTACTATAATCTTAGAGGGCTAATATATTAGTTTTCTGGAGTGGAAATTTTTGAAATGAAATTCAGGAAGGAGAAATTAAAATTCTAGATAAAGATGATACTTTTAATGATACACAATTAAAATCTTATTTCATTACTTTTGGATGAAGAGTACTGTGTGATTTGAGATGCAAAGTAATTCAAAAATTCTTGCCTATCTGGAAAGAAGTGTGCCTAATATGGATAGTTTTCAAATACCTCTCCTAGGGACACAGGTTGGAGGTGTTGTCACTTGGAGAACAAAACAGGAAGGAATTCAGCATGATCTGCGTCTTCTACACTTATTTGGTCTTTTATCAATTGTACTTCCTTGTAAAATTGCATTTGAACACAGTTTGAATTAGCTAAAAATTGCTTTGTTTTAAAAATTACCTCAAAAAAACCTCATAAAGCTACTGTTTTACACATTCACTCTCAAAGTAGATTGTAAATTTTCTTTGAAGAGGGCCTTGATCGTCTCTGCTTCTGAGGAATGATTTGTGTCTTGCTCTCGTATAGTAGGAGAGAAAACATGTATGCGAAGTAGTACATAATGAGCAAACATCAACAAGTAGCAAAAATACAGTTAGTTAATAGAGGGAAATATCTTCAAGTTCAGTTGACAAAAAGTGTAAATTAAAACAAAATGCTATTTTTCATGTGCTAAATTAGCTGAGATTGAGAATAAAGGAGGTTTTAAATCATAAATGTGATGAAATACAGTACACGTTCACCATGTGAAATGCCACACTGTGGTATCATTTTTGCAACTTGCTTCATGTTTCAGAAAAAAATGTGACTATGTCTGCAGACAGAAAAGAAGAAAAAGATAAGGCAAATGTGATAAAATGCTAACATCTAGGGAACGTGGTAAAGATTTCCCATATTACAAAGCACTCTGGAATTCTTTGTATTATGGAAAATGTTTTTATCTGTGTCTTCTCTGCTACTCTTAAGTTAAATCAAATTATACATCTTCAAAAGTGAGAAAACGATACGATATTAGAGATCACTATACTAACATGATTAACATAGAACAAATATGTATCAAGGAAAAAAGAGAATATTGAAAATCAGTATGGGTGTCATAAAGGGGACATCTTATGTATTGTGAGTGGGAGCAAAAGTTAGAACAACTCCACCAAGCATTTGTGTGTGCGTGTGTGTGTGTGTGTGTGTGCGTGCATGCGCGTACATGCATGCATGTATGCACGTATTAGGAGAGGTTAGGTAAATATACTAATTAAAAATAAATTTTAAAATAAGTTCCTAGATTATACTCCCTACATGGTCTGAAAAGATGCTAGCCAAATTTTTCTGAAATATACAATTTTATTAGACAAAATCATGTATATAAAATATATAAAGTATACATTATATAATGTATATAAAGTCTTGTGCAAGGAGCATTGCATTTTTTTTCAAAGTTTTATTGATAAACAGATAGCAATGAGACAGTTTCAAATCAAATTGGAAGTACAGTTTCAACAAATAATAC
>NW_004524675.1:8339529-8357850 GCF_000260255.1 Octodon degus | reverse complement strand
GCAGCATCTGCAGTGGCATCCATCAAACCTCTCTCTTCCTTTTTGCACTGCCTACGCGCTCCACAGTGAAGATAGGAGCTCCTCCAAAGTGGCTCCACTGCGAAGGTCAAGCTCCTCCAAAGACTGAGACTTCTCCCTGGGAGTGGGGCAGGGCAGCAGGAAACCAGGCAGGGCAGCTTCCTGCCTTTCTCAATTCCTGGGTCTTGCCCACCTGAAGGGCGAGACCCCCATGCTGGGGGAGCTGATTCAGCCAAGTTGACACAATGTATCAACTAACACAATCCACCCCTTGTCAATTTGGCAACTAGACCTATACTTTTAAAGCCAATTTCCAGGTACACAGACATGCTTAAACATTTTACAAATTGAACATTGCATTACATTAGAACTATGACATGTTACCCCTGGCCTGCCAAAGACTCATGCACAACCGTTTAGGCAAAAGACATTTTAGTCCATCTCTAAGAGTTGACAAAGTCCTACCAGTTTCAGCAACACTGAAAAGTCCAAGTCCCAAGCTTCCAAGATCTAAGGCAAACTCTTAGCTGTGAGCCCCTCTACAAATGAAAAGTTAAACACTTTTAACATTCACAGGCACAAGATAAGCATTGCCATTCCAAAAGGGATACACAGCAGGATAAAAACAGTTGGGACCAAAACAAGTCCAAAGTCCAGAAGGGCAAATGTTAAGTCCTGTAGTTCCTTGGGGATCATCCAAAGCAACTTGTAGTGAGTTGTGTGCTTCAAATGCCTTACGTGGCTCCACTGCAATGGTACTTCTGCTGGTAGCTCCTACAGCTTTTCTCTCAGGCCTGCTTTGCTCCCTTTTTGCAGCTTTTCTTAGACCATCCACATTCCTGACTTTTTTAAACTTCTGAGGTTTCCACTGGATAGGTTTCTCACTCACAGCTTCACACACTGCCCTCTCAGGGACACACTGCCTGGCCTCCCAGGCCTTCTTCTGAAATCTGGGTAGAAGCCTTCTGAACCTCAGAATGCCCTCATTCTGCATGCACCTACAACCAAAGCCACATGGATGATGCCAAGGGCTCCTGCCCGCTGGAGCAGTAACCAGGCTTCCTTCTCAGCAGTGGAGATACTCTCAGCTCTGTCTTCACAGTCCACAGCCTTCCTGGTTCTTCCTTTCTGGCCAAAGTCACAACATTTTAAATCATCCTTTTGGGCTTTTTGCTCTTGATTCTTAAAATAAATCTGTCTAAAAGCCCCCAGTAACAACCTGGCCACTGCCCCAATATTTGGCTGCTTTGAAATATCTTTTGCCAGGTTGATCAGTCCGCCATGCTTAAACTCAGTCTCAGGCAAAGTTTCTGGGCATGAGCAAAATGCAGACAGCTTTTCTGCCAGGTCAAAACACAAATGATCCGGAGTCCAACAACCAATGCAGTCCTTCCCAGCAGAAACGTCCGCAGCCTGGTCTTTACAAGCAGGCTTTCTGTCAGTCTTCTGGTCTGAGCTCTGACCAGAATCTCCCAAACAAAACAGCCAAAGCTGTTTGAGCTCTTCGCAAGTAGAGGATTTCTCCAAACCTTTCCTATCTCTCCCCATAAGCCAGTCCCAAAAGCTTGTAATCCACATTGTCAGGTATAGCCACAGCAACGACCCCACTCCTCTGGTACCAAATTCTGTCTAGTTACTTTTTACTGGTTGCTGGGACAAATACCAGACACTCGAAATGAAGGAAGGAAAGGTTTATTTAGGTCACAGTTACTGGAGGGTTCAGTCCATATTCTGCTGGCTCCAAGGCAATCAACAGCAGTTCATGCGGCAGAAAACAATGAAGAGCAGAGGAGGAGCAGCATCTGCAGTGGCATCCATCAAACCTCTCTCTTCCTTTTTGCACTGCCTACGCGCTCCACAGTGAAGATAGGAGCTCCTCCAAAGTGGCTCTGCTGCAAAGGTCAAGCTCCTCCAAAGACTGAGACTTCTCCCAGGGAGCGGGGCAGGGCAGCAGGAAACCAGGCAGGGCGGCTTCCTGCCTTTCTCAATTCCTGGGCCCTTCCCACCTGAAGGGCGAGACCCCCATGCTGGGGGAGCTGATTCAGCCAAGTTGACACAATGTATCAACTAACACACGGAAGAAGAGCTGGGAGAGGCTGTTAGGGCAGCTGGTTGGAGAAGCTGTTGGAGCTGTTGGAAGCTGCTGGCTGACTCTCTTGGGCGTTCTGATGGAGGACTTTGTCATGCTGGCTTTCCTGATGAATTTGGCTGCTCTTTTTGCTGGAGGACCTCAGGACTTTCCCTGTCACTGAGAATGGCTATGGTTCATTTTGGGGGAGCTTTGGTCCTCGTCTTGAGCATAACTTCCTAGCTCCAGAGGGGAAGATGGTGCACTGCTCACCCTTGCGAAGAAGCTCATCATATTGCCTTTCCTGATGGGAACTCAACTTTCATTCTCATTGGAGGAGCTTGGGACTTTACTGTTGCTTAAGATGACTGTGGTATCTTTGCAGAAAGCTCTGGCTCTTACGTTGAGCATTACTTCCAGTGCAGATCCCTCAGTCTGCTAGCACAGATCCTTTATCTCACTGGCACAGACTTTTGTAGCTCTACCACTGAGCTCTGGGCCTTTCTAGCGCAAATTGGTGAAGGGGGCTTGCATGAGACATTGTCATGGGCTCTAGGCCTCCAGCTGGACTTGCAATAGGCATTGTTAGAGACTCTAGATTTTTTTAAAAAGTCCCTTATTTATTACTCCATTTTTGTTTAGTTTTGTCAGAGACTGGTGTTCCATTGCAGTTAGAGAAGCTATATTTGGAGTTCATACTTGACGTCAGACCAAAGATTGTAAGTACTTGAATTCAGCAAAATAACCCAATATAGTCCAATAGTCCATAGTAGTAGTGGGTTATCAGGACAACTGGCAATTGTTCAGAGTTGTTGATGTGAGCCTTTTACAGCTCAGCATAGTAATATAGCTTTCCTTTTACACCTTATTGTTACAATTTTCTGCTGGATGATTAAGACCAAGTTAAAGCAAAACCTATACAATTAAAAATATATCTTTTGCTCTCTGACAAGGTCAGTCAAGTCCCCTGAGGATTTACCCTGGAACCTTGTACAGTACCTTGTGGGTCTTTTGTTAGTGTCAGCCATCTGGATGAGTCACGGCCATTGCTTGACCGATTTGCTCTCTGTGAAAGCCTGAGAGAATTTTTTCTCTCTAGGTGACTCTCTTTAGGCATACGGGACTCTAAATTTTCAGCTGGACTCATGTAGGCTATTAGGATCCAGGCCCTCAGCTGGATTCTTTGGTCTTTAGTATGTAGACAGATTTCCTGTACTCTTGTATGATTCTTTGAGTGATTATAAAGTAATCTCATAAAATGTGTCCTGCATTGTATTGTTCCCCTTGTAAAAATCCCAAACCATGACAGTAAAGAACCTACATACTTTTAAGAATCTGATGGTCATATCTGTTCTGGTAGACCTTTATGGTTGGGTATAATATAATAAATATAATGACATACGCTAACATGCAGTAATTGTGCATCATGAACTATCCTCAGTCCTTTCTATGTTATGTCATATAATTCTCACAATGTCCCTTAATGTGGCATTCATGACTAGTTCCTATTACTGTGAGAAATATTATATGATGTTAAATATAACATTCAAGATACATAGTTTCAAACAGTATAACTACAACCAACCTTAAATAATCTATGGGAGGAAGACTGAGAAGAAAATTACCAGAAGAGTAAGGAAGATTGTCTTTAGGTGTTCTAAGAACAGATATATTTTATTCTTTTACTAGTCTCATTTTATAAATTTTAGGCAATAATTTTGTGTCAACTTTATAATAAAAGTGATAAAATAAAAAATTTAAAATAAAAAGCTATAGTAGAAATGATTTTAAAATACAAATAGCTTTCATTTCAAATGTCATAAAATTAAAAAATATTGTCACAAGTATCAGCAGGTTAATTAAGAAATGTGTAGGTGGTATTCATATTTAATGCAAATTGATTTCTAAAGACATAAAATTATTAGATTATCTATGACAACATTAATGTGCATTACAGAATCTGTGAGAGAATATATGATGCCTACAGTTATCTTAGTAGATTGTCTCTATTTCTCCTTTGCATTATGATCAGTACAGTACATAACTCAAAAGACTTGCTTCTGGTAAGACAAAGGCAAAGTAAATGTGAACTATAGTGTAGGATGAATATAGTGCGGAAATAATATTCCAAGAATTTCAAAGGCGAGTCTCTATTTTTGAAGCTTTTAGTTAGAAACTAATAATTTAAAAGGTTTTACATTTTTAAAATTGTATTTGTTTTGGATATCTTGAATAAATTGGATGGGAAATGGAGGTTGTCAGTGGGATTCCTGCTTTTATATTCCTCTCACAGCAATGAAAATGCTGAGAGTGTCTTGCAATTTAAAAATCAAGATCTGGTGTTTAACAATGACCCCATGTATCACAGGGATTAAATGGTCTTTTCTTTCTTCTTTTACTTAAAGAAACATATATATATATATATATATATATATATATATATATATTTACATACAGCTTTACAGTACCTTGGAACATGGTTTTGTGTGGTTTAAAGGAAAGTGACTTTTAGTTACTTGAGGAAATTCTTGCATTTCTCCCCCAAGAGCTTTTTATTTCTGAATTCTTAAGGTTTTTTTTTTTTTTTTTGTGGTACCAAGGATTGAACTCAGGACCTTGGGCTTGCTAGGAAAGCACTTATTTTACTGAGCTACATTTCCAGCCCCCTTAAATTTTCTGTATGAGCTACATGTTCTGCCTGCTATTAGAAGAACTCATGGAAGGGTAGCTGAGTGTGCAGCCAGGACCTGGATGAACAAGCACCGTTTTTCACACATTTAGAGCAGTGCTTTCCAATGGAAAGATAACTTAAGTCACAAATACAATTTTATACTTATTGGAGACACATTAAAAACATAAAAGGATCCCGCACTGATTGCAAATTTGAGTATAGTTTAGGCAGTTTAGGACTTAGCAAAACCCCGTCGAAGAAATAAACTCTGAATAAGGGCCGAGAATGTAGTTCATGTAGGGGCCCCACATTCAATCCCCACTACAAAAAGAAAAAAGAAAGTAAGAAAGTGAGGAAAGGAGGTAGGGAGAATTGAAGGAGGGGGAAGAAAGGGAGAGAAGTAGGAGAACTTAACTTTAAGAACATATTTTATTTAACCCAGAGTATCGGAAAAAAATTATCATTTTTACTCTGACATATATTCAAATTATCTTTTCTAATAACTTCTTCTGTTTAAGTTTACGTATAACATATTTCCTAGTTCTTTGTAACTAAGAATCATGTAGAGTTTCAGAAAACAGTTTATAAAATTCTATATACTTGGGGGCCAGGGAAATAGTTCAGTAGTATAAGCACAAGGTTCTGAGTTCAGTCCCTGGTTCCCCCCCCCTCAAAAAAAAGGTCTATTTTTTTAGGCAAAGTTTTCTTACACAAAATAAAATGAAACACAAAAGGTGGAGAAACAACAATAATGAAAAATTAATTGGTGCTCATAAGATTATACTAATTTTTTAATGAGTGCAATTTATTTATTTATTTATTTTTTATGTATTTAGTTAGTACAAGGTGTACAGGCTCTCACTGCGCAAATCAGACTCATAGTAATCCCCTTGTTTACAGCCTCCCAAGCACTGGGATTACAGGTGTGGGACACCACACTCAGTCTCATTCACCTTCACTCACCACTTTAGCGCACACTGGGGGCGGGGCTGGCACGGCAGGCCAGGGATCTAACCCCCATCCCTCATCTGCCTAAACAGGCACTTTAGTCTGCTGAGCTATCTGGCGGGCCCTGATGGGTGTAATTTAAAATGGACTTGTATGTGCTTCAGTGGCCTGGACATAAAGCTTTAATACAACTGGTTTTGTTTGTAAGAAATTTGTATAATGTAGGAAAAATCCCTACCTCGTGAAAAATCAATGAATAATAAAATATCAATGATAAAATCATTTGCTTTAGAAATGAAGTGATAGAATTAACTTTCACTGAAGCTATAAAGACTAAAAGGAGATAAACTCAGAAAAGGACAGAAGTCAGTGTCAATTTGAAAGGATTAAAATACACATCACCAACATAAGTAATCATTTTATCAGTTCTGGTTTTCTAAAATACTAAAAACTTGATAGTTTTATGACAATATTTATATCACAATTTATTTTTAAAGTTTGATTTATACTTAGACTGTAGTAAAGAATTTTCTCTATCCCAGAGTAATTAAAATCCAACCTATGTGCCATCCTGTGACCTCAAAGACTTAACATTTAAGAGGAAAAAATGTGACATTTTCTTAACAGAAAACTACAATGTTAAAGTCTAGGAGTAACAATATTTGCTGTATTCTTCCTTCTTATCACGGCAGGTCTTCAGATTCATGAGGAACCTCCTAGAATTCCACAAATAGGAAGAGATCCTAGAAACTATCCATTGCAAAACCTTCATTCTCTAGATGAAAAATTAATATCCCAAAAGATTAAACAGTTACATAGTTCACTCCTTAGACTACAAAATATATCTATAGGAACAAAGCAGTCTTCCTCCCTGGTACATCATTAATAGCACATGTGTTAGTCATTTTCTCTTTCCTAAGAAAGTATCTTGTCCTGAAATCAGATAGCGGGTATTAGGAGGAAATGATGTAGTACCCATAATTTCTAGTTGTTAGGAGGCATTTCAGTTTACATTTGTTGTATATTCATTAATCCTTCCTTTCATGCTCAGAACTACATCCACTGTCATTTTGGAAGCTAGGGCATTGAGTGATTGATTTGTTTGAACCACGCTAATGGGGTAAAGCAGAGTGGAAAGGGATAAGGTAGAATACATATTTCCTTTACCTCAGATTCTTCCAGCTAATCTGGGAGACTCAGGGGAAGAGAATGAATGACTGACTTAACCAGAATTGCATAAAGTTAGAAGACCAATTTTTATATTGTAATTTTAGTTCCATTAGACAAATGTGTATTGTACACACGATAGACTTAGATTAATATTATTGTAGGTAAAGCTACATTTACCTCAATCTTGACCAGCAACACTAGCGATTTGAGATTCACTTACTGTTAAACTGTTACCATCTTAATCTTTTGTTTTTGTCCTTTAATTTGCTATACGTCTATAAGCTTATAAATCTGGGAAGGAATTGAAAAGGAAAAGTGAAAAAATTCAAGAAGTGCCCTTCTGCTAAGTAGTAACTGTGTTTAAACTAATTTACTCCTACCTACTACCACAGATAAATTGACATGCAGAGATGCTACCCAAATTTATTTGGTCTTAATTCACATATGTGCAATTTGAACAAGTGTTCTTTTAAGTGGAATTACATAGTTCTAATGTTCCATAACAGAAAGCTCAAGTCTAGATTTTGTAAAAAAAAAAAGCCTGGTTTTATTAATAAGCTTCTATTCTTAGAATTTTGCTAATACAACAAACAAATTTCATCTTACATGATTGATATGCCCAATTTATGATGAACTTAAATGTAATTTTTGATGTCAAAGTTTCATAATAATCATGATTATGAGTCACCATTTTGAAGTAGGCTTAATTTTGTATTCCGGTTTTGACAAACAAATGGTTATAAATTCACACTTATGTGAATAGATTGCTTCATGCTATTAGCAAGTAAAGAAAATATTTGAAGAAAGTCTTTGTCTAACTTACATAAGTAATATTTGATACAGATCTAACATACACCCCAAATCCATCAAGACCGGATAGATAACAAAAGCTTTTTTTCTAACTTAAACATTGCTAAAGTATAGATAATTCTATCAGTAGCTCCTCCTGCCATCCTCCTCTCAACCCGCTCTTTTTTTTTTTTTTTTTTTTTTTTTTTTTTTTTTTTTTTTTTTTTTTTTTTTTTTTTTTTTTTTGAGGAACCGGGGATTGAACTCAGGCCCTTGGGCTTGACAGGGAAGCGCTTCTTCCACTGAGCTATCTCCCTGGCCCCCTCAACCCATTCTTATGGAAACACTTGTATTAAACTGGCCACTGTTTCTTCACAGAGATAATATTTTTATGGAAAGGTGAAATGCGGTGCTGCTCATTTCTTTACTGAGAACAACTTGAGACCACAGCAGAAAGGAACTAGCACCTTTGGAATTACGTGTTATTGTTGTATCTGAGTGAGGGGAGTGAAACTCAGGTATGAATCTGAGCCCTCCACAAAATCATGAAAACAAGACTGCAATATGTTTTTTAAAAAGTGAAAGGATGAAAGGAAAGAGGAAGTTCGTCCATTCATACCTTCTGTCAAACTGACAATCTGTAATGGGTACAGGTATCAGTATGTGCAATTATTTCTTTTCTTCCCCCGAGTGACGAAACTGTTCTCCCCCAGGAAGGCTTACAGCAAGGTGTTTTGGAGGGAGGAGGAGGTGGAGGAAGGCAGAGGAGCTTATCCTGCATCTATTAGCCATAATGAACAGGTACTAAGGGGCAGACCCTGCTGCATGACATAAATTACAACCTAAATGAGATATTCATACTTACATGAGCATTTCCTCAGGCACTGTAAGCTAACTTCAAGGAAAGAAAGTCTTCCAAATGCTATTCATGCCACCAGGGATAATTGCAGGACTAGGAGCATCCATGCCTTTGCTGGGAAGCGTGCAGTGGGGTTTTAATGTTCGGTTTGACTTACAGGCTGTTGTCATATCATGAAGCTCACGGTTGCAGTTTTACGGGCATGGTTTTTCTTGGCTTATTTTAGAATCACAGAAAGAGTAAGCTTGCAAATCTTTTAATAAGGCAATTACATTCAGACAAAGATTAGATCTCAGTGGCACAATAGATTTTTGCTATATTATTCAGTATCTTTTTGATATTCCACTGTCACTAGACAATGCTGTGAATAGTAATGTGACAAGTCTATTCAGAAGACAACAATGAAGGTTTCCTTAATTGTGTTCACTTGTATGCCACACAAACCCTTACTTAATTTTTTTTTTGCCTGTTTTGAAAAAGCAGAAAGAAAATACCATTTAGCGTCACAAAAAACACTGTTAAATCTATCTTTGCAATCTGCATTTTATATTTGTAAAATGAAAATGTTGAGATATTCAATCATTTAATTTTATATTTGGTGCAAATATCTTATGATTCAAAATGTCAGTCTTAATATAGAAATAAATTACTTGGTATGAAAAAATTCGTAAGAATCTAAAGAGTTGTTTAAAAATACATGCTTTGAATGATGGGACATAGATCTGGGAAACCACAAGTTTAATTCTACTGATTGATAATGAATGGACATTTAAGACAAGTAATGGTTTTGTCTCTATTCTTTAAGACCCCTCACCCTAAAATTTTAAAACATTACAGTGGAAATATAAGGTATCTGGTATCTTTAATAAAATCTAATATTACTTTAATATGTCAGCTTATTGGGGAAAGGAAATCATATTTATGTGGCCAAGCATTTTTAATTTTACAAAGTAATATTCTCAAGTTAATTTTTGAAAGTTGGTTACAATGACACCTATCTTCACCATCTGAAATTCAGATTGTGTAGTTAAAACTTTATTTCAGTTAAAGCATGTTGTATGAAACTGTTGTACTTAAAGATTCACTGGAGCAGGACAAAGGGAGACTGATCCAGAAGGGCATTGAATTCTTATCTTTGTTTGTGTGGTGCTGGGGAATCAAACTCATGTCCTCATACTTGCTAGGCATGTGCTGTACCCCTGAGCTACACTTTCAGTCCTAGGTGCTAATCTTTATTCTCCAAGTAATGTTTTACATTGTCATTTCACTTAGTCTTTTTAAATTCATTTCCTTGAGAGCAAAATAGGAAATATTGATGTGCAGATAAGAGAAAACTGGTGGGAATACTTTGTATGAATGTAAAGTCCTACCTGAAAAATCCCATAACAAAATAAACATAGAAGATTCAAGAAGTTTCCTTAGTTATATATTTGGGGAAGTCATACTGAAGCACAGAAAGCAGTAAATTGTGGTTAGTGTTGCACACTAGTAATTAACCTACAAAGGTTTACAGAAAGAAAAAATGTCTCTAAAAAAATCTAATGTCTTACAAAATAATTGTTAAAATGATATGATGAAATAAAACCTTATTAATTTATGAGACATTGTCAGCAACTCTTAGCATTTTTATATACATAAAAATCAATTTGATATTACCTTTGAAAGCAATTGATAGAAATTTCTGGTTATGGGAAAGCACTGTGATGTCATGTTTTGCATAAAAGTTAAAAATAATGCTTAGAGGAGAGGTAATAATAAGAAAACAATAAAGTTTTTCTGCTCAACTGAGATGATAAGTTTACCTGGGAACCATTAAACTGAATTGCTACAGTACTCTGTACTTTTATGGGTTTACAAGTAGCTTATCATGCAATGAATTTGGCCAGTAGAGGTCAGATCATAACACTGTCCCATGCTTTCAAGAATTATAAAGAAAATAATAATAATGCTTAATGATTACCAACATACAAGCAAATTATTATTTACAATTCTGTTATAAAGGCCAAAAATTATTGTCGGGTTATTTTTAATTACATTACTCCTGTAGCAATGAAATTCAATTAGTCAAAAACACTCCATTCAAAGGCACAAATGTATTTTTGTCATGCACATAAAAAGATCCCATGCAAAATATTTGATATTTACCATAGAAAATCTTAGGTGTAAGTTTCCAGCCTTATGTACCACCTCTGTAGATTCTAATGAATAAATAAATTCTTCATTGACTTTGGTTCAAACGCCAAGACTACGTGACATGGGGAATAACCAAATGTTGGCAGAACAAAAGTGAAAAATCAAAAGCAATTGGTTATGTAAACTCAGAATTTCATGATACTCAGGTAAGGTTTGCTCTAAGCCAAGCCCCAGGAGAAGGACACTTTTTTTGTTTGTTTGTTTAGTTTTGGTTTTTTTTTTTAATTCGTTTTTTTTGTTGGAACTGGGGATTGAACTCAGGCCCTTGAACTTGCCAGGCAAGCACTTATTCTACTGAGCTATCTCCCCAGCCCCGAGAAGCACACTTGGAATCTATCTGATTTGTATGCTGTCTCTAATACTTCATCCTATTACAATTAAGTTGAAAATCAGAATTGCTATTTTAAAGGAAGGCATTTGATTTATTGATTAATTTTGTATAAGTCCTATGATTTATTTTTACTCAAATGTACATATGTGTATATATAATATGCATCAACCTACTTCTGATCCTCCTCTTCGAATGCTTCTCTTTTATGTTATTTTATTTCTGGAAGTGTTTCCCTTCAGCACACTAGATCCTTGTGGTGCTGCCCTATTGGGTGCTGGAGGAGGAGCTTTGCCCATATGATCTCAGCCAAACCCAGAGGGGACACCATTCCCTGAAAGCCAAAAGGGACCATCTGGGAAGCACTGTACCACAATTTTTTTTTTTAATCGTACCTCCCTCTGTGAGTATGTGTGTGCTTCATGCTAAAAGAAGCAGCACTTTAAGAAAGAGAAAAGCTGCAGTTGATGTAGAGGGATGTTGGAGCTGATTAAAGGGATGATTAAAAGCCGGCATACTCTCATCAATGAAAGAGCATCCGTGTTTATTCTACTATGCTTAGAACTTGGCAGGTCTTGGAGATCTGGCTACACTGGCAAAACTCTGACAGGACTACTGTTACTTATAAATGGTGTCTTTTTTTGAAGACATTTGGATAGAATATTAAGCTATTCAATTTGTCAACAGAATACATAATGTCATAAATTTAATTTTTCCATGAATTCAGTGGAATAAAAGAATATTACTTTCATAAAATGGTGAATATTAAAAAACAATAAATCTTAGAATTAGAAATGTTATATTTATGATTCCATTAACCCATATGTTTATAAATTATTGGGATGTTAGTATGAACACAATGTTCTATATAAGAGAATTTTTTTTATTTTTCTTTTTTTTCTTTTTTTTTTCTTCAAAGTTTTATTGATAAACAGATAGCAATGAGACAGTTTCAAATCAAATCGGAAGTACAGTTTCAACAAATAATACACTGCATATATTCTTCTTAGTGGTTAATTGCTGTACAAGATGCGGACTTGTGATCCTATTTACAAACACCATTAGAACAAATCATTCCATTCATTAAGAGAATGCAACTATATATCTATCCCAACCTCTTTGAATACACAGATACAAAATGGACATTCATTGGTATATCCCATTTTTTCTAAGTTCCGTTATTGAATATTATAGGTGTGTAAACTCAGCAAAATATTCTAAAAGAGTCCAGTAGCCCATAATAGCATTGGGTCTTCTGTTTAACTGGCAATGTCAGAAATTATTGACCTGAGTCCCCCACAGCTCAACTTAACAGCATGGCTTTATTTCTTATATTTCGTCTTCATACTTTTCTACTGGATGGTTAAGACCAAGGTAAAGCAGGACCTATGCAACAAGAGTTGTAGCTTTTTGGTCTGAGAAGGTCAGTGAAATGCCCTCAGGATTTGTCCTGAGATCCTGTACCTCAGATTGTAGAACCTTTATCAGTGCAGCCTGTGGATGAGTCACGGCCATTGCTTGGCCAATGTGCTCTCTGTGAAAGCCTGATAGAGTGTCTTCTCCCCGTGTGACTCTCCTTAGGCCCACTCTACGTCATCGATCACTTTCCTCTTTGGCCCCATAATCTTCTTGATCAGAAAATTTGGGACACTACCGAGGTACATGACATTACAGTACAAGTTCTCATATGTCCTGAGAAGAGAATTTTAAATGAGAAGTGTCCAAATGAAATATTTGGCTTTTTGGATCATATCTATGCTTTTTTTTTCTAGAAGAATGTATCACTAATTTTATATCAAACACTTTACTTGATTACAACAATAAAAGTAATTATTTTGATCTTCTTTTCTACTTGGGGTTCACCTATGAGGTGCTGTAGTGCTTGCTTAGGCAGCATATAGATTAAAGTATGAGGTGTTCTGCTGCTGAAAGTATCACATCTTCAGTTCTGTCTCTGTCTCTCTCTCTTTTTTTAAAAATTTTGAAACAGGTTCTCACAGAGTTGCCAAGGCTGGCATGAAAATTGTGTTCCTCCTTCCTCAACTCCTGATCAACTGGGATAACAGGTGTGTGCCAGGTCTTTATGTAGTATTGCCATTGTACAGTAGTTCAATTCATTCATCTATAAGACACCTTTTTAAGGCAAATGATAACCAGTCTACAAAAACACCATTAAACTAAAACAGTTTGCAAAAGTTTAGAAGAATTATATATTAATAGATAATGTCAGGCTTGCAATTATTATGGAGTATATAGGGATATGTGAAGTAAAACTGAGCTTTTTAAAAATGTACTTAGTACAGGGTCTACGGAGTCTTACTACACAGATTGGACTTGTAGTGATTCTCCTGTTTTCAGGCTCCCAAGTGCTGGGATTGCTGGTGCGTGCCACCACAAGTGGCCCAGAGGGAGGGCCAGCATGGCACTCTGGGGCTCTAACCCTGGTCCCTGGGTCTGCATAAACAGGTGCTTTAATCCACTGAGCTATCTGACCGGCCCTAAAACTAAGTTTTTTTATGAAATGTAAATCATTGACTAGTAAAATAGAAACTGATTAGTCAGTTTATAAATAACATACATATGTTATGTTACTTATATGATCAATAATTGATGAATATAGAGTAATATTACTATTTGTGGAAAAGGATCTTGAAATTTAACCTTCCTCCCAAACTCTGAGTACTGTTCCCAATATCTTAGTCAATAGCCACTTAGTTTCTTTGTCCCCAGGCATATTTTCTGGTCTGGTCAACCAAATACTCTTCTCCTTTCTAGATACATTTTTGTGCCTTTGATCATGCTGTTGCTCCTGTTTGAACTTCTTTCCTTTATTACAATCTCAAGAATATTATTTGTCTGCAATATTAAATATTATCTTTTCTGTAAAAAGGCTTCTCCAGTTCTTCCAAAGCAGTTACCTTTTGATCTCTACTACCATTAAGTTATATGCCACACTCTGTTATTATTATAACACACACACACACACACACACACACACACACACACTCTTAATGCAAAAATTCTTTTGGGTTGAAAGAGTAAAATTCATTTGCATGTATATTAGAATGTAACATATAATACCCTCCCTATAAATGTCTTCCAATTTTACTTATACATGAATGAATAATTTTAATTAGACCAGAAAGAGTGGCCATAAAACTATATACATAAGAACTTACTATTAGAAATCTGAGCTCATTAAGCAAAAACTAAGTATAGACTCAGAGTTTCAATTGCTAGAACACTACAGTTCTGTTTTTTTGGTTTTTACGAGTGATATTGTACAATGACGCTCCCAATTTACCAAGTGTGGACAAGTTAGAGCCAAATGTAATGAAGTCTTTTTGCTTTACCAGGAAGGCAAAAAGCTGATGGGAAACAAATGTTAATTTGTAACATGTACATCATGAAGCATGCTTTGAAATTCACATCTTTGGTCATGTTTGGATCCTCTTAGAAAATTGTAAAATAGTTGAAAGCAGTAGAACATATATTTCTGAGCCAGTAGCCATTGTTATTATGACTTGATAAAAGATATGAAGCCATAAGATCTTTATTTTAATTTATTGGCTGGTGACAATAAATTATTATTCTTTGCTATATAAATCTAAACTGGACTGTGGCTCATATATTCAAGCTTTTTGATTGTGCAGTTATTGGGATCTGTCCCTTTTGTAGCTGTCATTTAAAAACAAATACATAAGTGAATATGCAAGCACTCAGGATATTTATGGGTGATGCACATATTCAGTGAATGATATTAGGAAAAGAAAAAAACGTTAATCTAGACCATGTTTATGCTTCTATTGCCCTTTATTTACTTTACTAAGTAGAGCTTTTTTAAGGTTACAATGGTCACTAGAGCCTTTTATGCATTTCAATGTAGAGCACTGTGGTTTTTTTTTTTTATTTTTCAACAAATAATACACTGCATATATTCTTCTTAGTGGTTAATTGCTGTACAAGATGCGGACTTGTGATCCTATTTACAAACACCATTAGAACAAATCATTCCATTCATTAAGAGAATGCAACTATATATCTATCCCAACCTCTTTGAATACACAGATACAAAATGGACATTCATCGGTATATCCCATTTTTTCTAAGTTCCGTTATTGAATATTATAGGTGTGTAAACTCAGCAAAATATTCTAAAAGAGTCCAGTAGCCCATAATAGCATTGGGTCTTCTGTTTAACTGGCAATGTCAGAAATTATTGACCTGAGTCCCCCACAGCTTAACTTAACAGCATGGCTTTATTTCTTATATTTCGTCTTCATACTTTTCTACTGGATGGTTAAGACCAAGGTAAAGCAGGACCTGTGCAACAAGAGTTGTAGCTTTTTGGTCTGAGAAGGTCAGTGAAATGCCGTCAGGATTTGTCCTGAGATCTTGTACCTCAGATTGTAGAACCTTTATCAGTGCAGCCATGTGGATGAGTCACGGCCAATGCTTGGCCAATGGAGCACTGTGTTTTTAATCAATGTTCTAACTTGGTTAATATTTTCAGAGAAGGAAACATTGGTAAGCTTCACAGAATAGAACTTCTCAATTAAATCTTTCAAAATTCAGCATTGCAAACTCAAGATTTTTAAGGAGTATGATAAATTTGTGGCCATTTGTTTTCTCTTTTGAGCAACATCACTTTATAGATTAAGTTTGGTTCTCAAATATTTAAGTATTAGTATGAAATATATATATGTCTTTTAAAGACAGGTTTCACTATGTTGTTTAGGCTGGCCTTGAACTCATTTCGTAGCTCAGGCTGTTCTAGAACTCAAAACAATCCTCCTAACTCAGCCTTCCAAGTGCTGGTATTATAGGCATGTGCCACTAGTCCCAGCTCATAGTATATATATTTAAAAAAATTATGTACTTTTGCTTCATTAGAACATGTTTGCAGTACATAAAGTTTACATTCATCTTAGGGAGTAAGCACTTTCACTTATCATGCCTTGATTCTTTTTATTCCTCTTTCTTCTCCTCCCCTTCCATTTCTCTCCCTTTCCTCTCCCAACCTTAGTTTCTGGATCCCCAGTCCCCATTCTCTTTATCCTCATCACCATCTTTATCTAGCTCACGTTGATGATGCATTTTCTTGTAGATGTTCTCATAATAAATTCTCTGAGGACTCTTTTTTTTTTTTTAAATGTTTTCTTTTTTTTTTTTTAATTTTATTTATTTATTTGCATGTATGTGTGTGTGTGGCCAGCTCAGCCCACCAGGGGGCGGGGCTGGCTGGCATGTGGTGCTGGGGGATTGAACCGCGGTCCCTGTGCTTTGCTAAGCTTGTTCTAAGTAGGTGCTTTAGACCACTGAGCCATCTCATCAGCCCCTCTCTGAGGACTCTTGAGGCAACAAGAAATGATGCAATGAATCTCTGAGTCATGATGGAGAAGACAGACTAACTAAGGGAAAGGAGGATCTTTGTGATTTTTAAGATGATCTTTGTCTAAAGAGGAAATGAGTGAAACTGTTTTCATGAATATAATATAGCATTTAAAAATTATTTGTGAATATAGCAATTAAATTGGAATTTGGAACTTTAACAAATGGGAAGAATAACTAGTAAATGATGAAAATAAATTTAGTCCTGCCCCTGGGGGCACTGAGCTGTTGATAGAGTCCAGGCATGGTGGTGGACACCTGTAATTCTAGCACTAGGGAGGGAGAAAACAGGAGGATTGCTATGAGTCTGAGCTACGTAGTGATACCCTGCACACAAAAAATAAATTTTAATAACATTTAAGTCAACAAATAAGAAGATATTGCTTGAAAACCAGTTTCAGGAAACATCTAGGAAGCATAACTTTAGATATAGGAAGTTGTATAGGAGATATTGGAGCATTCCTACTACCCGAAAACCTACACTTAGAAATTATGCTAGTGGTGCATGACTTGAAGGGCTTAGGAGCAGAAAGTCAAAGTAAGAAAGAAACTACAATGAATAACTGACAAGACTCAAGGTATGGGGTGATTGATCTTTGGAGATGTGTTCCCATTCAAGCAATATCTTTTGGTTTCATAATGTAAAGCCATTCATTTATCTACTTGAGGTCTCCTGTTATTATGTTAGTCTAACAAAGTTCCATAGAATTTAAGAGGTTTTTAAAAAAATGCTTCAAAATAAAGCCAGCAGTTTCTCATTAAAAATAACATGAATTATAGATATATTCTTTAGGGAAGCAGGAGAATTTTAATTTTATACTGATTATTTCCATAACTGTGTTGGAGTTGTGTCTACCTCACTCTTGTAAAACTAGGTATGCAGTGAGACAGATTTTTTTTAACTAGAATTTTTTCCAAAAAGGGAAACAGCAGCATATTGTATCAAGTGTAAGCCTTATTTAAATATACTCAATTATTCAATGTGTCTATTAAGTATTTCTTTCTGCCAGCACTGCTCCCCTACCCTAACCCTAACCCTAACCCTAACCCTAACCCTAACCCTAACCCTAACCCTAACTCTAACCCTCTTTTTTAAAAATTTGTAACATGTATTTATCTATGTCCAGACTGGACATAGAGCTGTGGCCTGATCACTCACTTTTCTCTGTGTGCTTTAGTGTACCGAGGCAGACAATTAAAAAAACATTGTAGTATGTCAGTGTAATAAAGAAAAACCAGCAGAGTTGATAGAATGTGGATGCTATTTTAAGATGGTCTGAGAAATCTTTTTGATATGAAATTTGAGCAAAGATGCAATTGAAAAGAGGGAGCAAACAATGGTTATGGTGGTATCAGAATAGAGATGAAAACCCTGCAATTCGTAGCTGGGTGTGGTGGCACGACACTATAATCCCAGCACTTGGGAGGCTCAGGCAGGAGGATGGCCGGAAGTTCAAGGCCTCTGTGGGCTGTGAGTTGAAGACCATCATGAACTACATTGATAGATCCTGTCTCAAAAAAACCCAAACCAAACCAAAACAGAACAACCCCCAAATTTGTAAAATTCATTACACAGTTTATTATATCTTTTGAGTTCTACAAAACCTATAGGAAACTAGGTATATATTATCATTCTTACTCGCATAGAAAAAAAAACAAAAACAAAAACTAACAGAGGCCACGTGTGTTGAAGTCACCTGCTGTAAATAGAGGTTTTATGTTGAATGCAAGTCAACACATTGTTAGTGTAGGAACACCAAGTAGGCAATTAAATGACTTTGAGAAAATTGCTTTTCTTCACTAAGTCTCAGTTACCCAACTGTCAAAATTGGGAAAATAAATATGCAAAGTTGTGAGAATTGCAGGTTAGTCAGTGTAAGAAGTAG
>NW_004524675.1:8323637-8332700 GCF_000260255.1 Octodon degus | reverse complement strand
AGGATAGATATATAGTTACATTCTCTTAATGAATAGAGGGATTTGTTCTAATAGTGTTTGTAAATAGGATATCATGTCTGCATCTTGTACAGCAATTAACTACTAGGAAGAATGTATGTAATGGGTTAATTATTGAAACTGTCCTACTAATTTGGTTTGAAACTGTCTCATTGCTATTTGTTTCTCAATAAAATTATGGAAAAAAAGAAAAATGGAGAGTTGCAGGAGAATAAACTAGGGTTGTTTTTCTTTCTGACTGATTCCTTCCACAGGGAAGAAAGAATATACAACAGAGCACTGTCCATGTAGCTATCGGTATTGTGTTTAGGCTGAAGCATCTTCTCTCTCCTTTTTTATATGCATAGTTGTGTAATGACAATTATGGCTTATTGATCCCCTTATGACTACCTACACTTTGGCAAATAGACCGTTAACTATCCTGTGGGTGTGAAACGTGGATCCTACTAGAAGCTTGAATGACATACTCCTAAATAGTAAGCAATGTACTAGCCATTTTCCTTTATACAGAGTGTGGTCCTTAATTTGGGAGCAACACTACTGACAAAGAAAACCAGCTGCTAGCACATATGAAATGAATACACAAGTAAAAAAGTAACATAATCAAGTATTTCATAATTGAGCATGAATATGGAAAAAAGAAACTGGGATTACTACATCTTCAAAAGTGTAAATTTGGTAGTGTAAGGGTGAATATTTTAAAAATTCTCTCAGTATGTATATATGAATAATTTTGTTCTCAAGGTAGAAGATACCACAGGATAAAATGACAGAATTGGGTCATATTTAATATAAACACACAATAATTGATTTCAGAATATGATATATGAGAGCTTTTTTTTTTTTTTTTTTTGTGGTACCAGGGATTGAACTCAGAGCTTTGTGCTTGCCAGGGAAGTGCTTATTCTACTGAGCCATCTCCTCAGGCCCTATGAGAGCATTTCTAAGACACCAAATGGTGGAGCAGCTACACATTGTGCCATTTGGGTGGAAATTTGACTTTTGAACATGTGGGAAAGGGTTGAGCTGTAGCTGAGCCTGAGATGGGCAAACTCCTTGAGACTAGAGCAGAGCCAGCCACAAGGATACAGAGCACAAGAGGCAGACTGCGCAAATGAGCTGACCTCCAGCTCAGCCGTACCTCAATGAGTGTCTGTCCAAGATGTTCTTCCTTGTTAACTACTGCACAGACAGCTCTGAGAATGTTTGGCTTTCAGTGTTCTCAGCAAACACTCAGACCTTCAATTCTGGGTCTCATCATGCATTTTTTCTTTTCTTTAAAAAAATATTTTGTATAAATAAAGGTGCTAGGGCTGAGACACTGTCACTGCCTTTCTGTCAGAGAGGCCAGGTTCTATCCGATTCCAGCTTTCCTCTCAGTATGTGTCTGTAGTTTTCTCTTTACCTGCGATTGCTCACTCCTAGGACTATGATTCCTGTGCAGGTCATGGCGCAGTGGAAGACTGATTTGGAAATAACACTACTGTGAGTTGCAGTCTCTGTAGAACTTGACTCTTGAGTGGTTCAGTTCTTAGGGAATTTGATCTTGAGTGGTAGAGTTCTTACATATTATCCCTTGTCAAGTAACTAGGTGAGTATTAAATAGGACAGAGACTGCCATATTTAGCAAAATCACAATCTAGGTTTTATTAAAAAAACCTTCAAAAGTGAGTTTGTGAAAA
The DNA here is from genome assembly GCF_000260255.1 of Octodon degus. Classification (NCBI taxonomy): domain Eukaryota; kingdom Metazoa; phylum Chordata; class Mammalia; order Rodentia; family Octodontidae; genus Octodon; species Octodon degus. Next base: position 8,331,000 of record NW_004524675.1, on the reverse strand, counting down.
ATTTTTATAGTGACAATAAGATAAATAACTGAATTTAAAACATAGTAAAATGTTTAAGCAGAAATTTTACTGAAGAAGATGTACCAACGTAAATTAGCATAGGCAAAGTTTTTCAGAACTATTGGTCATTAAGGAAATGCAAATTGAAATCATATTGAGATACCACTATTGTCCTGATAGGATGCTTAAAATTAAAAAAGAATAAGAATGATTGATGTTGAAGTTGTGGTACAATTGCAATTTTCATGTATTACTGATGAGAATGCAGAGTAATGAAACAATGCTGAAAACAGCATTGGTAGTTTATTTTTAATAAAGATAAATAAACTTATCATACAATCTAGCAATCTCATTTCTAGGTATTTAAAAAAAAGAAATACAAATACATCCACCCAAAGGCATGTGTATTCTCCAATGTTCATGTGAGCTTTATTTATAATAACCCAGAACTGCAAGCAAGAGTAATGCCTATCTTTTAGAAGCAGGCTGCCAAATAGCAGTATGATTCTGTTTCTGTCATATTCTAGAAGGTGCAAATCTTACAGGGACAGAAAACAATGTTTGGTAGGGGCTGAGTATGGGATGGAGGAGTTTGACTACACAGACAAATAAAAAAGCATTTTGAGATGATGGAAGTGTTCTGATTCTTGACTGTGGTGTTGTTTACATGGCTGTATACATTTGCCAAAACTCATTAAATTGACATTTGAAAGACTGAGTTTTATTGTATATAATTATACATCAATAAACCTGGGCTTAAAAAAGAAGGCGAAAAAAGAACTCAGCAGTCTATTCCTTGATTATAGGTGAGTATTCAGTTACTCTCTGGAGCTATTGATATTATATTTTAACATTGAGCGTATTTCAGAATAATTCAGCTTATTTGGAACTTGAAGCTCTAAAGAACATAAGATTATTTATGCTTCTGAATAGCATGTTACCGGAAAAGTAGATTAAGTTAATATGATTTGTTTCTTTTGCTAAAAATCTTGCTTATTTGCTGTTGTGCACCAGGAATACCTATGCATATGATGAATGATGGATAAGAAATGAAGTAGCTGAGAAATCCTACAAGAGGAGGAAAGACCGGTAGAGTCAAGGGTCCTTGAAAATGGTAATTTCCAATTAAGGAAAATAAGCAATTCAAAGAGCTGTAGCTGACAAAACCAGTTTTACATAAATCTAAGCCAATTAGACTAAGCAGTTTCTTTTGGGGTTATCTGGCAAAGTACTGGGAGTACCCTCACCCTGCCTGCATTAGACCTACAATTATGCTCACCTTAATTCAGAAAAAGCTAGAAGCTTTTTATTTGGTGCAGGGGGATTCATATCAGATTATCAAGTAAACCCACTAGTGGGTATTTAAGTAGTAGAAGTTTGGAAAACAAACTACAATTTTAAAAAAGATAAGCTTTTCTCATTCCTGGTCTTTATAAGAGACTGTGACTCAATTACTATCTCAAATTGTTCCTGAATAATTTGTTTTATATTTTTATTTTACAGTTTGATTAACAACTGATCACTTACTTATTTTTTCAATTATCTGAATCAGTATTTTCTTGTGTAAATTTGTGGTTTGTATTTTATTGTTTATTTTTGTGGCTATAATGTAATATTTTTTGCTACCTGGCTATCTTTTTAAGAAATGTTAAATTATTCCACTCTTATATTCAAGTAGGTTTTTCCCTTCTTATCATATATTTCTAGATCTTCCTCAAAATTCTATGGGACAGGTAAAACCAAAACTGATGCCAAGTGACTGGGCTAAGCATGCAGAAGGTAGTGAGGGACACCAGTGGTATTTAAGTCTTACACCTGTCAGACTTCAAAAGTCAAGCCTTCACATTATATCGTATAGGAAAAAGAAAGAGGTTCTCAAAGTGGAAGAACATATACAGCTTAAGTTTCAAGCATTGTGCCTTTTTGAGTATTTCATCAAAACTCTTGAAAGCTATTAAAATCATACACACTCATGCCTGTTTGCTTTTCCATGATGTTGTACTCAACAGAAGGAAAAACAAAATTTCATACAATAAGATGTGGCAATATGCCAGCATTTGATTAGTTTTTAAAGTTTTTGCAGAATTAAATTGAATTTTCCTTTTGGCAGTTTCTGCGATCAAAAAGATGTGGTCTTGTGGTTTTTATTTGATTTTTATGCTGTTTTTAGATGCTGCCAACCTTTTTGAAATCAGAACAAATACATTTTTATGCCTGGGTATGTGCTGAAGAATTACAAATAAATATTTTTGTGTAATAGCCCTGCGACTTAAACAAGTTCAGAGTGCGTTTTGCAGTGTGATTGCTAAGACTGTCTCAAGAAGAACCTACAGGTATTATCTGAGTCCAGTTCTACACTTCTGTGAAACATCTCTGGAGAAAATAATCACCCCAACTTTTGTTTCATTATTTCTATGAAATTTAAAACAGCCATTAATCAGAACATTTTTGACATTATCTGGCACAATCAACTAAATTATGTAAAGAAAAACTGAATTTCATACCCCTGTGAAGTGGGTGTATTAAATGCCATAGATTTTTTTTGGATGATTCATTTAAATTTAAATGGTTGAAAGCTTGCTGACAGAATCCAAAAGGAACTTGGCAGTGAGTTGCCAGTATAAGCTTTGAATAGATAAAATCTTTGCAGATTTTATTAAAGGGCATTTCCCTCCTTTCTTGCTTTCTCCAGTTATTGAAATAATTGTTATGAGAGGTGATGAAAATTGATCAAAAGACTATGTCAGTAAGCCTTTCGTGTTATACTTTTATTATATACAGGGTTAAGTACACCAGAAAGATCAAATTAAATTGTTAATGATATTTTTGGTTTTTTTGTAGAAGAGTGCAGATATATTCATTAATTTGGTATTTGCACACATTTTAATTTCAGCGATTTTATAATTTGATGGGGAAAATAAGACATACTGTATGTGTAAATATAGTATAAGGAGGAAAATAAATTAAACGAAAGAAGCCTTTATAAATATCATATTGGAAAGAAGCCTTTACTTTTAAGATTGATGATCAAGAAAGGTTTTCTAAAAGAAGTGGCATTTGGGCTGTGACTCGTATGGTAGTGGGACAGGGAAGAACTTTCCAGTTAGGAAGAACAGAATGTCGAAAGACGTAGAAGACAAAGCTTTGTGTGTGAATATAGAACTGGGCGTTGTACAATTTGCCTTAAACAGTATAGGGTAAGGAAATAAAATAGGATGCTCAGGATGCATTGAGATTCTAGATGGACTACTTGACAGTTAAGGGATTTGACTTTTAGTCTACAACTGAGAAATCAATTGGCATTAATGCTGCCATTGGAGAACTCAGTGTACAACAGAGAATTCCAAAATCTTGGGAGAGATATTGAGAAGTTATTAACAGAACTTTTTTCATTCCTCTCCCTCTTTCCTCTGATGTGTTAATATGTCAAAAATAAACTTTCCAAAGATTTACAAATTACATGTAATGACAGTTCAAGTCAAACCAGCACAATACTGAATTTCTGCCATATGCAAGATATAGTGTGTCAATTGAAGACATTTTTCTCAAAGCTTTGTTTGTAACAAAGAATCTCAAGTGATGAATGTAAACCACTTATCCTCAGGGTTCTGGGGCAGTAACCCCCAGCTACTCATGAACACATTTCTTTGAAGCTTTGTATTTTATTTGATGTATGACTTTTCACTAGACTTTCAACAATTTGAACAGAATTCTTATTAATATTAAAGGTGAAGAATACTTAACTGTTGCCACAAAAAAAGCTTTCAGTAAAATTGACTCTTAAGAGTGGTGAATTAAAACTTTGTCATGACATTGTGTATACACTACAGAATACCTGTCTTTTCTGGGTTCAACTTACCTAGCCTGGAGTGCACAGGACAGATGTCCATATTGTTAGTGAGGAGATGAAACTAAGGATTTTGTGGTGATTTGGCTTTTAGTAAAATTTCAGTTCAACTGTTTGAGCTATATCATTTGTCAGAAATTAGCTGGAAATAGTCTAGATAGAAAATAGGCACATAAGAGCTCAGAGGAGCAAAGGAAGTTATCTCTTCAGCACTTGCTTTATTTCACAATGTTACCATAACACTGAATTTCCCATTTTAAAGGAAAATTGATTTTGTTAAATCTCTTGAATATAATAGCTTAAACATTAAAATATCATCTTGAAAGGGTTAGATGATTTATATTTGTTATCACATTTAAAATATTTAAGCCACATATTACTGACAAAATTTGTAATTTAATTTGTAAATGATGACAAAGATATTTTCATTATATTCTTTTTTTCTAATGGCCCTTTGATTTTTCTCCTTTCCGTTATGTTATCATTTTTCTTTTACATTTTCTTAATATTTGAAAGTATTTTTCTTAACATTTATAACAAATGGAACTAGATTTGCTTTTGTTTTGCTTATTCAGTGGTTTCCAATTTACATTTAGAGGTAAGACTTTTTCCCAGTCATTTAAATTTATACTACAAAGTTATAATTATCAACTTAGAAATTCACTTACAATACAGTATTGCACAAGAAAGTAGTTGATGAGTAGTCAGTACTATCCTATTTAAAATATATTTTAATTATTCTGGAATTGTTTGTAATAAAATGTTAACAGTAGTTGTATGTCTATATTTTCCCATTTTTTTCAGTGAGTAAAACAATTTTAATCATGAAACAATACTAATAATGTTTGTAAATAAGATATCATGTCCACATCTTGTACAGCAATTAACCACTAGAAAGAAGGTATGCAATGTGTTAATTATTGAAACTGTTCTACCAATTTGGTTTGAAACTGTCTCATTGGTATTTGTTTCTCAATAAAATTATGGAAAAAAAGAAAAAAAGAGTTAGGATAAATATACAGCTACTTTATCTTAGTTCAGTGAAAAGAAAGATTTGTACTAATAGTGTTTAGACAAGATACCATGTCTGCATCTTATACTATGAATAACTACTATGAAGACAGCAATATGCAATGTATTAATTATTGTAACTGTCCTACTAACCTATTTTGAAACTGTCTCATTGCTATTTCTTTCCCAATAGAATTAATTTTAAAAAATAAAATATAAAGATATTTGAAATAATACTTAGAATAAAATTCTGCCAGGTTTTGGTATTAGAGTGTTACTTGAAGGGATTTTGTTTTTCTAAACTCTTATCTTTGGAGATCTGATGCTAGATTGAACTGCTCTTCTATTTCCAATTTTCAACTCCGCTGGAAAGACACATCGTTTGGTAATTTGAGGGTTAGGAGGTAGAACTCTCTTCTCTGCAAGTAAAGCTAACAGAAAATCACTCTACAGTAGCTTGTCTTGGTGTTGTCCCTGAGTTCTCCAGGCCAACTTTAGCTAGATTCACTGTCTCAGCTGCACAGACTGCCCTTTCAGGGCACACTGGCTGGCCTTCCTCTGGAGTCAGGGACTTCTCCATGACCCCACTGCTGTTGCATTCTGCATACACAGAAGACCAGGACCAAGTGAATGACACCAAGGTCTGTTGCCAGCTTGACAGCACTGAGTAGTATTTTGGCAGCTTTCAGTAGTAACCCATTAATCATGACTGTAGAGGCTTCAGAGGCCTCAGATGGCTGAATGAGAGGAAATTATTTCTTATACCACAAGTGAATGCTTACAGTTTTGTATTCTTGCCCACAAAGGCCTGGGGCCTTCCTGATTTCTGAGATGCCCTCTAGACATTTTTCCTATTTGCTCCTGATTTTCACTATAAACATGGATGAAAGAAGCCAAAAGTAATCATTTCACACTCCATATATTAAGTTGCCCTGAAATTTCCTCTGCCAGGGACGGGGGGATAGCTCAGTAGAATAAGTTCTTGCCTTGCAAGTGCAAGGGCCTGAGTTCAATCCCCAGTTCCACCAAAATAAAAATAAAAATAAAAATAAAGGTTAAAAAAAAAGAAAAATAATTTCCTCTGCCAGAGTAATTGATCCACTTCCTTTAATTTCAGTCTCCCACAAAGTCTCAGGACATTGGTCAAGTGTAAAAAAATTTTCTGCCAAAATGTAATACACATGGTCTCAGGTCCAACTGCCAGTGGAGTCATTACTCCCAACTGAGACTTCCAGAGACTCATCTTTTCCATCTCAATTTCTATGAGAGTTCTTGTCTTTTGAGTTCCTATTGGAATCTCCCATCAGCCTCTGCTTGCAACATTTTTCTATTTGGCATCCCCAAAACCTTTGGGAACCTCTAGCCTAAGGCAGGTCCAATGCTCATTGTTTAGGTGCAATGACCACGCAGTCAGGTATAGTCACCACAATGACTCTACTTCTTTGGTTCCAAGATTGATCTTAGTCACTTTTTTTGTTCCAGGGGCATGGTATACAATAGGTACAATTTAGAAAAGGATACATTTATCTTAGCTCATAGATTTTAGAGGATTCAGCCCATAGGTAGCTGGCTCCTAGGCAAAAATGGCATGATAGCAGGGCCTGGGTGGAGGAAAAGCTACTTGTCAGGGAAGCCAGGAAGTAGAGAGAAAAGGGAAGGACTGAGGAGGGAGACATCCTTCCAAGTCATGACTCAGTTATCTGCCTCTAACCAGACTTTATCTCTTAAGAGCAAGTCAGCTATGAACTCATTGTGGACAAATCAACAGATGGGTATGCATAATGCCCTCATGAACCAATAGCTTTCCAAATACATGTGGACCTTCTACATCTAAACCACAACAAACCCAATGTTAGCTGAGTGTGGTAGCACATATCTGTAATCACAGCACTCTGTGAGGCTGAGGCAAGAGAGCCATAAGTTCAAGCAAAGCCTGGGAAATTTAGTGGTTTAGCAGACCCCATCTCAAAGACAAAAAGTTCTTGGGATGAAAGACTTGAGTTAAATACAACACACACAACATGCACACGTACACACGTACACACACACACACACACACACACACACACCCTACTCTATGTCTCCAGAATCCTAACATAATCCCTTCTGTATTTATTATTCTAAATTTTTTTTTGGAGTAGTCCACTCACAGGAATGAATTTTACACCTTATACAAGAAGAGCAATCATAACCACAAAATTCCACGCAACCTGTCCTTTCTTGAAAGGATGTTTGAATTATCATTAAGGCCTAATGTTGCTTTTGCAAAGTCGTCATCATCACCTTCATAGATGTTTAGTCTATCATTGCTTATGATTTACACAACTAAAAATAGTGCCCTTATACCTTTTGTGTACAAACTTTTATCCAGTACACTTTTTAAAATATTGATCTTCCTAATATAGTTCTTTCTTTCTTTCTTTCTTTCTTTCTTTCTTTCTTTCTTTCTTTCTTTCTTTCTTTCTTTCTTTCTTCCTTCCTTCCTTCCTTCCTTCCTTCCTTCCT
>NW_004524675.1:8319183-8323537 GCF_000260255.1 Octodon degus | reverse complement strand
GGGAAGGGTCTACAGGGTGTTCAGGGTCTCACTAATAGATTGGACTCATAGTGGTCTGCCTGTTACAGCCTCCCAAGAGCTGGGATTATAGCAGCATGCCACTATGCCCAGTCCCAGTGCCAATTCAGCACAAAAAGGGTATATAAAGGGGTTGAGGAAGGCTTCCGCAGCTCCACTTTCCTGGAGGAGTTCCATCTTTGCTGGCCCGCTTCCCAGCCTTGTCACTTCGGAGGAGCTCCGATCTTCGTGGTGAAGCTCCGGTCTTCACACTTGGTGTGGAAGAAGGCCCAGAGGTTTGAGAGACGTGGCAATGGCTGCTCCTTCATCGGCTCTCTGTTGTTCTCCACCGCCATGAACTGCTGCTGTCTGCTCTATACCATTCCACCTGGGAGCCAGCAGAGCACACACTGAAACCTCCACGAACTACAAGCTAAATAATCCTTTCCTGCCTTAATTTCGGGTGTTGGTTATTTTGTCCCAGCAACAAGTAAAAGTAACTGAGACAATACTTATACAAATAAATATACTAGGTATCAGTACACCTAGCTATCACAACTAACCTATGTTAACATTTTTTGGTTGTTTTTGCAACAGGGTCCCGTCTATAGTTCAGGCTGGTCTTGCACTCACTTTGTAGCTCATGCTGACCTGGAACTCAGAGTGATGCTCCTGCCTAAGCCTCCCCAGTGCTGAGATTATAGGTGTGAGTCACCACGCCTGGCACATTTTTGTTACTGTTATACTCTTTTGGAGTCTGTCAATAATGGAAGATTGTCAGCTCAGGTATTTGACCATTTTTTCCTAGGTAGCCATCTGTAATAGGAGACGCTGAAAGTAATTAACAACAGGTTTGGTTAAGAGCAAAAACTTGTTTTCTAAAAAACGTGGGTTTAGTTTTTATTTTCTTCTATGACTTTTGAAACACTTTTAATGTTTTTGAATTTCAATCCTCTCATTTATAAACTAAGAACCATAATGTTTACCTCATACAGTTATGTTGAAAATTGAGTGACACAATGTATATAAAACTCTTTTCTCAATAAAAAGTACCTATCATTATTTAAAATTGAAGCAGTGGCTTAGTTATAATTTCAGTGAGGGAAATTAGTGGGTGAGATAGTTTGTTCATTGTCAGAAATGCTAATATCCTCCCACATCTTTCAGTTGGTTGCTTAGAAATTTTCCATATTGCCTTTTCTGATGTGATTTTTTGTCACTGCTTACTTATTTTATTTATTCAACTTTTCGTTTTATTAGTGCATGTTTGAAGTATGTAATAATTAGATTTTTCATAGGGAGTTGGCGTATGCACTGGACGCATTTCAACCTTTTTGTCCCCTCCCCCACTTCGCCCCATCGCTTGATCCCCTTCCCATTTGTCAGAGATAGATTTCTGTATTTTCTATCTTTTATTTTTCTCTTTATATACTTTAGAATTGTCATAAAAGATACTGTGATATTTAAGGTTGTATGTCTGATTTAGTTCATTTAACAATTTTGTCTCAAGGTGCATCCATTTTTCTACACATGCCTCATTTCATCTTTATGGCCAAGTGCTCACTCCATGGTGTATGTATCACAGATTTCCCTTATCCACTCATCTGTTGATGGATGTATAGGTGCTCCCAAGATTTAATGAATATCTTTGGCTATTTCGGGAAGATATCTAGAAGGGCAATAGGTGGGCCCAAGGGAATTTCTAGTTTGAATTTTTGGGGGAATTGCCATACTGATTTCCACAACCATGCCATCGTTTACCTCTGTATATCAGTTCCAATATCATGGAGGGTCCTTCCTCTGATAGTGTGTTCATCAGTTGCAGCAATCTACTTCCTCCGTAGGACCAGGAAATCATAGTGTAGGTAATTTGCATCTAGGCCTGAGTAGTAAGCTGAGAAGCAGGCTCACTACTTCATATATCATCATTTTGTACATATGTAGGGGATGTGTTAGTGATACATATGAATGTTTCACCAAGTGTTATCTATCTTTGCACATTAAGTCTCTGTGACCAAAACAATAATAGCATTCACATGTCAAAATATTATTTTCTTTAATAATATTAGATTACACAGTAACCCAGTTGTAGAAGATAAACCTACCTAATAGAGGAAATTAAAAGTCTATCCCTACTATAGGCTTCAAGAATACTTGCACAGTGGTTAGGATAGATATATAGTTACATTCTCTTAATGAATAGAGGGATTTGCTCTAATGGTGTTTGTGGATAGGATATCAAGTCCACATCTTGTACAGCAATTAACCACTAGGAAGAATGTATGCAATGTGTTGATTATTGAAACTGTCCTACCAATTTGGTTTGAAACTGTCTCATTGCTATTTGTTTCTCAATAAAATTATGGGACAAAAAGAATACTTGCACAAATAATTAATAAAAATTAAGTTAAGCAAAATATATATAACAAGCATTTAAACTTTTTTTCTAAATTAAATAGAATAACAACATTCCATATGATATTAGTTTTGGAATTTACAATTAAATGTCCAAGTAGTTTAGTTGTATTTGAAAAATGATTTGACTACTTGAGGAACAAATATTTATGGTAAGATAATGCTCTTTACTGCTAATCTTTAAATTTTAAAGGTTGCATATAAAATGTATTCAAAGTGAGATGAAAAGAGAGTACCAGCTATTTTCAAAAGCATGTGAATCTTGCCAGTGTGAATTTTATGGTTCTTCCCAAAGACCGGAACATCTTTATAGTCTGGTCCCCTGCTTCAGGTTAGAATGTTGTCTTGGTTAATTTTTTCTTGTTGCTGGACAAAATACCCAACTCCCAGAATTAAGGAAAAAAAGATTTCTTTAGCTCACAGTTTGTGGAGGTTTCAGTCCATATTAGGCTGGCTCCAAGGCAGAGTGGCATATGGCAGAGGACAACAGTTCATGGTCGTAGAAAACAGCAAAACAGCAAGAGTGAAAAGGCAGGAGCAGCGGCAGCAATGGCAACAGAGAGCAACTTGGTCTCCCTTATGTGGCATCAGGCTATCTGGGCCTGCCCGGGTGTAGCATTCACACCCATAATCCGAGCAGCACTCACACCCCTAATCTCAACACTGGATCATGAATAATCACAAACTCTAGAAGTCTTCTCCATAACTACATGAAGCTTTGGGGATAGAGCAGGCACAAACCACAACCAATGTGGTAATGTCACCCATGTCCTATTTATCTATGATCCACTTGCTTGGTTTAGTGACTGCTCTCAGAGTATCAGGGTTTCTCTGTACTTTCATTCTTCCCACCTCTATTTTATTAGGGGTTTAAAAAAAATAATTGTTTCTGACATATTTCTTTAGAAGTGATTTAAAGAGTTTTGTGAAATCTTATGTTACCTTTTATTTCGAGGCTGAAAATATTACAGCGTGAGCCTGTAGTATGTGTAGATGAAAAGGCGATTGGAAGAGAAGACCAGACTCAAACATCACACAGCCGAGTGTTCACATAGTGTCCTCCATCGTTAGCTGTCTGAGTCTATAATTATTTGACAAATGCCATCTTTAGTGCTTTCTCTAGGAACCAAAAAGATTTTGCCCCCAAAGGAAAATGTGAAAATGTGAGGGAGGCTAATATTTATAGAGAAACTGAAGTAATCCAGATGCAGTGATGACAAATTCTTCACACATTGCTTACACTTTATTCTGTCCTGAGGTGCTGTCATTGCTGTTTCTTTTCTTTTTTTTTTTTTTCAGGTCAGAAAACATTTTTCCTTAGAGAAGTAAAATATTTTGTCATAGGTCACTTCACTATGAAAAGATAGAACCAATCTAGATCTACTAAATACATAGTTCTATGCCATTGTCGATAAAATTTTTAAAAATAATGTAAGTCAGCTTCAGGAGTTAGAGTAACATTTTTATAGCCTGAGCTATATTAAAGAGAATATTTATTTAGCTTTTGCTCTAGCAGCAGGTGGTTCAAGGATGGCAACAGCAATGTCTTTATGAGACGTTAATAGTAAGGAAATGCGGGGACGGGGAGACAGCTCAGTAGAATAGGCGTATGCCTGACAAGCTCAAGGTTCTGAGTTCAATCCCTGGTTCTGCCGGGGGGGGGGGGAATAGTAAGGAAATGAAAAGCAATGGGGCTTTTTCTTATACTTCTTCTAAGCTGCCAAAATTTAAAACTTTGGTGTAATATTTTAGTTTAAAACTCCCTAAGTGTATAAGTCTTGTTTCTGCTATATAGAATAGATATGATTCCAAATTGAAGCAACCTATTGAATATCTGCTGAAGGATAGTAATTTTTCTTCATAAGAATATTTATAATTTTATTTTACATTTGCTTTTTCTGTAGACCCAAAGTTCTCTTGGAATGGCTATGCAGTGTTCATA
>NW_004524675.1:8316039-8319083 GCF_000260255.1 Octodon degus | reverse complement strand
CCACTAAGAAGAATATATGCAGTGTATTATTTGTTGAAACTGTACTTCCGATTTGATTTGAAACTGTCTCATTGCTATATGTTTATCAATAAAACTGTAGAAAAAAAAATAAAAAATAAAAACATTTAGCCAGGTATGGTGGTGCATCCCTGTAATCCCAGAACTCGGGAGACTGAGGCAGGAGGATCATCATGCATTTGAAGCCGGCCTGAACTGCATGTGAGATCGTCACAAAACAAAACAACCACCACTGATGCACACAGACAAACACACACACACCAACACCACCACCATCAACAACCACCTGTAATTTAGCTTGGTATTTATCAGGTTTGCCATTAAAATACCACTGATGCTAAAAGGTGCACAATACCTCCCTTTAGGCACCATGTGCTAAAGAGTTGGCATTTGACAGCTCCAGGGGGATCACTAATGAGCTACAAAGGCTTTACACCTCCAGGTCAGGAGTTTGGATTAGACTTAGGTGGAGAGTGACAGAAAGTCAGTACCATCTCATGATGGTTCAGTGGTTTATGTGGAGGGAATTCATTGTTTCAGGTCACTTTCTAATGAATGAGCATTCACCTCACAAAAAGTGACCACTGCTTCCGATAGTAATTGGGAGAGACGTAGAGAATGAAAAATTAAGCCAAGAATGTTGTTCCCTCCATGCTATGCTTGCCACATCTACACGAGAAATTGGTGATGGAAAAGGGTAGTGTTCTTCAGGAATATCTATGGAAAATGAGGCTGGTAGGGAAGGAGGAAAGGTGAAGTACGGAAAAAGACAGCCATCCAGAGCAGAACAATATCAAGTCATCGTCCAAAAGCCTTGCTTAAGACTTCAATGGAAAACTATGTAATTTAAAACTATTTAACTCAGAAAATGTGCCGTTAGATTTGCCTCTTGTCAATGAAATTATAATAATTGTATCAAAACCTTTCATATTTGGGAATGAAACAAACAATAAATGCCTTGAAATTCTGCTCTCTTATCAGAAAGTTGTTATTGTCCAAGCTGTTATTATCCTCCCGAGGAAGTCATATAGGATATTGTTAGTTAAAACAAGCTTCCCAATCTTTATTGTTAATATATGCAAACATATATTAATATTTGAACATTGATATTTGTATCCAAACTCTACTAAATTTCTTCACTATTTCTAACCATTTCTATGAATTTCTTAGGGCTATCTATATATTGTAATGCCATCAATGAACAGAAATATCTTTACTTCTTTTCTAACTTCACTTTTCCTTGCATAATGGTGTTGGCTAGGATTTTCAGTGCTATGTTGAACAAGGTAGTGACAGTGGGCACACTTGCCTTGTTCCTATTCTGAAAGGAAAGACTTTCTATTTTTCACTGTTGAATGTGGTGTTAGGTGTGATATTCTATAGAAAGCTTTTATCATATTATGGTAGTTTCTTCCTATTCCTAATTTTTTGAATGATGTTACCATGCAAGAGTGTTGAATCTTATCTGAAGTGCTTTTTACATCTACTAAAGTAACAATTGTTGCTTAGGTGTTCACTTTATCCTTTAGGCTGTTGGTATGATATATCACATTGATTTTAGCATTTAAATATTTTTGCATGCCTGAGATAAATCTAACATGGTCTTTGTCATCCTTTGATTTCTTTCTCATTTTCTTTTGTGTGTCATGTGTGGATGCTTTCTTGGTACTTATCCCAAGGATTACCTAATATCTTATGGTTCTAACCCCAGATGAGTATGCTCATAGCTGCATTCTTGCAGCTAATAAGTTGGTAACAACCTACTTTCAATTCCATAAAAAAATTCACATTTTATTTCTTTCTTTCACATATTTTATGTTACTGATGTCATACATTACATCATTTTTATTGGGTAGTTTTTAACATTGTTATAATTACATGTTTTAAAATATTTTTGTCTTTAACTTCTGTATCATTATTAAACATAATTTATACATCAAGATACTATATACTATTGGATGTATCAGTGGTAACTTCTTTTTTATGAATGTCAACCTCCATTGAAGAACTTTTACTTTAAAAAAAAAAAGAGGAAGCATGATTTGCTGAGCAACATGCTGGCCACCATGAGGAAGGGAGCTGCCAAGAAGTACTGAGCCCCTCTAAAATAAAGCGTTGCAGAAAAAAAAAAAAAGAGGTCTTTCAGACTTACATCAGAAAGCGGTAAGAAAATGGGATAAGAATGATCATAGTGAGGGAAAGTATTTTGAGGAGGATTATGACAAAACATCTTTCACAGTAATAAATTTTTAAAATTTAAATATTCACCATATTTTCCTCCTCATTCTTTTTATATAAATACAAAATTATATGTTGATTTGTATTGCTGAGGGTTGTTTTTTTGTGTGTTTGTCTTTAGTTGTATGGCAAGGAACAGACTCATAATTATTTTTCTTAAAGCCATTGTTACATGAAATATAAATTTGAAAAATTAGAAAGATTTAGAAAACTTTCAATAGCTACATGAGCCTGTACACACAAACCTGTACCATTGACATTTTAGTTTAATCACATCTGAGTGTTTTTCAAGTTCACAATTATTTACTAAAATCTAAATGAAATTAAAAATAGTCATTAGTGATCATTTGGAGACATAAGCTTAGGAGGGAATCAATAGAATGAATTCCACCAGATGAACAGTGATTAATCTAGGTTTGTTCTATCCAATAAAGTATTGGGATAACAAGACACATGAAACTATTAAACTTAAATTAATCAAAATTAAATAAAATCAGAAATTCACTTCCTGAGTTCCTTTATTGTCCTAGCATTATCTACCTTATATGGAACATTTGGATTGCCTCAGAAAGTTCTTTGGATGATACTGGTTTAGACCTATTTTAATTCTTATGATGAACAATTTTTATATTAAAATGTATTCCAATATAGTCCAGTAGTCCATAACCGTAGTGGGTTATTCATAGGACTGGCAATGTCAGAAGTTGTTGACTTGAGCCTTTTACAGCTCAGCATATTAATTTGACTTTACTTTTTATACCTTGTTTTTATACTTTTCTGCTGGATGG
>NW_004524675.1:8315480-8315939 GCF_000260255.1 Octodon degus | reverse complement strand
CCCAGGCCTATCACCATGCACTAAATTAAAGTTAAAATGGATTAAAGATCTAAAAATTAAAGCAGAGAAACTAAATCTCGTGGAAGAGAAAGTAGAAGGTACTCTTAAAGATATAGGGGTAAGGAAAGACTTCATGAACAGAAATCAAATCACGCGGGAAACACTTGAAAGAATTAACAAGTGGGACCTGCTCTTACTGAGAAGTTTTTTCATGTCAAAAGAAATTACCAACAAAGAGAAAAGTCAACCCACAAATTTGGAAAAAAACATGACAAATAAGTACTCAGACAAAGGTCTCCTCTCTAGAACTTATAAAGAACTAAAATACACTAGGGCCCCCAAATTTAAAGACCCAATCCAGGATTGGGCATCCGAGATGAACACACGCTTCTCAGAGGAAGAAATTAAAGAAGCGAATAAATATATGAAAAAATGCTCCACATCACTAGCCATCTGCAA
>NW_004524675.1:8311981-8315380 GCF_000260255.1 Octodon degus | reverse complement strand
TTCCTTCCTTCCTTCCTTCTTTCTTTCTTTCTTTCTTTCTTTCTTTCTTTCTTTCTTTCTTTTTTTTTCTTTTGGTAGAACCGGGAATTGAACTCAGGCCCTTGTGCTTGCCAGGCAAGTGCTTATTCTACTGAACAATCTCCCTACCCTCTTTTTTTATTTTAATTTTCTTTCATTTTGCAGAGTAAAAACAAGAGCAAGAAAAACAAAAACAAAGACACAAACAGAGTAACATAATAATACATATGTTACAGATTTTTCAAAACAAGAATAGTTGATTAACAATGATTTGTATGTTATCTGTTTTTGTTGTCATATCTGTTGCTCATATTATCAGGTATAGTTATACAAGATGGGATATATGATTGAATATTACCATATGCTTTCAAGAAAACAAACTTTTGTTCTTGTCTCTCATTTTTTTGTTACCTTTCTTAAAAAAATTACTTTCAAGAGAGTATAGTGATAATTGATATAATATTAAAAATAGCACACATTTAGAAGACCAAGATGACAGGTATTTTAAGCATGGTTTGAGTATTACACATTGCTGTTCTCAATGTAGTTGCTTAGTTCACAGATATCAACATAGAGAGTTAGACAAGGTGAGAATTCTACTAATTAACTGTTATTTTCAAAACACTGTTGGAAATTCTTAGGACAATTGCCTCAGGCATCTTGAGTATATACATGTATGGTTTTGCCCTACCTTATTTCCCATGTTTTCTATGTTCTCTCCTTCATTGTTTAATCCTCAAGTTATGTTACCTTCCATTTAATTGTATCTGTTATACCTTTTAGTTTTAGTTTTTTCTTATGAGTTCCTACACTAGGGAGACAATACAATATTTTCACATGTGGGTCTAGTTTATTTCACTTATGAGTATAGCCTCAAATTGTGTCCACTTAGCTATGAAGGCTTCAAGTTGTTTTTCTTTATAGCTGAGTAATACTCCATTGTATAAAAATATGGTATCTTTTTCAACTGTTCCTCAGGTGTTGGGCATTTTGGCTGTTTCCAAGATTTGGCTATCATAACTTGCGCTGCTATAAACATGGGCACACCTATACAATTCTGATATGATGTTTTCATTTCTTTTTTTTGTTTTTTCCATAATTTTATTGATAAACAAATAGTGATGAGACAGTTTCAAACCAAATTGGTAGGACAGTTTCAATAATATGTTTTCATTTCTTTTGGGAAAATTCCAATAAGGGGAATAGCTGGATTGAATGGAATTTCCAGTCCTAGTAAAAGTCCTCAATAAAATCCTAGCAAATAGGATACAGAAAATAATCAAGAGATTTATACACCATGGCCAGGTAGGATTCATCCCAGGGATGCAAGGATGGTTCAATATTCAAAAATCTATAAATGTAATTCACTATATCAATAGAGACAAATCCAAAAACCACATGATCATATAAGTTGATGCAGAAAAGGCTTTTGACAAACTCCAACACTCATTCATGATCAAAACCCTACAGAAAATTGGAATAGATGGTCTCTACCTCAATCTGATAAAAGCCATATGAAAATCCAACAGCCAACGTAATTGTAAATGGAGAAAAACTGAAATCTTTTACTCTCAGATCAAGAACAAGACAAAGATGTCCTCTATCACCACTCCTATTCAATATAGTTTTGGAATCATTATCTAGAGCCATTAGACAAGAAAGAGCAACAAAAGGAATAAGAATAGGTAAAGAAGTTCAACTATCATTATTTTCAGATGACATAATACTCTGCTTGGAAGACCCAAAAACCCTTCACCAAGAACCTACTAGAATAAACAAATTCAGTAGCATAGCAGGTTACAAAGCCAGTACCCAGAAATCAATAGCATTCCTCTGCACACATAACAAACACACTGAGAGAGAAATTAGAGAAACAATACTCTTCACTATAGCACCATGAAAAACAAAATACTTAGGAATTAATGTAACTAAAGAAGTAAAAGATCTACCTATTCTCTCTTTCTGTCTCTGTCTCTGTCTCTGTCTCTGTCTCTCTCTCTCTCTCCCCCCCTTTCTTCTTTCCTCCTTTCTGTATTTAGTACAGGGTCTACAGAGTCTCACTATGTAGTTCAGACTTGTAGTCATCCTCCTGTTTTCAATCTCTCAAGTTCTGGGATTACAGGTGCGTGCCACCATGCTCAGTCTCAATTGCCATCTCAGTGCCCCCCCAGGGGTGGGGCCTGCATAGCTTGCGATGCCAGGGATTGAACCCTGGTCCCTGTCCTCTGCCTAAGCAGGTGCTTTAGTCCCCTGAGCTATCTGGCTGGCCCTTAATATGTTACTTTCAACCCGATTTAGTTTTTCTTTAAAATCTGTCCGCATATAAATATTAATTTAAAGGTAAAAATAAAATAGTGAGAGTATCACAATTTAGAGTGACAGAGCATAGAGCTCTACTGTGAGTTCTCTTTCTACTGCTACACTGTGGTGCTGGTGAAGTCATATGACCTGCCTAAACTTTAGCTTCCTCAGCTCTAGAGGGAGGACAGCAGTGCCTATTACAGGGAAGTTGCACGTGTAATACATGTATCATCTCAAATACTATATGGTAGCTGTTATTAGATTTTATATATGCGAAGGTATTTTATAATTTTTGAAGTGCTTTATTAATGGAAAATTAAGATTGTTCTCAGAGACACATATCTAAAGACTCTAACATGCCAAGATTTCACAAAGATCTGTAGTATACCTTTCCTTCTCTTTAGTTAATTCGGGACTGTGTTTCTGGAGTCTTTCCTCTTTGCCAACACCTCAGGTGAGCTCCTTATAGGAATTGCTAGCTAAATATATTTCCACAAGCTTGTGTAATATTTTAAATGTGTATCTTTTTCCCCCAAGCTAGCCCTTAGCATAGTGCTCTGACCTTGCTTCTTAATAAATGTTGATATGAGGGCTTAACAGAGAATATATGTCATTTAGGCTTTGGTTCAGATGTAATGAGTTTGGTGAGGGGATCTGGAATAAACTTTAGTTTCATATTTTTGAGTTTTAGCTCTTTCACTGGCCATCACTGGGAATTTGTTTCAACTCACATATAACATAAATAAAATTCTAGAGGACACAAATTGGATTATGTTTTGGAGAACTGCAAAAGAGGTGCCTGGGGAAAGAATATTTTTTTTAGATATGTTAGTTTGAATTTCTTTCTCTCACTTCCTCCCCAGATTAGAAAATCTTTTTATATTATATTTTAATTGCTTTCTATGGTGCTGCAACCCTTGTCACTTGCCTCACTTTTTTCTACCCACTCAAATGTCAGAACATCATATAACTTAAACATAGAGATATATCTCTGCAGTTTATTTTTATGCTTTGGCTTTTGGGGGCAAATGGATAGGAACACTAAATCTCAAATTGTCACATTTTAAAGGAAGCCTGAGT
>NW_004524675.1:8297405-8300024 GCF_000260255.1 Octodon degus | reverse complement strand
CCATTCCTCAGGTGATGGGCATCTTGGTTCTTTCCAATATTTAGCTATCACAAATTGTGCTGCTATAAACATAGGTACACATATATCCCTATGATATGATGTTTTCAGATCCTCCAGGAAAATTCCCAGTAGAGGAATAGGTGGTTTAAATGGGATTTCTAGTCCCACATTTCTAAGGAGTCTCCACACTGATTTCCATAATGGTTGCACCAGTCTACATTCCCTCCAGCAGTGGAGAAGGATTCCTTTTTCCCCACAGTGTCTCCAACATTTGTTGTTGGGTGATTTCTTTATGATAGCCAGTCTTTCTGGAGTGAGATGATATCTCAATGTTGTTTTAATTTGCATTTCACAGATAGCTAGTGATGTGGAGCATTTTTTCATATATTTAGTCACTTCTTTCATTTCATCCTCTAAGAAGTATGTGTTTATCTCGCATGCCCAATTCTGGATTGGGACTTTAAATTTTGGGGCCCTAGTGTTTTTTAGTTCTTTTTAACTTCTAGAGAGCAGACCTTTGTGTGAGTACTTATTTGTCATGTTTTTTTTTTCCAAATTTGTGGGTTGCCTTTTCTCTTTGTTCGTAATTTCTTTTGACATGAAAAAACTTCTCAGTAAGAGCAGGCCCAGTTGTTAATTCTTTCAAGTGTTTCCTGTGTAATTTGATTTCTGTTCATGAAGTCTTTGCCTACTCCTATATCTTCAAGAATTCCTCCTACTTTCTCTTCCAGGAAATTTAGTGTCTCTGCTTTAATATTTATATCTTAGTCCTTTTTAATTTATTTTTATGGTATTATGGAAGCTGTGTTGTGCGTGAAACCAACTCACAGGAAAGCCATGTGGTAGATCCCAGAGAAACAGAACTGGAATACTGTATCTGTTCTCTTCTGAGGCCTAGTCTTCATGTTTTTTGAAGAAAATATATTTGAAAGTGAAAAAAGGACACCGAATAATACAGAATTTCCAAGTAAAATAATATGTGATTAGCAATATTTAATGTATTACGTATTGTTATCTTCCAAGTAGCTGCTTCAATTCAAGATATAACTGATGACAGAATATAAACACCAATTTTTTTTCAGTGAACTAAAAGAAGTCAGTAGTGTAACCATCTTATCTATCTTTTGTAGATATGTTCTTTTCCCTTTCTTTTTTTCTCTTTTCACCCACCCCTAGTTGCCTTCCTCTTGATTTGTGCTTATAAGAGTTAAGGAGGGTCAGATTTTGAGTTTGGACAATATTTTATGTTATGTGCATCTGAAAGCATCTTACAATGACATACAGTTTTAAAATTGATATTTTCCCTGTGGATATTCTATACCAGTCCTGTGCAATAGAACTCACTAAGATAATGGAAATATTTGGTATATTGTCGGCACCATCTACATCACTTTTCATTATTCCTCTTAAATTTCTGTCACCAAATGTTCACTACTAATTCTTCTGAATTTCATTTTGCACTTTGCTGAACAATCAAAATTAAACAAAATTCTGAATTTTTTATTATTTAGTGTTTTGTGCTTAAAATAAACCTAGAGCCTGTATTATGCTAAATCCAAGCTGTACCACTATCCCAAACCTGAGACTGGATTAAGCTAAAATGTGAGTGGCACAAATGCACACATGCATGGTGTATGCTTGTGGACATTTTTGTCTATGTGTTCATCACAAGCTTTCTTTTCTCTCAGATTTGCATTTCCTATAATGGAGGAATTAAGATGAATAAATATATTTCTGTTCTTTGCTAAGCTACCCATGGTAAACACATATAAAACAATCCTTGTTAATACAGAGCAATGTGTAATTTTCTAGAAAGGAGTGTAAATTCTAAAATATTTAGGAGGAAAAAAGATGGAGAAGACTCCTTTTACTAACTAGCTGATGTGGCTCACTAAAGAGGACTGTATGTTACAAAGCTGGTATTATTGGCAAAATGGATAATTTATGACTTGCAGAGGGCCTGGTTTTTATTTAAAAAATAATGGCATGTGGTAACTCAGTGGTATCCCAAATTTTCTGATCAAGGAGATTATGGGGCCACAGAGGAAAGTGATCCGTGATGTACAGTGTGCCTAAGAAGCGTCACCTGGAGAGAAAATATCCTCTCAGGCTTTCACAAAGAGCAAATTAGTCAAGCAATGACCATGACTCATCCACATGGCTGACACTGACAAAGGATCTACAAACTGCAGTGCAGGGTTTCAGGGTAAATCCTGAGGGAATTTGACTGACTTTGTCAGATACAAAAGTTACATTTCTTGTTATATAGGTCTTGCTTTGTTTTGTTCCTAACCATCCAGCAGAAAAGTATGAAAACAAGGTATAAAAAGTAAAGCCATATTAATATGCTGAGCTGTAAAAGGCTCAAGTCAACAACTTCTGACATTGCCAATCCTACAGATAACCCACTACTGTTATGGACTACTGGGCTATATTGGATTACTTTGCTGAATTCACAAACCTACAATATTTGAATGGCGATGGAATACACATCTCTGACAAAAGTAATAAAAAAAGGGGGATATAAATGAAGGACCATTTTGTAGTGAATAAAAGTGTATTTTTTTGTGTACAAAATAGGATAAACATACAGCTACTTTCTCTTAGTTCAATGAGAAG
>NW_004524675.1:8280869-8288670 GCF_000260255.1 Octodon degus | reverse complement strand
CCTGAAACCCTGTACTGCAGTTTGTAGATCCTTTGTCAGTGTCAGCCATTGCTTGACCAATTTGCTCTCTGTGAAAGCCTGAGAGAATGTTTTCTCTCCATGTGCCTCTATATTGGAATATTTTGCTGAATTCATGCACCTACAATATTTAAATGACAATGGAATACCCATCTCTGATAAAACTAAACGAAAAAAGAGGATACAAATGAACAACCATTTTGTATCTGTATATTCAAAATAGGCTAGATATGCAGCTACTTTCTCTTAACTCAATGAATAGAAAGATTTGTACTAATAGTGTTTGTGGACAGGATAACATGTCTGCATCTTGTACTATGGATAACTACTATGAAGATAATAATACACAATGTATTAATTATTGAAACTGTACTACTAATTGGTTTTGAAATTGTCTCATTGCTATTTGTTTCTCAATAAAATTATTAAAAAATAACAGAAAATAAAAAATATATTATCCTATAAAAACCTTAGGAAAGAAGATGACAATAATAATTTGGCATTGTTTCTTTTATCTGGAATTTAGCCTATAAGAAGTGTGCCAATCATAGTGTTCTGAGATCTTTCAGTCTATTTTGTTAAATGAATGATTGCACAAATGTAAACCCATAACTCTACTTAGAAGATGAGAACATCCAAATACTTTTCCAATATCCTAGAGAGGAAATCTATTAGGACATCAGGATATTAGAACTGAAGGACTCTCTTATCTAGTAATTTATCTGCTTGAAATACTGTCCTCTACTATTAATGTCATCTAATTAAAGAAAAATTTGGGAGATTTTGGTGGATGGATAGAGGGGAAAGAAACAACTGTTGACAAGTTTAATTTCATTTGAGGCATCACAAAAATATGTGAATACTATCTTTGTAATCTGCTTTTTTTCTCAGTTTATTCATAATAGTCAAAGAAAAGATGGTATCTCTATGCTTATAGTGAAAAGCTTTGGAGATCAAAAGTAAGCCTTTTATTAAATTCTTGTCTAGGCATTCATTTGTTGGGTCTAGAAATGACTAGCTATTGTGGTTATGCGCCTCAAGATCATCTGTGACTGATACGGAAAAATGAAACATTTTGAAAGAATTCCGCAAGCAGTAGGTTTATCTCATTCTTGCCTGTCAGTTTTACAATGAACAACAGTTCCTTGTTTTATTTGTCTAGACAATTCTTCCAATCAAGTAAAAATCTATTTAAAGTAGAATACCTAGTTGGGAATGTGGTAGTAAGAAACAAGTATCAGAGTTAAAGACCGATATTGATAAACTTTTAATCATGTTTATAGGAGTACAAACAAAACTCTAATATATCGGGCAAAGGTAAATTACTACAATTTACAATTCAAATATGAGTTAAACCGTATTTGTATAAATGATATATGATATTAGAAATTTTTACAAAAACTTCTCTTTTTGGATCAATCAGAGTGCTAACAAATTAACCTAAGGATAGCTTTAGGGAAAGTACTCAGGATTATATCATTTGGGTGTCCTGCTTTAGCCTTATGGCATTACTAGTCAGATGTTCATAAATAACTCTTCTATTTTCTGTGGAGAATTTGTCCTCATGGCTGTCAGTCTTGCAAGACAGTAAACAATTTAGTTATAGCAGTTAGGCTCAGTGGCCTATGCCTGTAATTCCAGTTACTTGAAAGGCAGAGGCAGAAGGATCACAGGTTCAAGGTCAGTCTAGGAAATGTAGTGAGACTCAGTCTCAATATTAAATAAAAAGATCTGGGACTATATTTCAGGCCTACCATATGTGAGTCTCTCCAATACTGAAACAAATGAATCAACAAAGAACTGAAGAAAATTTAATTATAGTAAGTGCAAGTTTCCTGAAAAATAAGGTTTTCTATAAAAGAAACTACACTCACTTCAAGAAAGCTGAATGCTAGTTCGCTTGTTCTAGTAGCCTGGTATTTTGATATTGACCTTGTGAATAATGACAATTTTCTTATATTTGAGTCTGCCTTTTATTTATTTATTTTTATGAATTTAGTACAAGGTCTACAGGGTTTCACTATGTAGATTGGACTCATAGTGATCTTCCTTTTTTCAGCCTCCCAAGTGCTGGAATTACAGGTGTGCACCACCACATAAGCTTGCTCCAGGGGCAGGGCCAGCATGGATTGTTGTGCTGGGGATCAAACCCCAGCCCCTTGCACTGTGCCTAAGAAGGCACTTCAGTCCACTGAGCTATCTGGCTGGCCCTTATTTTCTTATGGATATAAAGGAGACTGATCTCCCAAACTGTTTTTATAATGGGATCCCTCATCTCAGTGGGTGATATAAATATGCAAACTTTCTGGAGGTAAGACACATAGCTAAAAAGTAATAGGAGAAGGACCCTTGGGGTAAGTCACAAAAAACAGCCAAGGAGGCCAGAAAATAGTTCAACAGTAAGGAAGTAGGTGATTCAGCTTTCTGTGTCTTCCTCGGCATTTTCCCTTCTGCAAAGGTAAATGTTTTCTTGCTTCAGCTTTATTTTTCAAATTATAATCAAGGCCAAGAGAAGCTAGACCATTGAGGTTCATTTATTTCCTTTCTGAGCTAAGGCAAACAGATCTAATTTCACTCTGAGACAAGGCAGGTGGGCTTAATAGACAGTGTATGGGGGTGGTAAATAGGAGGAATGGCAATTGTGGGAGGATATCAGTCATAGTTTATCTTGACTTTGTAAGACTTTGCCTTTTTGTACTATATGCTATTCAACAAATGGAGATATTCCACTTAAATAATTGTTCACATTATTAGAGTGATGTGCTTTAAAGGGACTTCTAAGGTACATTCGCTTGGGTTGACACTGCTGGTGCTCATCTTCAAGGGGTCAGTCCAAGAATCAATCTGTTTAACATCTTCCTCAATGACCAGGATAATGAAAGGGGATAGCAGGGCTGCTGATTTAGGTAAGACATTAGACTGAGAGGAGGGGTGGTGTGCATATTGTAGGACAGATTAGGGATTCTGAATGACCTTTGCCTTGATAAAGCACTTGTCTATTGCATTCAACATCACAAAGGCCATTCGTGTTCTGTACATCCCTGAAGGCAAGGCTAAGAAAACAAATACTGAGGTCTTGATATGGTGAACCTGTGCTGTCTGTCTATCTGAGCATGGGCATCAGGACTGCAAGAGCTTTGCCTTCAGTAGAAATATCTATTTCTTGTAGATATACCCCCCAATGGGGTTCCTTTCCTGACAGAAGATTCTTTCCTAGAATCTTAAAGCAGTGCCTCATTGCTATAAGACAAGATCAGCTACAGAATCAAGGGGGACAGTTGCAAAATATCGAAGAGCTCCTTGTACATAAAGCAGAAAAAATGCCATTTTAGGGATTAAGATATAAAGTATTTTCCATTATCTCTCTATCATTTTTATTTATTATTTACTATCATCCTAAGAAAGGAAAAAATAAAAATTTAAGTCATAAATACTATCATTCATTTTGTGCAGTGTATTGCCAGTTTAAAATGCAAATATAAGAACATTTAATTGATATACAGAATCAACAAAATTAAACTTTATTTTATAGTTCATATATGCATCTGGAGCCCAGTCTTCCAACAAGAGTCAAAACACTGCACAAAAGTAATTCAACTAGTTTTAAAATTTCTTGACATATGCTGACTCTACCAAGGTTTCTATCTTTCACTTACTGCTGAGGAAGCAAAGATGGAAGGCAAAGGAAAGGAGGGCTGCTCTGTTGTTCCCTGTCTTCCATGTCAGCCTTGCAGGAGTAGAGTTTGGTTAATACAAGGGTATAACACTAATAAGAAAGCATGCAAGGCATTCCTGGCTGTTCCAGTGATTTCAGACACAGTCTTCACTCTAGTCCTGCTTCATACTGAAAATTTGGTTTGTCGAGTAACTCAGGGCCTTTGCTCCCTCGGCCATTGATGACTCTTTCTGTCTACTTGGATCTAGATCAGTTCTCATGCACTGTGGATCCACTGAATAGTTCTGCTCATGTCTACACCACAGCTCTCTGCAAATGTTGTGGTAAGGAATGATGGATTCTTGTGTTCATTTCCTCTGCCATGCATGTGCTTCATTGTTCCAGTAGATGTCACTTACAAAGCCTAAACTTAAAGATAAGGTTACAGCTGGAAATGTCCCTCAGCAGTGCCCCTGGATTCAATCTCAATAACACACACACACACACACACACACACACACACACACACACGCACGCACGCACGCACGTGCACATACACACAAATATGCACATGTACATTCACATGATGATTGTTGAGAATTTTAAGATGGTGTCTGAACTTACAATACCCAATTCTTGTGATCTCTGATCTTGTCCCACTCCCAACACATACACAAAAGGCTGTTTTCAAGATTCTAGATTTGTTTTGCATCTACAGCCAACAAACAAAAACTTCCTTGAGTATACTTCACAAGGAATTATCAAGGGCTGGGGAGATGGCTCAGTTCAATAAGTGCTTGCCTGGCAAGTGCAGCATCCTGAGTTCAATCCCCAGTTCCACAAAAAAAAAAAAAAAAAAAAAAAAAAAAGGAATTATCAAGTTCACGGTCTATTTTCAAACTCTAGTATATAGAAATGCAACGGAATTCTCAGGTCCATGTGTAAAAATCCATGGTGACTTTTTTCAGTCTCTGTCTCTGTCTGTCTGTCTGTCTGTCTGTCTGTCTGTCTGTCTGTCTGTCTTTCTCTCTCTCTCCACCCATCCCTGTTCCCTCCTTCCCCCCTTCCCTCCCTCTCATTTTTCTCAAAGTGGTAGGATATATTATAATATATTTCAGGTTCCTGCTCTGTGCATGAAGACTCTTGAAAATATGTTCAGCCGTTGTCTGATTTTGTATTTGGGTGGTTGCCAGGATATTTTTCTCCTGTTTTTGGCTGTTCATGTCTCAGGTACTGAAGACAGCAGTCACACCTTGTTCTTCTACTCTTACTCTCTGGCATTGGTGTCATGCAAAATGACAAGGCTTGTCTAGCCTATGAATTCATTGTAGCCTTGAGAGATTTAAAAATCTGTGTCCTATTTCTTTCATCTGTTAAAATGGGGATACTGCCTATCTCAAGATATAATTTGAGAATTTAATGAGATAATGATAGTGCCTAATAGTATTTTAGTCTTATCATTTGTACTCTACTAAATTCTTTCCTAGAGGAAGTTAATGCAGGAGATAAATCTCTATTTGTTTTACATTCACACACAATACTTCTGTATGTGTAGGGAGCTTATTATTCCCGTAAGCACTCATTTGTTATTTCTGTTATGTGTTGTATTCTTGCCCATCCTAAAGGTTTTCATCTTAGCTCTGTTGGGATGAGTGCCTGATAGTTTTAGAATAAAGTGCTGACATAAAAAACATTACATTTTGTGCCATCAAATTTTATGCATCAGCCATACTAATTAATTTTTTAAAAAAATCAAGCAGAAAAATATACATTGATACACTTCATGTTTATAACTATAATCTATTTCCCATGTTGGTTAGGGTTTTACCCTTACATTGCTTTTTAGTTCAGTGTTCTTTTTAATACAAAATTTTACATTTATTAGAGAAAATCGAATATGTAGAAAGAAGAGAATGAATAAAAAATTATATACACTAAAGATAATGGGTACTTATTTCCTTCTCTGGTCTTTTCTAAATGTACAGTTTAAAATATAGTACTGTTGGGATCCTCTATGTATAACATTTAATATTCTGTTTTTTGTGTAGTGTTATATTGAATCATTCTTTTTCATGTTATGGTCTGCATAAACATCTTCATGGCTGCAGAATCTATCGTAGTATGGATTTATTTAATGCTTATATTTTCTGTCACTTTTTATAATAAATTCTGTGAGGGATATCTCTTTAAATAACTCTTTTCTATTTTTCAAGATTATATGGATTCCCAGAAAAATGTTGTTGAGTTAAGGCACTTCACACATTTTAAGTCATTTTATATTTGTTGGAAAATTGCTTTCTAAAGGAGTCATACCAATTTTTATTCCTGCTATGGATTTATCGTAATGCTAGTCTCTCTCCTTATAGTAATCTTTGCAATATTCATAAATGAAAAATGACAGCACTTGCTTAAATATAGATTTTTGTTTTCAGTGATGAGAAAGTGCTTTGTGCTGTGTTTGGTTTTGACTCTAATTTCCCTGCCATGATCCACATCCGGGATGTACAGGTTCTTTGGTGACCGGTCTTTTTTTTTTTTTTTAAATGTGGTGCTGGATATTCCATACACTTCCGTGTGTTATTTTTAGGGACACAAATTTAGCACTGTGCTTTACTTATTTAGTTTTTTGAAGTACTGGTGATTGAACTCAGTGTGTCCTGCATGCCCGGCAACACACTAGTGTGTCTATTAAAAAATTACTTAGTGTGTCTATTAAAAAATTGTTTTTATAGTGTTGAGACAGGATGTTGATAATTCTCCAACCTGATCCTGAATATGCAACTTTTTGCCTCAGCCTTCAGACTAGCTGGGATTATAGGCATATGCTACTGTACCTGTTCTACTATTCATTCTAATAGTGAAGAGGTGCAAGATGAAAATACTGAAATAATTTTACAGAGCTTGTATCATTTTTTGGGTCCCTACTTCTACTAGTAAAAACTAGAAAGTTTTTATTTTATTTTATTTTTTACTATTATAGTGGTTCGAATAGAATTAGTTTAACTCTGTCTTTGTGCTCAGCCTGTCACTTCATAAACCTCGGATTCTTCCCCTCCTGACTCCTTTCCTAGCTTGGGCCTGTTATTTTCTGCATATCCATGTTGGCAATGTAGTTTTGCATCTCTTTAAAAGTCTAATGCCAGAAGTGGTCTTTGGTTTTGTTTGTTTCCTTGCTTTTTTTTTTCTTAAAAATTCAGACTATTTTGCTACACCAAGGAATGCTGGGGCAAATCACGTTAAGAAATATCGTATTAAGGTGCCACCCTCTCTCTCCCTGAAGTTAAAACTTAGTTTTAACTGAGGAACCAATTTGTTAGAAATCCAAGCTAAAAGGGAAATGAAATGAAAGGCAGTCTGCAGTAATTTTCTTTAGTCCTGTTGTATAATTTATGTGCAAGGCTTGTTAATTCCTTTTAGGCCTTGAGCATGCAGGATAACATTTCTGTGTGTTTGGCTACTGTATATTTCATTCTGTTGATATTTCTGTCCTGAAATCTTCTGAAATCAGTGAGCTCTTCCTTTTGGGAAAAGTTGGCAAATTGAGGGGCCTATTTTTAAGCAGTTTTCTTAGTTTAGATTTTTTCTTCATTAAACTTAATTTGTCTTTCTCTTTTTTATTTTAACAATGTTTCATGTTTCTATTGACAAATATTTTTAGAGATTTGCTTGTTCTTTTGTATTTAGAATTTATTTTTGTAGTGCTGGCGTTTGAACCCAGCCATGTGGATGCTAGGCAAGGGCTCTATCACTGAGTTGCATTCCGGCCTCTACCTGGATTGTACTGTCATATTTTCTAAATATTGGTTTATGTCTGGGGTAGCCTTGGAACTGACACGGAGATTTCTTAGAAAAGGGAAATGCACACCCACTCACCTACTTGTGGACCTTTGCGGATGAGGAGAAGCTACTCATTGCGAGCTTCGTGGCTGAGCAGGATTCGGTAGGCTCATTTCTGACCCGGCAGTCAAAGATGCTGAGCTCTGCTGAAGGAGCTGCCTATGTGGTGTTATTATTACTACTTTTTTTTGAGGATTAGTAGAAACTCCTGAATTTTTAGAGTTTTCCACATGGTTGCTTTCCTTGTAGCACTAATATTGACTTAACTCTCTCTCTCTCTCTCTCTCTCTC
>NW_004524675.1:8279008-8280769 GCF_000260255.1 Octodon degus | reverse complement strand
TCATTGACTTGTGTTTAAAAATTCAAATATTTAATTGCTTATGTGATTACAACAATATCATTTAAATCTAATTTCAGTCAATATCATGAAGTTAAAAATACCTGAGAATATTTTGGAGATTAAATATGTAATATAAAATAGTATGCTGGGATAAGGGTTATGGCTGTATAAGAAAACATTGATAAAATAAAAATGTTTGGCTACTAGCTACATTTTCAAAATTTTAGAGGAAAAACACTGTAACTCAAAATAAGAAGTTGCCCTAACTAAGAAACTATACAACATTGTAGATGATTCATCAGACAAACATTCCCTCTTCTAAGCAGTAAAAAAGCAACCAGGTATTAATGAAGATCTGGCAGCCTGTCTGTAAAGGCTGCTCAACGAGGCAGACACCCCTCAGAAAGAAGATAGGAGCTGTCACGTTCATCCAGCTATAATTGGTGTATATATTGACTTTGGTCAGTTTAGCAAGGAGAATATCAGCTTACCAAGTGCTAGCTGTGATGGAGATGTGATAACTGAAGATCGTTGTGAAGGTGTCTGCCACTTTCACAAAGATTTGTCTTCACAAGTTAATAGGAATTTTACATTGCTGTAATAATTATGGGCTTCGTGTACTGTCCTGTGGCTACTAAAATAAATTTATAATATATTAATTTGTTTGGGTTTATTCTTTCTGCTATTTCATTCAGTTAAATTTGAATAATTATAAGCTTTAAGACAGTAGAGCCTAATATAACTATTTTAAGGAAAAATAAGTTAAGAAGTTAAAAAATCATATTCAATTTCATTTTGCCATTTAACTTATTTTTCTGGTGAGATGTTTTCAACAATTAGATACCTAAGTAAGATGCTGCAACAGGATCATTCATGGATTATTAGCACCAGATAGAATTATTCATTAAGTGCTTTCATTAAGTATATTATATAGTGTTTTGAATAAATGTATCATTGTATGTAGTTCAACTGGTCTGGCTTTTCTTAACTTAAAGTAAATGATTTTACAAAGAAATATATATTTCAGAAGTATATCGGACCATAAATAATGGATACACTAGGAAGCATGAAATTGGTGATGTTTTGGTTTGATAAAGGCCAAAATGAAATTATAGTTATGGGGGATACTCATCTATTGTTTTTTGCTTGAAGTTTACACATTAAGAGAAAAAATAAGCTTTTTTCACTGAAGCAGCAAATAATTGTACTATAACTGAACCCAAAGTTTATAAATGTCTCAAAAATTTGATCACGCTGACATGGTTGAATGAATACTCTTGGACCACCACAGTTTGCTAGTTTAGTACCAGGAAACTCATTCTCACTTAAATCCAGTATATTATCTTTAAAAACTTAAAGTAGAAAAGAAGAATGAAATTCAGTCATTCTGCTCACAGTAACAAAATTATTTTGAATCCAGTGTTTGGAAGTACCCAAAGGTTAACTCAATCTAGTTCCTGTTCAGAATAAACTTTATTTTTCAGAATAAATGAAAAATTCTGTTTCAGCCTTAGTGAGTTGGACTACTATCCTTACAAAGAGTTCACAAAAAACTCTCAATAGGAAATACAATTACAAAAAGTATTTGAAGATATATTAAAACGATCAACTTAGAGTCTCACAGAAAACATAGAGTTTATTTACTTTTTAAAAACATTTAGCCAGACCCAGTCCTAGCCCAGGTCCGGTGAGTGTGCGGAGAGTTTCCTGCTACCCTGCGCCGGCGGGACCAGTCCCAGCCCAGGCGCAGCGTGGGCCGGA
>NW_004524675.1:8273831-8278908 GCF_000260255.1 Octodon degus | reverse complement strand
GTACAACAGAGAAACAATGTAGTATTTAAATATGTGTACCCAATTTACTTTAATTAAAAGTATGGTTGCAAGGTGTATCAATTTAGCTAGAAATGTTTCAAGTCATCCTTCTTTATGTCAGAGTAGTACTCCATTGTATAAAAAAGCTCCAAATCTTCTTTATCCATTTTCCATTGATGAGCATTGGGGTTGACTCCTAAATTTAGGTTTTACATATTTTGTTGCTATAAATATGGATGTGCATATATCACAGTGATGATATATCATGATGCTTTTTATTTATTTATTTTTTGGATGATACCAAGAAGGGGAATAGCTGAGTTGAACGGAACTTCTATTTTTAGTGTTTTGAGGAATCTCCACACTGATTTCCAGAGTCTGTTTTAATTTTCGTCTGTTGAATGTGAGGTTGAACTTTTTTTTTCCATATATATATGTTGGCATTTCTACCTCTTCATCTGAGAAGTGTCTGTGCATTTCAGATGCCCATTTTTGGATTGGATCTTTAAGTTGGAGAGAGCTGATTTTTTGCATTTTTTATATTGATGTATGGGTCTCACTCTGTCTGTTTCTCTGTCTCTCTGTCTGTCTCTGTCTCTGCCTTTCTCTCTCTCTCTGTCTCTCTCTGTCTCTGTCTCTCTCTGTCTCTCTTTCTCTCTGTCTCTCTCTGCCAGTAGCAAGCTGTTTTTATCACAGTAGCCTTATAGCTTAATTTCATTAAGAAATTTGAGAAGTAGCAACATTAAATCGTCTGTGAATTTCTTGCAGAATTCAACAGTGAATCCATCAGGTCTTGAAGTTTTCTTTGTGTTAGTTTTAAAATTAAATCTTAAATCTCATTGACTGATATTGGATTATTTAGCATTTTTATACCTTCATGATTCAATTTTGATACTTCATACTTATTTAGGAATATATCAATTTCTTCTATGTTCTTCATTTTATTAGAATACAGGTTCTTAATGATCTTTTGGACTTCTGGAGGATCTGTTTGATTTCACCCTTTTATTTCCTAATTGCATGGATTAGAGTCTTTCCTATTTTGATAAGGTTGACTAAGAGTTTACCAATTTTAATTAATCTTTCAAAGAACCAACTCCTGAATTTATTAATTCATTGTTTCCTTAATCTTCATTGCATCATTATCTGAATGAGTGTTGGATTTAATCAAAATCTTTTTCTACATCTATTGAGATGATCATATGATTTTTGTTTGGCTCTGCTGATGTGGTGTATTATAGTTACTGATTTGTGTATGTTGAACCATCCATGAATTCCTGGGATGAATCCCATTTGGTCACGATGTATAATCTTCTTGATGACTTTCTGCATTCTTTGTTTGGTAATATTTTATTTAAGATTTTTTGCATTTATATCTATTAGGAAGACTGGTCTATGGTTCTCTTTATTGGTTGGCTCATTCTCTGGTTTTGGTGTCAGAGTAATACATTACTCCAGGAATGATTTTAAGATAATTGCTTCCTTTTCAATTTCCTTCAAGAATTTGAGGAGAGTTGAAATTAAATCTCTAAATTTCTTATAGAATTCAGCTGTCAGTCCATCATGACATGCACTTTTCTTGATTGATTTTTGATTATATTTTCTTTTTTATTGACTGATCTTCGATTATTCTAACTTTTATGTAATCTTGATTCAGCTTTGGTAATTCATATGTATCCAAGAATCTGCCCCCTTTTACTGTATTTTCTGTACTGTGAAGTAAAGTTTTTTGGCATATGTATTCATGATTTTATGAATTTCAATGAATTCAGCAGTTATTTCAACTTTTCTTTCTTTACCGCATGAATTTGAACTTTTTCTTTCCTTTTTTGATGTTTGACTAGGAGTTCATCGATTTATTTATTCTTTTAAAGAACCATCTCTTGGATTTATTAATGCTTTGTATTGTTTTCTTCATCTCCATTGCATTAAGCTCTGATCTCTAAAATTTCTTGCTTTCTTTGGGCTGTGGGTTTGACTTTTTTTTCTAGGTCAAGGTGCAGCATAAGATTGTTTATTTGGGCTCATTCTGTTTTCCTGATGTGAGAATCAACCACTATCAATTTTCCTATGTTATATTATGAAATTTAAAACAACCAGACAATTGTATGCAGTAAGCAAACCCTCAGTATTGCAATTTTACTTTCAGAGGTAAAGGTTTAACAGAGGTTAGGGGAAGAAACTAGAAAAACAGAAAAATAGGGAGAGATTAGAAGCACTGTTGTAAGTCAAAAGAAGATTACAAAAACTTTGGAAAACTGGTGAAGAAAATAGGAAGAAAGGGAGAACAAAGAAAGAAAAAAGAGAACAGAACATAACAAAAATACTAGAAAAATATTCATACTCATATGTAAACAAGAACAAACAAGAAAGAAAGAACAAAAATAAAACAAAAACAAAAACAAAATAAAAAGGCACAAACATTGCTTACTTCAGGGTCTGTTTCTGCTGTCACTGGCACATAGAATGGGCAGACAGAGCCCAGATCTGTGTTGATTGATCCTAGCAAGCCAGCTGTCAATTTCCAGTGGGGTGGTGTATAATATCAGAAAGTCCACACCTGTAGTTCCACTGACGTTCAGGCTGGTTTCTGGCTATGAGACTGGAAGCCATTGTTTTCAGCATGCAAAATTCTGTGTTCCTGATGCAGGCTTAAATGTGGCCCTTGACATACTGCTGACTCAAACTCTGTTCTTCCTCACCGTAAAACTGGGAGCGGCCAGATGGAGTCAGTCCACAACTGCTCTGAATTCTGAGTTCAGTTGACCTTTCTCCAAGATGTGGGCCACTTACCTTTCCTGGGGGATGGCTGGACCTGGATAACTCAGCAGCTAGTGCAGTCCCCTGTGTCTACTGCTCTGTTGCACTGGTGTATTTCTTGCATGGAGGGCTCCAGTAGTCACTATGCATATGCAGGTTCAAGTTTCCCCTCCTGCATGGGTCAGGGCTCAGGGAGAAAGCACTGCTTACCACCTTCTTCTGAATTGACATCTGTTTCTTTCTTCTCTTGATGGGCTTCAGTTCTTGCTTTCAATTCTCTCTGGGTCCCAAGGACCCACTTTCCTCTTGAAGACACACTTTCTTCCTTCTTCTTTTCCTCACATTATTGTATTCCATGTCAGGACATCACATCTCTGAGAGCTAATTTTCTGCTGTTCACCAATGAGCCATTTTCCTGGAAATCCAAACCTCACATTTTTATCCTCCTAGAGTGGACATTATTGTTTAGTTTCTCAACCTTCACCAGGCACCTCCAACCTCCTTAGTTTTTAAGGATGTTGGAAATTTGAGGTTATTGCCTTCAACCCTGTCATTTGGATGCTCTGACTGTGACAGACCATAGCCTGACTCCATAGGATGAGTTCTGATTGCTCTAATGATCAGTCTAAGCCCTTTTCACAGTTCATGTACATGGATATAGGTCCAAGCTGGCAACCTCTCTGTTCCTCATTCCTAGATGATATAAGACCCAAACTGAGTAAATGAAGTACCAGGGCTAGGGCTGTTTGGATTTCAGTAATTGATTTGTTTCCATAGTTGAGAATGGAAATCCTTCTGCCTCCTTACATTTCCAAATATGTGAGATGAAGTTAAAAACTCCAACATGTGTTTATTTTATTTTTTATGCATTTATTTATTTTATTTTTTCCATAATTTCATTGAGAAACAAATAGCAATGAGACAATTTCAAACCAAATTAGTAGGACAGTTTCAATAATTAACACATTGCATACATTCTTCCTACTGGTTAATTGCTATACAAGATGCAGACGTGATATCCTATTTACAAACACCATTAGAACAAATCACTCTATTCATTAAGAGAATGTAACTATATATCCATCCTAATCACTTTGAATACACAGATACAAAATGGACATTTGTCTGTATCCCCTTTTTTTGTTAAGTTCCGTTATTTGAATATTATAGGTGTGTAAACTCAAGAAAATATTCTAAAAGAGTCCAGTAGTCCATAATAGTATTGGGCCTTCCACTAGACTGGCAATGTCAGAAATTGTTGACCTGAGTCCCGTACAGCTCAACATAACAGCATGGCTTTACTTCTTATATTTTGTTTTTATACTTTCCTGCTGGCTGGTTAAGACCAAGGTAAAAGACCCAGTCCTAGCCCAGGCCCGATGAGTATGTGGGAGAGCTTCCAGCTACCCTGTGCCGGCAGGACCTATTGGTTCCAGCCAAGGCGCAGTGTGGGTGAAACCCTCTTCCACCCCCTTGGGACGCCCAACACTGCTCAGCAGCACTCCCCTACCCTGCCTGCCCAGTAGGAATTTCTGCCGCATTCCAGGAACCCCCAGATCCAGTCATAGCCCAGGACCGGTGAGTGTGTGGGACAGCTTCTGGTTACCCTGTGCCGGTGTGACCTACCGGTCCCAGCCTAGGCAAAGCGTGGGTGACACACTCTTTCACCCTCTTGGGAAGCCCCCCATCACTCCGTAGTACTCCCCAAGCCCAGCCCACAGAGCAGGGATTTCTGTGGCATTCTGGGAACCCCCAGATACAGTCCTAGTCCAGGCCCAGTGAGTGTGTGGGAGAGCTGCCTCTCCCCCCTCCTCCACTTTGTCCCATCCAGACTCAGCTCAGGCCTGGCATACAGACCTGGGGTGAAACCCTACAGCAGCAATCACTGCTGAGAGTGTAGGGGACAGAACCACTCAGCTAGGTCAGGAGCAGAACATCTAGACAGAGGGGCACAACAGGTTCACCCCCAAGGGCAGCGGCCGGAAGGAACTGAGCATAGCAGCCAGAAACAAGCCGGGCACAGCTGGATAAATTCAAACTTTGTAGATGTGCACCTGAACTTCA
The DNA here is from genome assembly GCF_000260255.1 of Octodon degus. Lineage (NCBI taxonomy): Eukaryota > Metazoa > Chordata > Mammalia > Rodentia > Octodontidae > Octodon > Octodon degus. Next base: position 8,274,084 of record NW_004524675.1, on the reverse strand, counting down.
GTAGGTGCTAAGGTCATAACTGCAACAAAGATCTACAACAAAGGTCAGAAGACAGTGCTACACAAAATGATGAGAAGAAACAAAATGCAATCTCAGAACCCAAGCCAACCCATAACAAGTGCAGAAGACACTAACACAGAACAAATTGGGAATCACACAGCTGAAAGCAAAGAATCAATGGCTTCTGAAATAAAGAAACAGCTGCAGAAATGTATAGAGGAACTCAGATTGGAAATGAAAAAAGAAATCCCTG
>NW_004524675.1:8250486-8273208 GCF_000260255.1 Octodon degus | reverse complement strand
ACTTTAGGGAAAAGAAAGTCCGGAATCACTTAGCATTCCTTACACCCAGGAAGGCTGACTATAAAGGCTTACACTTCCTGCTGTGATTGTATCCTCCTTGAAAGAAGCGAAGCAGCAACATGAACTTACTCCTCTTTATCTGCACAGTGATTCTAAGTCCCAATTTCTGCAGTCTTCCCTCTCTGCCTATTTAATACACTTATCGTTTCTCTGCCTGGCATTCCTCTATAGGAGAGATTGGATTTAACAAATGTATTCTAAGAATGATAGCTGACACTAATTCAATGAGCAGAAGGTTAAATCCAATCATAATTCCTGAGGTAATGGAGATGGGTAGGGTATGCAGATCTCTGAAGAGCCGAAGAGATTAAATGAGAGTACACAGCTCCTTTGACTGTGTAGCCACTAGGAAACTGTAATGGTGTTTTAAGGCAGGGTGATACCACAGCCTGAAGATTTATTTACTCTATTGACAAAGCATCACAGTCAAGCTGATGCAATAATTTTGCAACCCTGTGAGCTGTTAGCTGCAAGTAAAGAAAGATGTTAGTTAGATACATTCTGGAATGAATACATTAATTTGCATGGTCCCTTTCCCCAAACATGCATAAAGACATGAACAGTTTTTTAGCTCAGATAGATTTTAGTCCATGATAAAAATCTGTACAGATTGCCAGCAACACTCTCGAAAATATACATAAGTCACCTTAGAGGTACTGAAAAAGAGAAGGGAGGGAGAAAAGATTTCCAAAGACTTAAAAAATAAGTGTTTGATTTGATGTCTGTGGTTGAAAGCTGTGGACCAGCACTTCCCACGAGACTCTGGGGGATTGTTCCCTAATGGCAGGAAACAGAAAACTCATGGAAAGCTCTCAGCTGGGGTCCTCCCTGGGCCCACCTCTAATTGTCTTCTCAGTGGGATGGCAGGATTAAGTTAGGCTGGTAAGATGATGGAATCTGTAGGCCTGGCCTAGCCGCTTCCCTGATCTGATCACTAGTATTGGGGTGACAGCTCTTTTTCAACCCTCTGAGCAGGGAGGGGCAGAGAGAGGCATGTCAACTGCGCCTGTGTATTTACCAGCCATATATTGACAATAAGAAGAAAGTGACTCACATTTGTCTTATTCCAGCTGAACAGTATATGAAATATATACTCAGGGTTGGAAGGTTTAGAAATCTCACTAGAGTTTTGCATGACTGAGCAGAATTCATTTAAAGTATGTACACGATGAGTGAATTATGATAATTCTTGGGTTGGTATGGCTGTGAGAAGATATTGGACATTACACATGCAGTTCACATGCATACCTCAGAGAAGACTGTCAAGTTTTAGGAATGCTATAGTAATACATGATATTGAAATTGTGCTGCGTTTGTTAAAATTTAGAATGGAGGTGACAGAACAGAAAAAGAAATCAGGAAAAGGAATGTTTTCTGGGATTAGAGCTTTCTGAATTATTACAAAGTCAGTTCAAATAGAATATTATGTAATAAAGATAAATACGTTCACTGCTTTTTACATGCAAGAAAAGTGTGTGGCATTGAAATTAACATGGTCACAGCAAGGAATTGTTTTATCTTAATTAATATATCATTTTTGTTTGGTTTTGCAATTGCAGGGTTCTGCTAAATTTTGTTCTGCGTAGAAAGTATATAATGCTTGATAAAAATAAAACAGCTCATATAAGTAATGAAGCATAATAACTACTGAACACCAGTGAACGTACCCTCTCTGGAGGCCTGGGTCATTGCTTATAGGATCATGGTACTTGGATATTTTGTCCCATTTTCTGCTCTCTGTGGTAATTCATACACTGAACATGTCATTGCCCTTCCTGCAATGGCTTTATCACATAATAATATATTCTTTTGCAATTTAATTTATCAAAATTAAAATATAGATTATATACAATGAATCCTGTCTACCTTGCTGCACAATGCTATGATGTTTGGATAATGGCATACACCATCAGGATCAAGATCTAGAATGTTTCTATTATCCCTCAAATCTTCCCTCAGCCTTTTGCTATTGTTTTTTTACCCCCGCCACTTGGCAACCACTGATCTATTTTCTGGCTCAACAGTTTTGTTTTTCCCAGATCATCATATAAAGGGAAGTGGGTATCATACAGACTTTTGTGATGGTCTTCTTTCCTTTGATATAATGCAATTGTGGTCATTCACATTTTTGTTTGTATCAGTAGTTCATTTCTTTTTTGTGACTAAGTGGTATTCTGTTGTTGGCAATGTACTACAGTTTGTTTATGAATTCACAAGCTGAACACATTTTGAATTGCTTTCATTTTTTTTGTGTGTGTGTTTTGGAGACAGGTCATTTGCAATTCAATCTGACCTTGAACTCACTATGTAGTCCAGGCTAGCCTTGAACTCACAGCAATTCTTCTGCCTTAGCCTCCCAAGTGCCGTGCTTCCAATCTTGACTATTACAAATTTATAAGGTGTAAATATTTGTGCAAATTTTTTTGAATGAATATAGTCACCTGTGTAAATGCATACAAATGATATTTCTGGTCATATGACATGTGGATTTAACGTCATTAGAATCTTCATAAAGTGTAGCGCATATCTCCAGTGGAACAGTATTGCTCTTAGAGCAACATTAGCATGAACAAGTCATCAACACTTCAGTTGCTCTGCATCCATATGTGGACCTATCTTTTAGGGTTGCACTTCATACTTTTGGAATAACTAAGTGCTGAGCAACTTTTTACCAGTTTGCTTGTCACCTTTTTGTTTTCTTTGGTGAATTCTTTGAATTTTTTGCCTTTCTGTTTTGTAATTATGAAGATCAAACTTATGGCCTCACATCTGATAGGCAAATATCCTACCCCTGAGCTATGTCTTCAGCTCTTTGTATATTGTTTTCAGTTAGCTATTTATTTTCTTATTCAGTTTTGGGGGTTTCTTTGCAGAGATACAAGCCCTGCAGTATATTGTGTTTGGCAAAGTATTTTCTTCCAGTCATGGCTTATCTTGTCATTGCCTTGGCAGTGTCTTTCAAAGAGCAAATTTTCTCAATGCAAGCAGCACTTTATCAGTTTTTCTCTGTTGTGGACTGAGCTGAAATTGGTTTGGCTACTTAATTCTTTTGCTATCTCATTTAAGTTTTAGAATCAGCTTAACCTGGTATTTTGATCCAGAATTTATAGGTTAGTATAAATTTTTTTATACTAAATTGATATTTTAAACATACCAAGTTTTCATTTTCTTTTTTTTTTCTTTTGTATTTTAGGGAAAGGCCTACAGGGTGTTCAGGGTCTCACTGGTAGATTGGACTCGTAGTGATCTGCCTGTTTACAGCCTCCCAAGCGCTGGGATTACATGTACATGCCACCATGCCCAGTCTCAATTGCTGTTTCAGGGTGCCCTCGGGGGCGGGCAGGTCCGGGGATTGAACCCCCAGCACCTGAGCCTGCTTGCAGGCTCTTTATAATGCTGAGCTATTTGGCTGGCCCTTAAACATATCAAGGGTTGTAGGCCACAAAAGGGTTAACTAATTATTTATTTGCATTAAGTAACAAAACAGGTTATATAGTTTCAGCATATAGATCTTGTGCATGGATTCATAAATTTATAAATATTTAATATTTTTGTATTATTATAATGGTATTATAATGCTATTACATTTGAAATTTCAACTTTCAATTCTTTGTTGCTAGTACCTACAATATTATTAATTTTTACATATAGCCCTTGTGTCTGAAAATGCATTTATCAGTTCTATTAGCTTTTATTTTATTTATTTATTTATTTATTTTGTCTTTTTGAGATTGGGCAATTCAGGCTGGCCTTGAGCTCCCTGTATAGCCCAGGCTGGCCTTGATCTTCCACAATCCTCCTGCTTCAGCCTTCTGAGTGCTGAGATTACAGGTGTGTACCACCACACCCAGCTTCTATTAGCTTTTTAAAGATATATTTTAGAGCCAGACATGGCAGTGCACACCTATAATCACAGCACTCAGGAGGCTGAGGCAGTAGGATCACCATGATTTCAGGGCTGACTTGGGCTACCTAGTGAGTTCAAAGACAGACTTGCTGCATAGTGATATCCTGACTCAAAACAAGCAAATAAACAAACATAAAACCACAAATGAAAATATATTTTGGGTTTTGAAAAACATATACAATCCTGTTTATGAACAGAGATGGTTTTATTTTTGCTTTTTAATCATCATCTTCTTAGTTATTATAGTTGTCTTATTGCTTTGTTTGGCTGTTGGTATGATGCTGGAAAGGACAACGTGTGTCTGCCTTACTCTTAGAACAGTCTCATTAATGCAATGTTAGCTGTAGGATGTTTATACATGCTTTTTATCAGCCTGTGGAAGTTGTTTTCTACTACTTTGCTGCAAGTTTTTACAAACTGAGAATAAATATTGAGTTCTGTCACTTTTTTTGTATTTATTGAAATGATGATGTGTTTTCTTATTTATATCATTGATTTGGTAAATATACCAATTACTTTTCAAGAGTAGAACAAGTCCGGCAAAGCCCACTTAGTCATGATGTATGATTGTCTCTGATATTGCTTTACTCCATTTTTGGTGTTTTGCTGTCATTGTTTTCATCTGTGTATCCGTATGGGATATTGGGTCTTTCTACTTCTATGTCTTTGGTTTTGGTTTTAGGGTATTTCTGGCCTCACAAAATTGATTTTGGAGCATTCTTCTGTTCAGAAAGATTTTTGTCAAGTTTGTGTTAGTTTTTTCTTAAACATTTGAGAGAATTTGCCAATGTAGCCATGTTGGCCTGCAGTATTCTTTATTAGAAACTTCAGGGGGCTGGAGAGATGGCTCAGTGGTCTAAAGCACCTACTTGGAACAAGCTTGGCAAAGCACAGGGACCACGGTTCGATCCTCCAGCACCACATGCCAGCCAGCCGCACCCCCTGGTGGGCTGAGCTGGCCACACACACACACACACACACACACACACTAAATAAATGTTAAAAAAAAATTAAAAAAAAAAGAAACTTCAAAACAAAGAAAACACTCTAAGTAATAAATGCAATTTTATTTCCAATTATTTGTTACTTGAGTGAGCTTGCATAATTTGTGTGTTTCAAGGTATTCGTTTATTTTATCTGAGCTGTCCAGTATTGGGCATGGAATTATGATGACGATGACGATGACAATGACGATGATGATGTTGTTGTATGTGTTTGGTACAGAGTCGCACTACAGCTCAGACTCATAGTGATCCTCCTGGTTCAGCCTCCTCAGTGCTGTGACTACAGGTGTGCGCCACCACTCACAGGCCTGTTGGCTGGCCTTAGTGCCCCAGGGGCAGGGCCAGCTCCGAGTGTGGTATCGGGGACTGGAGCGTGGCCTTTGCATTTGCCAGTCAGGCACTTACACAGCTGAGCTATCTTTGTGGTCCTATTTGTAATAATTTGTACATTAATGCTTATAGTACATAGATCACATTTCTTTTTTCAAATTCTTAATATTTATGTGTTCCTTTTTACTCTGTTGATTAATTTAGTTAGAAGATTGCAGCAGTTGTGAAAGGACCCAAACCAGCTTTAGATTCATTGATTTTTTTCTCTATTTCTATTTGCCATTTGAATAATTTCTGCTCTTCAATATTTTATTCTGATTGCTTTACAATAATTTGCTTTTCTCTTTCATAAGGTATAATCTTGGATTACTTAGCAGAAAATTTCCTCTCTTCCAACATAGGTATTTACTGATATAAATTTTCTTTTATGCACATATTGTCTTTATGTAATATACAAACTGCATCTCATAATTTGGCAGGCTATTTTTCATTGAATTCAAATATTTTTAAATTTCTTGTTACTTCTTTGACTTTTGGGTTATTTACAAGTTTGTTGTTTTAAAAATAATTTGGAAATTTGTAGATATATTTATGTTATTTATTTTTAGTTTGATTTTGCCAATGTTAGAAAACAAACTTGTAAGATCTAAATTGCTTTAACATTACTAATGCTTTGTTTTATAACACAGAATTAGTTCTTAGTGTGTATTTCATATGAGGAATGTGCCGTTGACCACTGTTGGGTAGTTTTAGTGGATTGATTGAGTTCAAATATTCTATATTCTTTCTGAATTTATGTTTAATTGTTTTAATGATTAGGGAAAATGAACATTACAATTTCTAACAATATTTTGTTTCTATTTTTATCTTTCGGGTTTGCTTTCCTATTAATGATCTGTTATTAGCTACAGGCATGTTTAAATTTGCTAAGTTTTTCTAATGAGTTTCCTCCTTATTCTGATAATACTCACTTTATTGGAAGTCCACTTTGTCTGTTTATATAGCCATCCAGCTTTCTCAACTTAGTTTAGTGCTGGCTTGACAGACCATAGTCCCATGCTTTTATTTTTAACTCATGCAGACATTTACATCTGCCGTATATTTCTTCCAGACATAATATGCTTGTGTATTGCTTTTCAAAATTAATCTAACAATGTTTGTCTTTAAGTTAATGTATTTTTTGGCATTCTTTGAAACTTTTGATGTTTTTGGATTATTATATCATATATTAATTATTTTTGATTTGTTTTCTAACTCTTTTAGATTTTGTTTTCTTTAATATTGTGTAGTCATTTTTAGGAGAATTCCATTTTTTTCTGCACTATTTTTGTCCTGGGCTTTACTTTTTTTTTTTTTTTTTGGTGCAGATTTACAAATTTTATTTTCTAGTTTTTGAAGTTAGCAACAAAAGTCTTACTGAGAGTGAACATTACAGTAATAAAGACCTTCAGAAATCCTGCCAACTGTGTGAGTTCATGGATTCCAAGGTAGACATGGCCACCTGCTGACTGCAAGAAGGAGGAGAGGTACAGGAGTCCATGCGTTTTCTCGAATCACCTACCCCATGTCCCTTCAATGGCGCCTCAGCCCAGATTCAGGGCAAGAGTCCTAAGGGAAAACTGCACAGGAAGGGCAAAGACAGGCGCTTGTGGACAACCCTGTACCAGCACAGGAAAGCAGACAGTGAGAGCAAAACTTTGGAAGTGCTCCCTCTCCGCTGCTGCAGCCCACTTGCCACAGCCTGCTCATCCCAGTGTCCACGCTAAAGACTTACTTCAGGGCACACCTTGGGCACAGTGTTGGGGGTAACATAGGGCAGCACCAGCTAATACGTACTTAGTTTTATAGAAGGGCTACCTCTTCCCTGGTTTATGTTCTCTACATATAAAGCACTGCTTTGAGGACCAGGAGATAGGTCAGCAGCAAAAGCAACTGCTTGTCAGACACAAGGTCCTGAGTTCAATCCTTGTTACAAAAAAAAAAAAAAAAAAAAAAAAAAAAAAAAAAAAAAAAAAGGAAAAAAAGCAGGGCTTTGAATTTCCCTTCTCATCTGTATGCTTTTGTGCAGAGAGGGAAGAGGTAAAAAGAGGGAGGGTAAAAAATTGGAAGAAAAAATGGTGCTGGGAGGAAAGTTCCTGGCCTTTGGTGGGCATTCCTAACAATTTCGAATGTGAGCCAAGCTCAGGTGAAATTTAGGGCCGAGGGCTGCGCTGAGGCAGATGGGCCTCCATCTTCGAGTTCATCTCCACTACTGGAGTCTGGGGAACTTCTCCCTTCGTCCCCTTCCTGTCTTCCTTCATTGCCCTTTTGGGTCCCTGTGAGTGGAGATAGCTGACAGGCCCTGTCCCAGGGGGACCTATTCCTAGAGCCTCCGGCTCCTTGTCCCTTCCCAGTCCTGGCACATGCTTGGCTGGTGAGGGCTGAGGGGCTGCCTTTGTGAACTTGGCTTTGGGTCTCCTGCTGTGGTCATGATCTTCCCTTTACCATAGCTCTTCTTTTTGTATGCAGCATATTCCTCAGGCAACAGAGGAAAGCCAGAGATCCAGGTCCACTCCATCTTATTTAAGTAGCCCGTCAGCCTGCGTTGTTTAATGTTCTTTCAAGCTTAGGGGCACACGGTGCCAATGCCTGCCAATCTCCACCATGCACTCCTTTGGGGGCAAATGTTTTAGCTCTGTACTTGATGAGCAATCTTCGTGAAATTTGTGATATCCTGCCATAGGGGTTCTTGGGCTGTTGATGAAAATTCACGTTCTTGCAAAATGCGTCCATTTGGGATGGAGACTGCCTCCTTTTCACAGTTCCTTGGGCGTGCTTTGGCGCTTTGGTTTGGCACCTTTCGGAACTGTCAGACTTTTTGGAGCTTTGGACCTGATCTGGGTGGTTTCTCCAGAATGGAGCCAGTTTTTCTTCAAACTACTGTTTCTCTTTCCAGTCTCCCTCGATGTATTTCTTTCTGCTTTATATTCTGTGGGAGCTGGAAGTCTGTTTCAGCTAGGATCTCGGTCAGCTCCTGATTACTCATTCAGGGAACTTTTGGGAGTAGTGGACCCTCTGCTCCTTGTAAAATCCGATATAAGCAGGCAAGGGCCGTTTGGGGAAGTCTGGGTATTTCTTGTATTCCCTGTTTCTATTGTGATTGTTAACAGATTTACTGGCTTCCAGCAATAATTCTGTTAGTGGCTAGAACTTCCCTAACTTGAAACAAATATGTATCCATTTGAGTTTACACATTTCTCCACTGCAACCTTAAAAAGTGATTTTCTCCCAGTTCAGATGTAAGTGGCTTGTTTGGCACATTGGGTTATCACTAGAAAGGAGATTATTCTGCACACTTCTCAGTAACCTTTAGATATCTTGCTTGGACCAATGGCCTTGACTATGAAGTGACACCATCTCAAACTTGTAGCTTTGGACATTTTTTAATGTCTAACTTGTGCAGACACTTCAACAGAAGCTCAACTTCTTCATTCAGTAGGTAATAAACAGATTTCTAAAAGTACTGCCCTCTGTGTGAATCTGTATTTCTGAAGATTCTATCATGGTCATCATCTGTTTCTTGCAAGAAAGTACCTTCAATCAGTGCAGGGGCTCTGTGTCCTCCAGGTTCTCTGGACAGCAGCTGAAGCAAGGTGACAGAAGTGCAGCCAACTCCAGGTCCCTGGTGCAGAAGAGTCCACCATTCCTGGGATGCACTGAGAAGCCAGGTGAGCTGAGTCCACACTGTGGCTGAAGTAGCAGTCCCCGCAGCCAGAATAGAAAGCTTCCTTCAGTTGAGCGTAGTTGCCCACGACTGTAACCCCAGCGCTCAGGAGGCGGAGGCAGGAGGACCACCTTGAATGTGAGATGAGCCTTGGCTCCATGGTGACCTGAAGGCCAGCCTGGCTTAGAGAGCAAGACTTTGTCTGAAAGAAAGAAAGAAAGAAAGAAAGAAAGAAAGAAAGAAAGAAAGAAAGAAAGAAAGAAGAAAGAAAAGAAAGACAGACAGATAATAACAGAAAGGTCTCCAATAAAGGTGTAGTGGCACAGAAATGTAATGCCTTCACTCTGGAAAAATGATCACAACTCAAGACCAGATTGAGTAATTTATCCATCTAGCAAGATTCTGTCTCAAAATAAAAATCAATCAATCAATCAATCAATATTGTTGTCCTCATAGTAGTTATTCAGAGGACAAGATACAGATATGATATCTTGTCTAAACAATATTAGTACAAACCTTTCTTCTCAATGAACTAAGAGAAAGTAGCTATATATCTATCCTAACTTTCTTGTGTATACATACATATTTTTTCATACCAAAATGGTCCTTTAGAGATTATGGGGCCAAAGAGGAAAGTGATTGATGATGTAGAGTGTTCCTAAGGAGAGTCACATGGAGAGAAAATATTCTCTCAGGCTCTCACAGAGAGCACATTGGCCAAGCAATGGCCGTGACTCATCCACATGGCTGACACTGACAAAGGTTCTACAATCTGAGGTACAGGATCTCAGGATAAATCCTGAGGGGATTTCACTGACCTTATCAGACCCAAAAGCTACAACTCTTGTTGCATAGGTCCTGCTTTACTTTGGTCTTAACCATCCAGCAGAAAAGTATAAAAATGAAATATAAGAAGTAAAGCCATGCTGTTATGTTGAGCTGTAGGGGACTCAGGTCAACAATTTCTGACATTGCCAGTCAAGCAGAAAACCTATTATGGGCTACTGGACTCTTTTAGAATATTTTGCTGAATTAACACACATATAATATTTAAATAACGGAACTTAACAAAAAAAGGGGATACAGATGAATGTCCATTTTGTATCTGTGTATTCAAAGTGGGTAGGATAGATATATAGTTACATTCTCTTAATGAATAGAGGGATTTGTTCTAATGGTGTTTGTAAATAGGATATCATGTCTGCATCTTGTACAGCAATTAACCACTAAGAAGAATGTATGCAGTGTGTTATTATTGAAACTGTCCTAGCAATTTGATTTGAAACTGTTTCATTGCTATTTGTTTATCAATAAAATTATGGGAAAAAAAGATATCATGTCTGCATCTTGTATTATGGATAACTACTACAAAGACAACAAAATGCAATGTAGTACTTATTGTAACTGTCCTACTAACCTGTTTTGAAACTGTCTCATTGCTACTTCTTTCTCAATAAAATTATTATTTTTTTTTAAAAATGGTCCTTTATTTATACTTTGGCAAAGTTATTAACACGTGAAAAAAAGGTTGCCTAGCAACTAATAGCTGACCTTAAGCAAACAGGAGTTTATCTCAGGACTGAGGTAACTTGTTTGTTTAGGCACTGAGGCCTAGTCCCACCTGGACACATTAGATTAATTTCTTAGGTACAGTGCCTCCCAACATATGCCCCTTTTTCGTCTTGCTTTGCCAGTGATGGGTGTTCCATTGCAGTTAGAGAAGTTGTATTTGGAGAAGTCTTTAAAGTACCTTTTCATACTGGAAGCCAGTCCAAAGATTATAGGTACTGGAATTCAGCATAATAACCCAATATAGACCAACAGTCCATAATAGCAGTGAGTTATCAGCACAACTAGCAATTGTCAGAAGTTGATGATCTTAGAGCAGTTTAAAAATGGTGCTGAGGGTGTAGTTCAGTGACACAGCATTTGCCTAGCATGAGTGCAATACTCTCTCTCTCTATATATATACATATGTGTGTGTGTGTGTATACACTTATATACATATATGTAACACATGCATATGTGTTTACATAGACATACCTATACCTACACTCAGTTACCTTCAGTAATGTTGTTTGTGTATATCTAAATATTTGGTTAATGTTATATACCTTTTAATTATAAAACTTCCTTTGCCTTATTTTACAATGTAAGTATTCTTATAATTATTATTCTCACGTTTTATTTGTCCAGAAATAGTTATATTTTGAAGAAGCTGTTCATTGAGGAAAGAATTCTGAGTTTATATTTTTTCCTTCAGTACTTTAAAGTTATTCCATTGCTTCATAGCTGACATTTCTGAAAAAAAGTCTATTGCCACTTTTCTATCTTTGTTCTTTTGTGTGTAACATCTTTTTTCCTTTGATTTCCTGCAAATTTTTCTTTTTTTTTGATTTTTAATTTTTTTTTTTTTAATTTTAGGGAAGGGTCTATAGGGTGTTCAGGGTCTTACTACTAGATTGGACTCATAGTGATTCTCCTGTTTACAGCCTCCCAAGAGCTGGGATTACAGGCGTGCCCCACCACGCCCAGTCTCAATTGCTGTTTTAGTGTGCCCCCAGGGCGGGGCCAGCTTGCAGGAGCTTTAATCTGCTGAGCTGTTTGGCCGGCCTGGTTTTTAATTTTGAGTATAGTTTGTATGTGAGTTATTTGAGTTATTTATTTTTCTTGGTATTCTCTGAGCTTTATGCAGTTGGGGTCATCTTTATTCCAATTTCAGGATTTTCTTAGTCATTATTTCTTCAGTTATTTCTGTTCCCTATTGGTTTTTCCTTACAACATTCCAATTATGTATACATTAGACTCTTTTGCTGTGCTATAACTTAGCCATTCTGTTGTACCATTCTCCTCCCCATTCTTTCCCAGTTTGAGTAATTTCTATTGACTTCTCTTCAAATTTGTCCATTTATTCCTCAACATGAGTCTATTAATGAGCCTATCAAAGACATTTTTCACCTATACTCCTGTCTTTTTTCATTTCCTCCATTTCATTTGGATCACTTTGCTTACAGCTTTTATTTCTCTGCTGAACTTCTTTGTATGCATGCAATTTGTCCACACTTTCCTTTAAGGGCTCTGATGTAATTGTAGTTATGTCAAATTCCTAGTCTAATCATTTCAGTATCCATTATATCTGACTCTGGAGCTGTTAATTGCTTTTACTCTTGACATTGTAGTTTGTTTTCCCTTTACCCTTTTTATATATTTTTATTTGGCTCAAAACATGAGACATTGTTGAATGTTAGAAACTGAGTTAAACAATACGAATGCTTTCAACGGAAACATTTTTCTCACCAACTTCATGGTTTTTGTTCTTTTTGACAGGGTATCACTCTGTAATGTAGGTTGGCCTCAAACTCATTCCTGCATCAACTTCCTGAGTGCTGGGATTGCAGGCATGCACAGCCATGCCTAACTTCCCACCAACTTTACATATAATTTTCATTTTTTAAAAAATATGAAGCTCTGTGGCATTAGGACTTGTTTCCTGCACTACAGGGTTTTTTTTTTTTTTTTCCATCAAGGTCTTACTTTTTTATTAGGCTGGTCTTGAACTACATAGCCTAGGTCTGTCCTTGAACTTGCAGGGATCCTCCTGCCTCAGCCCCCTGAGTGCTGAGCTTAGGGTGTCCATAGCCTTCAGATGTCCCTGCACTACTAACTCCCCAGTACTCTTGAGGCATGTGCTAGCCATATTCTCTTCTGTGGGAAGTCCTTGTGGCAGCTTCAGGGGCTGGACTCTTATGAGATGCTTAACCACTCTCAGTTTTGCATTTACTGAAGGGATATCCTTATGAACTCGAGGAGTGTGTGCTTTTTCTAACCCAAGCATTTGGATTACATCTTTTTCCCAACATGGTCGTCTTATTGTACTTTTTATTCTGGCAACAACATGCAGCTTGTGAGGGCGCGGTGGATCCCCACCATACTTCTCATGATCTTCAGGTGAAGGCTGAAACACTTTATCTGGAATTCTTGATTTTGTAACTTTGTGATGAATCCAATCTGTACCCACGAGAGATTCCACACGTTTTGTGACAGTCTGCAGCCCACCTGGGGGCCTGTGAACCACTGAGTGCAACATCTCTGCCATAGTGCTGTAATTATTTGTCTTCAGAGGTTGTAGGAAGCAGACAGATCTACTGGTGAGGTGCTCTGGAAATAGGCAGGTTCTCCCCCTTCTCTGATGTAGCGCCCACTAAACGTCCAGTCTGAATTTCCAAACAATACTAATGCTTTTACTTGAGCTTCACTCTTCTTTTTTGATAGGTCTTGAATCAATCTATTCAGAAATTAAACAGTGTTTTCTTCTTGGTATAAAATTCTCCATAGTTTCCAAATTTCTCTAGTATTTCTTTGCTTTTGGAGTGGAGGTTGTGTTCGTGAAGGGACTTTTCTCTATATACTTGGTTACACTCCTGTTTGGGCAGTCTTTGTCAAACTTGTATCTTCAGAAATTTCCTTCTACGCCATCACTTCTTCTGAAGCAGAGTGCTGTTGTAGCTCACTTGGTATTTGCTTTCATAGTCGAGAAACAAATCAGAGGGGGTGCCAGGGATTTCTAGGGCTGTTTCAGCTTCAGTTATAATCATTTATTTTGTTTTTGTTTGAATAAATAGTCTTCTCAGTAACTCTGATTCTTTTCCAGTTATAAGGAAGTCTTTCAGTTTTCTAGGGTACTATAGAAAATTAATCATCACATTAATCAAACATGATTGGGCTAGGACATTTTCCTACCCTCTACTCAATTATAGAGGGACAGAAGATGAGTGGACTTTTGCAAAATTTTCTCTTTATTTTTCATAAAAAATAATTCTTATTTTTAAAAGTCTACACATTCATTATTTTTAATATATTAAAATGTGTTCTTGATTTTTTGAAATTATATGTAGCTTCTTTTAACTTGTTAGAGACCTAGAGGTTGAATTTGTTAGTTTGTCCCTTATAAATTTTTGCATATATTTTCTTCGGGAGCTGTGGGCTTCTACCAACCTAGTTTTACTTTAATCCCTTCTATGATCTACATCTTAACTCGATAGTCTGTAAGTTATACCTCTGGCCTCTGAGTTAAGACAACTATCTCTTAATTTTGGCATTAAAAATGGCATGTATCTACAATATTGTAAATCATGTATTTACAATACACCAGTCAGATTTCAGTCCATAGGTTTATTTCTTTTTCTGGAACATTCCTCTTAGTTCTTGGGAGCACCATCAGTACCATATATTATATGCAGGATTGAGGTTTTCTTTTTTTGTACCATGAGGACATTTCAGAATATTTGATTCATCAAAGGTTATAACTGCTGTCTTGGTCTGTTTTCTTTACTGTAACATAAAGCCTGAGATTGTCATTTCTTTTAAAGAAAAGACATTTACTTAGGCTCACAGTGCTGGAGACTGGAACATTAAAGATTTGACTCTGGCAACTTCTCAGATCCGGGTGAGTATTTGTGTTGCATTATGACAGAACAGATGGTGTGTGCAATAGTCCTGAGGAGAGGGCAGGAACACATGAGCTGATCTGTTTTATAACAATCTGCTTTTATGTTTGTTTTTTATTTTATTATTCTTTTTGAGACAGGGTCTTATGCATCCAGGCTGGCCTTGAACTCACTATGTAGTCCAGTTTGGTTTTGAACTTGTGATTCTCTTGCCTCAGTCTCATCAGTGCTGGGATAAAAATTGGCTCTTGTGAGAATTAAGCCATTTTTGTAAGAACTAATCCAGTTTTGTAAGGAAGACAGGAATCCCTCCTAAGGGCTCTACTTTCCAATGCTTTCACATTACAGCTGAATTTTAATAGGAATCTTGGTTGGGACAAAACAGATCCAGACTATAGCATTTTTGTGTGTGCTTTTACAATACACCATTCAGATTTCAGTCCATAGGTTTATTTCTTCTTCTGGAACATTCCTCTTAGTTCTTGGGAGCACCATCAGTACCATACATTATATGCAGAATTGAGGTTTTCTTTTTTGTACTATGAAGACATCTCAGAGTATTTGAGGATTCAGTCTCTGGTGAATTGAGTCCAAGACAGAAACATTATGGTGGAAGGGCATGGCAGAGGAAGGGGGTTCTTGACAGCCAGAAAGTAGCGAGAAAAAATAGGAGACAGAAAAGAAGCTCTACTGCACAAAGGCGCACCCCACTGACACAGCACTTCTGAGCAGCCTACACCTCCTTCCCACCAGAGCATGGAGGCATGGACTCAGCGGTGCACGAATCCACTCATGACTGTAGCTCCCACACGGTGTGCTCAGTTCCCAAAAGCCCCATTTGTGAATACACAGAATGGGTAAGGGAACATTGCAGACATTCATAACTATTAAAAGTTATGCCTTTGGATAAATATAAGGACTGTTCTGAACTATTAGCTACTTTATGTGGCATGCAGTGAGCATGTACTCAAATCTTTGTAACCCTGTGTTAGAATATACTTGTAGGATGCATTTCTAAGAGTGTAGTTGCTTAGTCAAAGGCAATAAAAGCCTTCAAGGCCCAATAAATGCCTTGAAGTCGTAGGTGTCTGATATTTTGTCCTGGTGATGGGAAAGTATCTTTTTTGCCCATAATTTTATTGATAAGTTTTTATTGATAAAGTTTTGGTACTTTTTCAGACTAAGTTAAATGTTAGTAGAAAATAGGAATATGTGTCTAGTTTACTAATATTTGTTTAAAATTGTGTCATGATATTTCCAATATATATTCCATTTGGTGACAGTAAAATTTTACCTTTATGGACCATTTTCTCAGAAGATAGATTGTACAAAATGCTGAGTATCTAGTCCTATTCTTGACTGTGCCATGTGCTTGTTTTTCACTTTGGATAAGTTAGTTGGCCTTCTTGGTTCTAGCTAAAGAAAAGGGATCATTAAATTTTACTCCAAGAATGGGAAGATGAACCTAACAAGTGGTGCTTTAGAATCTTTTCTTCTACCTCAAGTAAACAGCTATTTGTTTGTTTATTTATTTATTATCATACATACTAAGAAATGTATCTTTTGGGAGGGAATGTTCTGCTCTTAAAAGTAGCATAGAATTTTTCTGATTCACTAGTCCTTGTTATGGCTTTGATATAAAATGTTCCCCCAGAGCCTCTTGTGTTAGGAAGGTGGTTGATTTATAGGCTGTTGTACTCACCAGTGGATTCATGCATCAATGAGCTCAGTAGCTAAACATTCTTTTAGGCAGTGGGACTGGGTTTGAGGAAGATCCCTGGGGGTGGAGCCTTTAGAACGCATTCCTATTCCTGGGTCTTCCTGCCTGTCTCTGCTTCTGGCTGGAGGAGTTGTGCAGCATTCTTCTGTCATGCCTCTTGGCCATCCTGTTTCTACCCTGAAGCCAGCTACTGTGGAATGAGTCCTCTGAAATGGGGGCCCAATAAACACCTTGAAGTTGTAGGTGTCTGATATTTTGTCCTGGTGATGGGAAAGTATCTTTTTTGCCCATAATTTTATTGATAAACAAATAGCAATGAGACAGTTTCAAATCAAATTGGTAGGACAGTTTCAATAATAACACATTGCATACGTTCTTCCTAGTGGTTAATTGCTGTACAAGATGTGGACATGATATCCTATTTACAAACACCATTAGAACAAATCACTCTACTCATTAATAGAATGTATCTATATATCTATCCTAACCACTTTGAATACACAGATACGAAATGGACATTCATCTGTATACCCTTTTTTTTTTTTTTGTTAAGTTCCATTAGTTGAATATTATAGGTGTGTAAACTCAGCAAGATATTCCAAAAGAGTCTAGTAGCCCATAATAGTATTGGGTCTTCTGCTTGACTGGCAATGTCAGAAATTGTTGGCCTGAGTCCCCTGCAGCTCAACATAACAGCATGGCTTTACTTCTTATATTTCATTTTTATACTTTTCTGCTGGATGGTTAAGACCAAGGTAAAGCAAGACCTATGGAACAAGAGTTGTAGCTTTTGGGTCTGATAAGGTCAGTGAAATCCCCTCAGGATTTATCCGGAGATCCTGTACCTCAGACTGTAGAACTTTTGTCAGTGTCAGCCGTGTGGATGAGTCACGGCCAATGGGAAAGTATCTATTACAGCTAGATGGCTAAAAAGTTTACTCTAAGTCTTTAAAATGTTATGATTTATTATTTTATGCATTTTTCTGAACTTTCAGATTTTATAGTGCTTGAGCTCCAGCTGTAGTTCCTAATTTCTTTTTATTCTACATTCAAAATAAAAATAAACTGTGTTATTTGCACAAAAAGAAACAAGAGAGGTATTTCGTCTTTTAATCTCCGAGCTTTACTCATCTTTTAAATTGAGACTGTTGGTCTCAACTACTTTATTTTGTCAGAGGAAGTTTAAAAATATTTCATTCATGTTATATGTATATTCTTCATAGTAAGAATGATGTTAAATGTAAAAGACCAGTTCTTATATCCTTTTTTCCCCCTTTGGAGTATATATCCATATGCCATGTAGTGGTCATTTCCTATAGGATGTTTTCATCTTCTGTATTATTTTCTAAGCACCATCATGTTCTCCTGTGGTTGGGACTGGCACCATAGTCACATTTACTTTGTCTAAACAATACTTCCACTGAAATAAGACTTTTTACATTTCTGTGGATCACTCTAATTAATTTAGGCACAGGAACAAAACCCTCAGTTTAAATCTCCTGGTCAGATTTTCTCAAAATAGCTTCTGAGGCCAACTGACTCACTCTCCCGTGTGCCTGATGATCTCTTCCAGAATTTTTGAAATTCACCCCATTTGCATTTATGTTAGGAACTTCTATGTGTCTACAAGTTCCCTTTTCCCACTGCTAAGATATAACCTTCCTCTCTGGGAACTTTTCTTCTACCAACTAGAGATAATTTATTTATTTTCTTTTTTTTTTTTTGGCAGGAAAAGTATTTGTACTTCGCCTATAGTGAGAAAACAATGAAATTTTATTGATACAGCCTCTAACAAGGCTCAGCTTGAAATAATTTTGCCTACACTGAGTTGAAATTTGAACATACTGTCTAAAATGAGATTCACCTGCAAATACACACAATAAATATGGTAGGGGATGCACATTGAGACACATGCCCCTCCCCACAAAGGTTGTGCCAACTTATGAAGACTTTAGCTATGCTGTATAAACTTCTGTTTACAACTTACATGAGAATATCCATTGAAACAAATCAAATGTATTACTGGCTAATTTAAGCATTTAAAAAATGTAAAATAAACTTCCTTTGATTTGAAGAGTGCTTTTCTGTGCTATAGTGTATTTACCAAGAGAAGATTTAGACAACTTACTGCAGTTGGTGCTACTGGGCACCTCCACGACCCCCATATAGACCGAGCCATCTGCTATCAATCTGGTGGGGGTGTTGACAGCTGGTGGAACTTTGCTGACTCCTTGCAGAGAATCGCCCTTAAGTAGTCTCATCTTGACCAAAGTCATATCCCATCCGTGCTTGCCAAGGCATCTTGCTAAGATTTCATTATGTTATCTGATCATGATGATATCTCTGGTTTTTACATGAAACCCATCTTACTTTTTTTTCAATTGAAAGAGAATAAAAAAGTAAAAACAATATAGAATTTTGAAACAAGGTGATCAGAAATTAACAGTGGTTGTTATATTGCATATTGTTATCTTCAAGCAGTTGTTCAGATTGCCAGATATAGACTTACAAAATTGATCAATTAGGCATGAACTGTTCCTTTCAACAAAACAATGGAAATTAGCAGTGCAGCTATTTTAGTTATCTTGTGTGTGGATTTTTCCTTATCTATCTACCTTTCTTCTTTTTTCCTTTCACTCATGCCAGCTGCTCTTCCTATTTGAGCAATTTCTTTCCCTTTCACCATATCTATTGTACCTTTCAGATGTTATTCACTCTTTCAGTTTCTTACTCTAGACAATGCAACATTTAGGCTTGTGGGTCCAGTTTATTTCACTTATTCATATAGATGCTGGTTGCATCCATTTACATATAAAGGCCTCAAGTTTATCCTTCTTTATACCTGAGTAATACACCATTGTATGATACAACATCGTTTTTATCCATTCCTCAGTTAATGGGCACCTGGGTTGTTTCTGAGATTTAGCTGTGATAAACTGTACTGCTATAAATATGGGCACTGTGGTGTGATGCTTTTAATTCTTCTGGAAAATTACATAGAAGGGAAATAGCTGCGTTGAATGGGACCTTCAATTCTAGCTTCCAGAGGAATCTCCACATTGATTTCCACGGTGGTTATACCAGTATACACTCCCACCAATAGTAGAGAAGGGTTCCTTTTTCACCACAGCCCTTCCAGCATTTGTTACTGATTAACTTCTTCATGATAGCTATTTTTTCTGGGATGAGATGGAATCTCAGTGTTGTTTAAATTTGAATTTCTCAAATGACTAGTAATGCTGAACATTTTTTCATGTTTATTTGCCATTTATATTTCTTAATTTGAGAAATGTGTATTTATTTTAGATACCCATTTTTTGATTGGGCCTTAGAATTTTGGGAATCTGATTTTTTTAAAAAAAAATTTACATGCTCTAGATAGAAGTCCTTTGTCTGAGGGAAAGTTGTATAAATACTTTTCCCAATTCATGGTTTTTTTTTTTTTTAAACTCTGTTAGTGATTTATTTTGATGTGCAGAAACTTCAATAAAGTGTGATCCCAATTGTTGATTCTTTGAAGTACTTCCTGTACAGTTTGGTTTTTGGTCATGAACTCTGTACCTACCCCTGTGTTGAAGATTTCTAAATACTTTTTCTCTAGTAGATTTAGTATTTCTGTTTTAATATTTTGATCTTTCATCCATTTTTGCTTTAGTGCATGATGATAGATATGAGTTTAGTTTTAGTCTTCAGCATACGAAAAACCAGTTTTTCCTGCACAATTTTTAAAAGGGCTATCTTTCTCCCAGGGAGCGGACTTAAAGCCTTTGTCAAAGATAAGGTGGCTGAGCATGTTTGTAGCTGTGTCTACATCTTTTAACCAGTTCCACTGGTCCTCAGGACTGTTTTTGTCATTATCACATCAATTTTATCACTAGCTTTGTAGTAGAATTTCAAGTCAGAGATCGTGCTGCTTCCTGCCTTGCCTTTGTTGCCCAGGATTGCTTTTGGTGTTCTAGGTCTCTTCTGGTTCCACATGAATTTTAGGAATGTTATCTCTAGATCTGTGAGGTATGCTAATGGCATTTTGATGGGAATTGAACTAAATTTGTCTAACAATTTTGAGAGTATCACCATTTTCACAATGTTGGTCATTTCCATGCAGGAGCAAAGACTTCCATTTACTGAAACCCTTTGTTATCTTTTTTTTTCAGAGTATTGTAATTTTCACTCCATTGATCTTTTACTTCCTTTGTTAGCTTGGCTGCTAAGTATTTCATATTTTTGGGTACTATTGTGGAAGATGTGGTTTCCCTAATTTCTTTCTCAGTGATGAGACTCATCACAACTGTACAATTTATTCCAAATTTATAGCTACTAGATGGTACAGCCAGGTCTTGAAACTAAAAGGATGATCAAGTTATATTGTGAACATTTAAAAATTAATTAACTAAGTACTCATTACCATAATCTCCCTGAAAATATTCTCTCATGTTTAATACATTTATTCTATTTTTCTGTAGGTATTGATCTTCTTAATTACTCTATGGTCTATAGTGATTTCATCCTTTTCATTCTTCATTGCATGAACTTGGGCTTTTTATTTCCCTTTTTGATTAGCTTTGCTAGGCATTTATTAAATTTACTTATTCTTTCCAAGAACAAACTCTTCCACTCATTACTTCTTTATATTGATTTCTTTGTCTCCATTGCATTTATTCCTGGTCTCATCTTTATAATTTTCTACCTTCTTTGAGTTTTGGGCTTGACTTGCTCTTCTTTTTCTAGGAGCTTGAGTTGCAGCATAAATTGTTTATTTGGGCTCATTCTGGTTTTTTCTCATTGTGTTTTTTCAATATGAGAGTTTATCACTATAAATTTTCATCTGAAGACATCTTGCATTGCATGCCGCAGGTTCCAGTAAGTTGTACCTGCGTTTTCATCTGATTTTAAACGCTGTTTAATTTGTTTTTTAATTTTATTTGTGATCCATTGATTGTTCAGGAGGGCATTCTTTAGTTCCCATGTGTTTATAGAGTTTTTGTTGTTTCTTTTGTCAATAATTTCTAGTTCTTTTGCATTATCATCAGATAATATGCATTGGATAATTTTGATTCCTTTGCATTTACTTAAGCATGTACTTTTAAAAAAAATGTATTTGGTACAGGGTTTAACTATGCAGCTCAGACTCATAGTGATCCTCCTGTTTTCAGCCTCCCCAGCCCTGGGATTACAGGTATGTGCCACCACTCCTGATCTTTGTGGCAGACTCAGCCCTCTAGGGGCAGGGCCAGCATGGCATGTAGTGCGGGGATCAAACCACGGTCCCTGAGCTTGCCTAAGCTTGCCTAAACAGGCACTTTAGTTCACTGAGCAATCTCGCTGGCCCACTTAAGTATATTTTACGTGCTAGCATATGATCTATTTTGGAGAATGTTCTGTGTGCAACTGAGAAGAATGTGTATTCTGACCCTGTTGGGTGGAACACTATATAAAGTTCTACCAAATCCATTTCTTCACCAATTTGCTTTAGTTCTGTTACTTCTTTGCTGACTTTTTGCCTGGTTGAGCTATCTCTCTGTGACAGTTGGTGTTAGTGTACCCTATTAAAATTGAGTTATTGCTTATTTGATTTTTCATGTCTGTTAAAATTTGTTTCATATACTTGAGTGCTTCATATACATTGGTGCATATGTATTTAAGATTGCTATCTCTTCTTCTTGCAGTTTTCCCCTAACCTAATAAAGTATGGAATGGCCTTTATCTCTTTCTATCCTTCTTTCTTTGAAGTTCACATTGTCAGCAACCAGAGTAGCTACCCCTGCTTTTCTCTGGGCTTCTGTCATGTGGAATATATTTTCTCATCCTTTGACTTAATTATATTAATACCTTTCTGAATTCAATGTGTTTCTTGTATGCAACATACTTGTTTCTTGATCCACTCTTCTAGTCTGCTTCTTTTGATTGGTGAATTGAGGCTGTTTATAATGATGATTATAGCTGATATGTATTGGCTTATCTTTGTCATGTTGTTTTCCTACTGTAGGATCCCTACTTTTACCCTCTGATTAATTGCTTGCTCTGCTTGGTGGTTCTTTTCTGTTGTTCTTGAAATTGTGTTCATCTTTGTCTCTTTCTAAAATATCTGTCAGTACTCTTTGTAGGGTTGGTTTGGTTGTCATGAATTTCTTCAGTTGTTCTTTGTTATGGAAGTATCTTATCTTTCCATTAAATTTGATAGTTGTGGAAGGCACATCAATCTGGGTGGGAAGTTGTTTTCTTTCAGGACCTGAAATATCACACTCTAAGCTCTTCTTGACTTGATGGTCAGTGTTGAGAAATCTGTGATGATGGGCTTTCCAGGATAGGTGATCTGTTTTTTTTCTCTAATGGTTTTTAATATTCTGTTCTTTTGCTCTATTTCCGGATCTTAATTATGATGTGTCTGGGTGAAGATTTATTTTGATTATGACTAGCTGGAGTTCTATATGCTTCACTTTTACATATGTCAGGTCTTTTTCCATGCTTGGGAATTTTTCTGCTACTACTTCGACAATCTTTTTATGTCATTTGTGTTAACTCCAACTGTTTTTTTTTTTTTTTTTGTATCT
>NW_004524675.1:8246112-8249346 GCF_000260255.1 Octodon degus | reverse complement strand
GAGCGGCATCTACCCACATGCAATCAGGCATGCTTTCCATGGATTCCGGGTTGGCCGCTCCTGTAGACCCTGCAGTATAAATGCATTTTTTGTAAAAGAGAGAGATCTTTCTTTTCATGTTCATTGATTGCAATGCTATTTTCAAGGTCTGAGATTTCTTCTGCTTTGTTCAAGTGGCTTTGCCAACTTTCAATGGAATTCTTAATGTCCTAGATATCTGTTTGAATCTGTTTTGTGCATTCTGGTTCTTTCCTGTATTGTTTTCCAATGTTTCCATCATTTTCTTCTTCCCTTTAATCTATGTCTTCTTTAGACATATTAAGCAATTCTTTCATAATTGTTGTCCTTTCACTTTTTTTTTTTTAGAACTGGGGATTGAACTCAGGCCCTTGTGCTTGCCAGGGAAGCACTTATTCCACTGAGCCATCTCCCTGGCCCCCTGTCCTTTCACTTTTTACCTGAGAGATTAGTTCTGATCTGATTTCCTCCATAGCCTGATGGAATGTTTCTTCAGTTGCTGTCAGTTCAGAAATTTCAGGTGTGTGACTTCCAGGCTCTTCTATGACCTTGTCTCTTGAACTTATTTTGGGTGGGTTTGAGGTCTGAGATTGCTTTTTGTTCCTTCTTTTTGTCATTTTTGTAGCTCCTAATATTTTCCCTGACTCTGCTGTGTTGGTAGGGGTGTGGGGTTTGGGTGAGCAAGGTTCTCAGGGGAGTGAGAAGGCAGGGTAGGGTCACCAAAGCTGCCGCTGTTTGGTGTTCAATGTGGCTTCCCCCTCTGGGTGTGTGTGTGGGGGGGCAAGCCACAGTTCTAGATCTTCAGTGATGATGACACACTGAATTTTAAAATTCCTTTCAGATCACTAGGTCAGATGATTAACCAGCAGTCGAATAGGTAGTTAGGAGAACTGAGGAAAGAAATAAAGCTGAGATGTATTTTGCAAAGTACATAAAAGGGAACAAACACACATTAATTACAACTAAAATAATATTTCAGCATGATAGATAAACATATGCAAAACATAAATTCAAAGATTAAAATTACAATAAAGTTAACAAATATAGAAGATATACTAGGGTATTCATGAAGGTACAGTGCTGGCAATCTTGAAGAGCAAAAATGGATATGTAAATATTAAAATTAAAGATATGTAGAAGAAAACTTCTTAAAATTGTAAAAAGTATCTCTCTGACTGTTTTCTTCTGAGATTATTATATGACTAAGTTTTAAAAAATCGTGTCATTTTAGCAACTGAGAATAAAATATTGAAAAATATAGAAAAGGTGACTAGTATTTGTATTCTATGGGACTGAAATGTTTCTTATATCCTGCAGAAAATGTAAATGAATGAATTATTAGTAAGACATAGTCTTTTCCAGTTGCTGAACACTAAGGTAGAGTTTTCTGTATGTCTGGACAGAGTACGCAAATAATTGGTACAAATGAAAAATAATGTTGGCCTCAGAGTTTTATATATAAAGCCTTGGTGAAAGACAGAGACCAGGAAGGAAAAAAGTATGTTTTCATAATTTTGATACCCAACCAAATTTCTTTTAAACATCAATGGGAAGTTCTCAGGTAGATAAGAAATCAAGCAGTAGCAATTCCACAAACCTTAAATAACAAAAATATAAAACTAGACATCCAGCTAAAGAAGGAACAAATTAAAAAATACCAGAGGGAAGAGCCATGTTCTGTATTAAGTATACTTAAATGTCTAAGCACGACTAGGTACTTGTGTGAATTTTGTCAGCAGGACAGAAAATAAATATTATGAATCTTGCAATTAATAACTTAATAATATGAATCAGGGGACTAGAGATTAGCATTTCCACTGAATTTCTTTATGTTTCATATCAGTGCTCAAAGTCACAGTCTTAATTATGAGGATTTTTTTTAAAGAAATGACCACTATCTCCTAATGCTTACATACACGTATAAAGGAATAAAAAAAGAAAAAATTTAAAGGATTTTATAGGAGGCAATTTCATGTACTAGTGAATGAACAGAAGTTTTGTCATTCTTGTTTTCCTTTATGTTGAAGTTTAGATAGAATTAAGTAATTTAGAAATTAGAAATCCATATAAACTTCTTTCTGTCTCACTCTCTGCTTATTTGAACATATACAGGGGGTGGACCTTCAAATGAGAGGCTCTGGATGGTACCAGTAAAGGCTATTTCTGGGATTAATGGGGTCAATGTCCTTGATTTCTTATTTAAAACTACCAGTGTTGGTATATGGAGGAAAAAATCAACAAGGAAACCAAGAAAAACCTTGAAAATCTCCTCTGGAAATAGATCTGGAGTTAGGGAGTGATGGGACGAAGAACCAACTCTAGAAAAGTCTTGGGTCCCTTCAGTGTACACAGCAGAAGCTGGACTATTTTGAAGATAGAGATCAATATTGAAACAGTAGTATTTTTATTCACTTATTTTTTATTAGTATATTTTTGTGATACATAATAGTTATATTCATGTAGGAGACTATATGTAGAGAATCTTCCAAAAAGGAAATGTATGTACCAGGAAAAGAAAACCTCGTATAACTATTTTAACACTAACTTTATAGAGACATCATGAGACATCACTTTGGCCTCTACTGTTGCAAGAGCTGCTTGAAGTGATGGCCAGTAGCCTCCAGACAGTTATTGGTATGGCAAGCTGGTAAAGTGTGTATACATTTTTTTGAAGACTGAATATTTGAAGCAATTAAAAGCTGCCTACTTCTAAGACATTGTCTAAAATTTTACTTGCTCATTACTTCAACTTCAAACATTAAAAATATTTTGTAAATATTTTAAAGCATTTAAAGCTTTTTGTTTGGAAGAACGGTCTATCTCTTAAGGGGATTTCATAGCTACTGTATTTTGTTAACTGATAAATTTGTATTTTACCTATTCTAGCTCCTGTTGACAACTTTTATTTAAATAATGTGTATGTAATTAATAATATAATTGCTGTAATGCAAAGATAGAAACTCAAATAGGCAGAGAATGAGAGAGAAAGGGTTGCTTTCCAAACCAGGCATGTGGTCCATAATCCCAGCACACTGAGCAGCTGAGGTGGGAGGACCACAGTGTGATTCCAGCCTGGACAACTTGATTTAGTGAGACACAATCTCAAAAAAAAAAAAAAAAGAAATGATTACGGATGTAGACTTTGGGTTCAAGCCTTGGAACTAAGATGAAAATAAAAAGAAAAGACTAGCAGTCCAAATGAGATTATATTTATTT
>NW_004524675.1:8225026-8245806 GCF_000260255.1 Octodon degus | reverse complement strand
AGTAGCAATATTTTTATTTCTGCAGTACTGGAGATTGAACACAGGGCTTTCACACTGAGCCACACACCCAAAACTTAAATTCTTGGTTTTCTTTCTTTCTTTTTGTTTTTAATGTATTCGATGCAGGGTCTCATTATGCTTCTTTGACTCAAAGTGACCCTCCTGTTTTCAGCCTCTCCAGTGCTGGGATTCCAGGGGTGCACCACCACGCTCAGTCTCCGTGGCTGGCTCAGTGCACCCAGGGGCGAAGCCAGTGCAGCTAAGTTCATTTTTTAAAATTTAAATTCAGGTTCCTGTTAAAGTCACTAAATTGCCTGGCCTGCAACTGAACTGGGATCTTGCTCAAATTTCCTTAGTGCTGCAATTGCAAGAATGCCTTACTACACCCAGATTTTCCTTAACTCTTATATAGTCCTTACAGAACTATTTGTTTTGTTTTTCAGTTTTTCTTTTCAAATCATACTCTGCCATTAGCTGCTGCTCCAAGGCTTAACTTCCTTGTCAGCAGGAGCTGGTGGAACGTTTGAGCTTTGAGCTATCTCAGTTTTATAAGTAAACCTTCTTTCATACCTATGAGTTAACTGGTAGGATTTTTGAAAACATTGTTCTCTTCCATCTTTTACTGTTCTCTCTCTCTCTCTCTCTTTTTTTTTTTTTGCAATGTTCATTCCTCAAGAGAACAAAGGAAAATATTGACAGATAAGACTCAAATTGATTTTACTGACCACCAACCTGTTTTTGGGTTTGAAGTTAGACTACATGAGTTAACTGATTTCTCTTGTACATTTTCAGAGTTAAACAGAATACAATGAATTATTGAATTCAATGCTTGATCTAAATTCAGAACAGCTATCAAAAAGAAAAAGAAAAATCTTTCTTGTGCCACAAAATATTTTTGAAGTGAGATTTTTAAATGATGAAGTGAAATAGGGGTAGTATCTGACAATAGCA
Source organism: Octodon degus (assembly GCF_000260255.1). Classification (NCBI taxonomy): domain Eukaryota; kingdom Metazoa; phylum Chordata; class Mammalia; order Rodentia; family Octodontidae; genus Octodon; species Octodon degus. The sequence goes on along the minus strand of NW_004524675.1, from coordinate 8,244,855 downwards.
CTACAGAATTTTAGAGGTCAAAAGCTCATTGGAGATGATCTGGCTTCACAAACACTGGGAATGAATGCAGGTGCTTGCCTGCCTTGAAAGTCAGTTTACCTGTGTGGACAGAACTGCTCTGCTACACCATGCTGTATGTGTCTGCTGTTGGGTCTGAGTTCTTATGAGAAACAGCATCAGAAAGGTCTTGGTCTATTGGGGGCCCAGAATCCTATCAGTGTCTAAATCATCCAGGGCATCTCTGGACATCATGACCCACCTGACCATGTGAGCACCGCTGCTCTCTTTACTGAGGACCAGGTGATAATTCAAGAAATTCTTCTCCACATTCTAGATCCAAATTTTATCTTAGTCATGATTCAGAGAGAAAAATAGAATGGCTTCTACTAATTTCTTGGATTAGGTTCAGTATCTAGAGGAAGGCTTGGCAATGAAGGCCAAAGGATGCTGGCCCCAGGGAACAGGGGTCACGGCGAGTTAGTAGTTAGTAAACTTCTGCCCGGTAGAAATTTCCTCTTGTTCTCACTGTGACCTCTGTTGTTTAACATATTGCCTGGCACCCAGTATTTAATAGGTGATTAAATAAGTATGTAAATCTATGCAAAGAAGGAGAGACCCAGATTCATCTTAGTGGGGAATTAGATGCACCTTGCATCTGAGAAAATAAGCAATGATAACGTGGGGAATAAATTTCATGGTATAAAGAACCATTTGAGGAATATAACTGTGGCTTCTTCAATATCTTCCTATTGGGCCAGGAAGATAGCTCAGCTCTCTAAGCACTTGCCTGGCAGCTCAAGGACCAGGCTCAAGCTCTGGTACTACAGTCTGTGCTGGCCTTGCGCCTGCCTGCCTCTAAAACCAGACATGGTTGCACATGCCTGTAATCCCAGTGCTGGGAAGGCTGAGACAGGAGGATCACTACAAGTTTGAGCTGTGTCGTGAGACCCTGTACCAAATAAATAAATAAATAAATAAATAAATAAATAAATAAATAAATAAACAAAACATATTAAAAATAATTTTTTTTAAAGTAGATACAAAATCTTTCCACCATCCTGCTTACGGGCTTGGGATTCTCTTAAGACGTTATTCATAATAAGAGTATGGCAGAAATGGGGCTACCGGGTTTGTCATGACTGCTGTGGTATAAAAGGACCATGTGAAGTAAACAAATATTAAAATTCCCAAATAACAACCTAATAGAGAATTAAGGAGCATGCAAACACACACACACACACACACACACACACACACACACTGTCATGTTATATTGATGTAATATTTTGCATAACGAAATTATTCTGTTAGATATTTGTTGGCTTTCTATGTTTTATAAAATGATCTCTGCCAAAGTAGCTTGTCCTTTTGGGGTTACATAAGAATCTTCTATCTTGGAGATTAAAACAAAGACCTTCCAAATCAGTGAACAAGAACAGCTTCCTGCCACCTACAGAAGATCTTGCTGCCAAGGTAAAAAATGACAGACCTGTAATATTTATGCCAAAGATAGCATTTCTTGTGTCCCAAATGATATATCTGGAGATCATGTGCTTCTTCCTGAATTTGTGCTTATTGCTCAACTCTTTTTGTTTTTAATTATAAAATAAGGGTTTGCTTTAGTTTACTTTGTGATACATAAAATCCAAGCAGTCCATCAGCAAAAGTGTTTCAGAAGGAGGAGGATTTGGAAGTCTACTCTTCTATAAGTTAAGGAGGAATTTGTCAAGAGTTTTTCCATGGTTTTTTAGCCAGTGTGTTACACACCACAGAAATAGAAAGGTGTCTGATGGTACCAAAATTTTGCTCTGTGCTTCCCAACTGACCAGTTAAGGGGCAGGGCAGGAGCATTTTTGATTGAGCTCACTGAGCTTCAGACAATGTGTGTGTTAAAGTAAGTAATATATTCTATAATTCAATTTTATCAAGTAAATGCTCTTCCTAAAGTCAACGTCTGCTTGATGTGTCTTAAGATGATTTTTGTAGAATGTTAAGGGAGGATTCTGATTCTGCTTTTGCCTTTAACATAAACTTTTCTCATTGCCATACAAATTAAGAGGACTTGAGCTTAGGGATAGACTCTTTGTCCTCAAAGAAGTCATCATGGAAGTAGAGATGAGGAAAGGTCCCCTGGTCTCTTCTCCAGCCCTGAGTTCACCTGAATAGAGAGGAGACCAGAGATCCAGAAAGCCTGGACTGGAGGGAGACTCTGCTTGTTGGTCATGGACTCCTCTATCAGGTATAAGAGCTTCATTACACATTCTTGTAGGGATTTATTTTTGACAATAGACTCTGTGTCCTTGAAATACATTTTCTTTGTTGACTGAAATATTATGATACTTCTTGCAACCTCAGAGTCAAAATGGTTTTGGATTAAAAAAAATCTATTTCAACTCAATGACACAAAAGCAGGTCATTTTAAAACCAAAAAATGCTGTCTGCATTTGGACTTTAAAAAAAAAAAATCTCTTTTTTTTCTCTTGAAAGATTCTAGAGAGCCAAAAAGAAGAAAAAAAATTTAATGTTTATTGTTTAGTTCTATTCATAGACACAGGCTTTCAGAGTGGAATTTTTCTTCTCTTCTCTTCTCTTCTCTTCTCTTCTCTTCTCTTCTCTTCTCTTCTTTCTCTTCTCTTCTCTTCTCTTCTCTTCTCTTCTCTTCTCTTCTCTTCTTTCTCTTCTCTTCTTCTTTCTCTTCTGTTCTCTTCTCTTTTTGCTTTTTAAACGAATCCAACTATTTTCTAGGGTAGGTACTTTCTGAGAGAAATTCTTTATTTCAATAAGAAAAGATTCTTTTTTCACAGAAATATTGTTATTAATTTATGGTAAGTAATAACTCTTAAAAAAGGGAATGAATTGAAAGAGATAACTGTGACATTTTAGAATGGTAAAATCTTGACTTAACTGCAGATGATGACTTTGATTACTGAGGGACATCATTTTCTCCTTTAATTAATTTCTTTTTCTGACATTTCTCTCATCATGAGGCAAATTTGTTTGTGGTGCTTGACCTTTAAGCATCATTGTCAGTTTTCACTGGAGTCCTACAGTGACCAACAGTAAGCACAGTAAATGGAAGACATGAAGTATTTTTTTAAAAGGCAAAAAAAAAAAAAAAAAAAAAAAATCCTCCTCTAGCTGTTTTCTGTCAAGGAAATTTCACGTGCACACAGGACTCAGGACCTCGGGTGTTTCTGATTTCTGCTCTCAGGGTCACATTTCACAACCGTCAGAGCCCAGGGACCTTATGATCTGCAGATGGCCTCCCAGCCCCTTTTTTTGTTACTCACTCAATATACTCATTGAAGACACACACACACACACACACACACACACACACACCACTATTCCCTCTGCTTTTCCTTTCTTATCTCTTCTTTTTTGAATCTTAAAGCTCACTGTTCTTTTTCTAATCCTGGCTTCTCTGTTAGCTTCCCCTCCCAAATTGGAATTATTGATTTCTTCCTTGTTCTCATGCACCCAATACATGTGCCTGTTAGGGCTTTTATTCTGTGTTATTGTCATGCATAAGCTCTCCTTTCTATTCTTTTCCTTGAGAGCACACCAGGCTTTAGTGACATTTTGCACTGGAAAGGAAGGAGTTATAGCATCTTGCCCGAGACACCTTTGTTCTTTTTATAGGGGGCAGAGTAAGAGATACCCCCAGGAAAAGAAGAGGCAGGTTACTTGGTCTCATCTCTAGGATAATGACATTTGCTGGGAGCAAGGGATCTTATCTGCACACAGCCCTTAGCAGGATGTCCCTGGCCAAGGATGACCTAAAGTAAAGAGAACCTAGAAAATGAGGTCTGGCTCCTTGGAGACTGTCACACAGGCTAGATAACATTCTTGGGAAGACACTGATGAACTTTTCCTCAAAGAGGCAGATAGTCAATATTTTAATCATGTAGGTCACATTGACACCCAACTGTGTTTTGTGGTGGGAAAAGAGCCACAGACAAGGCATACTCTAATAAGTGGGTCTGGCAGGGTTTCATTGAAACTTTTTCACACAAACGAGCAGTTGATTTGGAGGCTGTCACTTGCTAATCCTACATCTAGGGTGTAAAATAGAAATCCATCAGAACCGAATTTTTCCTGTAGTGTGGGAAATTGTAAAGCCTCACCTCTAAAGTGAGACTGCTGCTCTGGGCAGTGGTCCATGTCTAGAAGGAGGGAAGGGTGTGCAGGGAAGACCTGTGACTGTGTATCTGCATTTCTTTTTTTCTTTTTTTTTTTTTTTAATAAATAAATAAAGCCTATTCTTGGGCTTGTGAGCTAGCTCAGTGGATTAAGTGCCTGCTTAGGCAAGCACAGGGACTGGGCTCAATCCCTGGTGCCACTTGCAGCACCTGCCTAGCCCTCGGGTGTGCTGAACTGGGTGACTGAGTCTGGGTGTAGTGGCACGCACCTATAATCCCAGTGCCGGGGAGGCTGGAAACAGGAGGATCACTATGAGAACAAGCTGCTTAGTGAGACCCAGTACCAAATAAATGAATAAGTAAAGCCCTTTTTTTGGTACTGGGGATCAAACTCAGGACCTTGTGCTTGGAGGCAAGCGCTTATGCTGCTGAGCTGTATCCCCAGGCCCTGCCCTTCTGTTTTGCCTGTCTTTGATTACCTGCCTCTTTGAAATTGTTAACAAAGCTTAATTTTAAGGAAGCTCTGATTTGTGTAGTCCTGATTTGACAGTCCAGGAACTGTGGTGCCTACAAGGGTGCATCGACACAAATACAGAACAATGCATAAATGTTGGAAAGAATTATTCTGAGCCACTCATCTAAATCTCCTAGTGGTGTTGATTCCTTCAGCGAAGAATCTAGATGCACACATACACTTTTCTGGTCTATATTGGAAATCAGCTGGTCCATTCAAATGCATCACCAACTGTCTCAAGTGATATGGTCTTCTCTGAACTTTGGCTTTGTTGATGTCCCTCATTTTTTAAGTGTTGGATGCACAAATTACACAGTTGTTGAAAAACTTCCAAATAAACCAACATTGTGTTATTACGTGTATTTTAGTCTTTAGGAAGAATGGTTCTTCTTAAATAGGGTTCTCTGTTTGTAATATAGCACTATGGGGATGCGTGCCCTAGTCTGCCGTGGTTATGCTGGACATTTGCCATGGCATTTTAGTTTGTGTGATTTAAGACTGATTCAGAGCCTGAAAGAAAGGAGAAACTCATGGCCTTAACTTTTGAAGCATTCTTTTACTCTGGGTGAAAGACAGATTTAGAGATGGTACTAGATTTTATTAGAAACTAGCTCTATTCCCCTCACCAAAGTCCATAACTTCTCTGAGTCGGCTATTCTGCAAAAAAAGAGAAGTCCACTTTCATCATGCAGACTTAAAGCTCATTTACAGGTTGGGTGAGTATTCTGGTGCATTGTTGGCCTTCAGCCAGGAGTTCTATGCACGTGTGCGTATGTCACTCAGAATTACAGTCAAACGTTGGGCAACCTCCCCTACAGAGGTTCCTGAAAGAGAAGGGCAGACTTCTACTTTCTAGGGTGGTTTAGGAGCAATCTGACTGAAAGGAAGAAGGCTGAACTGGAACAGTTTCTTATCGTCCTTTATAGTCCTATTAACCCAACCACTTTATCTGCTTTCTTTTGGCACAAGTACTGTCTCCCTCGGCATGTTGACTCTAAGGGAAAAAGCCCAGCACTCTGGGGCCAAATGCTAGGTAAGTGCTGATCAAGTGAGTTCTGAAAGTATGTGCCGCTTGACAAAAATTATTTATTCAGTCAGGGAAGAAACTAATTCACACAGCAGTGCCCTAATTGGCATCAGAAAGGCGTTTCCGTAAAGCCCTTAGGAAAAGCAGGAAGTTGATTAAAAAGGAAAAATGCACATGGAAATAAGAGTACAAAGAATGTACAGAAGAGTCAAATGCAGTTGTTAAGTAATCACCCTCATGATATCTCCCCCATCCTGCCAAGTTACCTTCGATTTAATGCAGGAAAGAACACCTGGGAAAATTTCAAATAGGAGTCCCTCCTCCTCCTCCCTCCTCCTCCCCTGCCTGTACTAAGAGCCCATGGCCCAGAATTCAAATACTGAATGCAAGAAAGGCAGGTAAAAAGAACAGTGGAAAACAGATGGCAGCAGTCACAACTAGCAAATTCCCAGTTGGTGGCTCTCACATTTAGAAGCGGGCATCTGTTCTTCTTCCCCACTGCAAAGTGGTTTTAACTCCGAGGTGTTAAAAATATCTAAGTTGCTGTTTTATTCATTTCTGCTATTTACTGACTTTAATGACTTACAGTATATCCAATGAAAAGTACAATGTTTACCCAAGCGGCAAAAGACTCAAAACAGAAATACGCGATGCTGTTAGAACCTTGTGGTCTACCGAACAGCCTGTGCGGTTTTATAGGTGTACCTTGCTTTATGAAATAGACAGGCGCCTTAACATTCGTGTAAATTGAAATGTGTTTTGAAATATACCTGGAGTGCCCGATAGTAAAAGGACCCCGAGAATGTCACAACCTCTGTGGGCCTCGGTCCTTCTCTACAAAATGGGAATAATGAAGTTTACATTAATATGCTGTTGTGCAGCTCTGCTGTGAAAATTAGAGATAGTATCAGTGAAAAGGATTCTAAGCCTCTCAGAGATAGCAGTCAGCAATATGAAGATTCCATTTTGAAACAAATACTGAATGTAAGAAAGGACCTCATGTGAAAGCAAAAGGAAGCCCTCATAATTATGAATAGCATCAATAGCTTTTAAAAATGTTATTGTCAACATTCCTTTCCTATAACCATTTGTAAGTGGTACTAGGAAGGTAGTCCTGTTGGATTAAATGCCTTTGAATTTCATACCTGGTACAGAGTAGGTTTTTAATAGCTATTGTTGACCACTAGCTAGCTCACATTCATTTTTTTCTTTTTTAATAATAAATATTCATTATAGAAAATTTGGAAGTACATAAAAGCATGAGGAAGAATAAAAGCTATAGTTTACCATTTAAAAATTCAGAGTCATGTTTAAGACTTGTACCATATCTTGTATCACCACTTTAAGGAAGTCCTAGTAATAAGATTAATTTATTAATGGTTTTTCAGTTTGGAATTGTAGTGATCCTCCTGTCATAGCCTCCCCAGCACTGTGATACAGGCATGCACCATAAAGCCTGGTTCTGAGGCTGGCACTGCATGGAGTACTGTGGATTAAACTTGGGACCTTGTGCTTGCCAGCCAGGCACTTAGATCACCGAGCTATCTCACCAGCCCAATAATTTCTGACATTTATTGAAAAATTATTATATGCTAGGCACTATAGAAGGCTTTTTATGTATTAGCCCATTTAAACTTCACAACAATTCCATATATCTGGAAATTAGTGTATTTGATATTAAGCCACATGACTAGGAATGTGTGACTAGTAAGTAGTAGGGCTGAGGGGAAATGAAGGAGAATGATTTCATGGTTGGTAGTGTGCTGTTCTGATTTAGTGTCATACAGGATCCCAGAATTTGGAGTCAGACACATTGGGGGAGGCAGTCGTTCCCTATTCTTTACACATATTTCACAGGGAGATCACTTTCTCTTCTCCATTCTCTTCTCCAACTGTTAAAAAAAAAGACCCCAATGTCCTTCTGGCTGCTGATGTAGCTTAGTGGGGGAGCACCCACTTTGCATACATGAGGCCTGGGATCCATCCCAGCTCTTCAACAATGATAAGAAAAGACTGGTACTCCTTTGTGGGCAAAGAAGTTTAAGCTGTTATCTTTGCCTCAGCCTTTCTCTTGACTTGAAATCTGTATCTCTTTACTTGAGAGCTGCCTCTGTGAAGAAAACCTATATGTGCAACTGTTTACACACCATTGCAGGCTAACACTGTGGTATGATCAATGATTCTTTGGGGAGGAGGGTAAATTCAACTCAGGGAAACACAGGTCACCCTATTTCTTTGCCCTTAAGTAACCTCTCTCTGCTTTCCTCTTTATCAATGATCCATCTCTTTGACTTGACTTTATATCAGTTTGCACTTGGTTGTCTCCTAGAAGATAGTTCAAGTTCTTTTTAAATCTTTACTGTCTGTGTACATGAAACTTTGGACACATTACTTCCTACCAAATGCCTCACATAGGAAGGAACAGGAAAAAGAATCATTTTTTATGGGTCATTGTTAGCTTTAAATGAATTAATATGTATGGGAGTATTGAAGCATTTTTTGGAAAACAAAACAAAAATACCCTGATGAGATCAGTAGGCTAATGGTAGAGGCAGGAGGTGATGGCAGGAATACTGTGTTGGTCATTTTGAACATCCTCTGCCTCAGACATGCAAGGCCCTCATCTGAGCTCTACCTATTCTGTTCTATCTCATTCTCTCAGAATGCTGTAATATAGGCATTATGTTCTTCCTTTTGTGATATGCAGGCTGATACTTAGAGATGATAATTGCCTTGGTAAACTTGCTGTCACTATAGCAAAATACCTGAGTTAATCCACTTAAAAATGAGAGAGGTTTATTTTAGCTTTTGGTTTCAGACTGTGCCTATTGATCCTATTACTTTGAGCCTGTAGTGAGAAGTACGTGGTCCAGCCAATTTTTGCCTCATAGTTTTGATGTGAAAGAAACTGAGGTTCCACAGTCTCTGTTGAGGCTACTTCCCAAGTAACTGGAAACTTCCTCCTATGCATGATCTCGTTAAGGTTTCCATTGCCTTCCAGTAGAACTGAGGGGGAGGTCAGACCTTACCACGTGGGCCTTTGCAAGATATTCTAGATGCAGCTTACAGCACAATTTCCCGTGTCACAGAGCTGGAAGGGAGAAAGCCTGCTGCTCCAAACTAAGTCTAAAGGTCCCATGATTTCCTGCACCTGGTTCTTATAATCATAGTAAGTCCTGGGGTTAAGAGCATGAAAAAATATTCTCCCATGAAGGTAGCCTGGTGGCAAACTCACTAAATGACAGCAGTAGGATGTCTTGACTCTGCGATGTCCTGTACAAGCTGTAGGAACAATGACATAGAAGTCCAAATAAGATTGTGAAAAGGAGGAATAATTTTGCATGCATCTATCATTCTTCTCTAATTAATGTCTTGAAAATACTAGCTTCTTATACAGAATTATACAGCTCTGGATCCAGTTGCCACACTTCAGAATATCTATTCTTCATTTTCACCGCAAATCCTACATTCGCCAGCAAGACATTCGAGGCTATTTCTTAGTGTGCCACTAGTAGGTCTCAGGCCAAGTCTCTTCTACCCTGTCCTCTTTTCACACTCAATCCAGAGGTGGTGCAGTTAATGCTTAAGGAAGAATCATATGTAGCAAGATTGCATGTGAATTAGGGGAAGTTTGAGTGATGTATTAGCTCTGGAAGACAGAAGTTGGTCAAAAGGGCATCAGATTGAAAGACAGTTTGCAAGATGAGTTGTGTTCTGCTTGAGGTTGTTGTTCTCAAGGAAAAGGGCATTTTTCTCAATTGGCAAATTTGAGTTTACCCACCATTTGAAACAGGTATAGGTTCTTTTATAAAACTAATATATAACAAAAGCAACATATGTTAAGTGCCTTGCCCTATGCTTTTTGACCCACATTATCTCAGTTCATCTTTGTGATAATCCTAAAAGGTGAGCAGCATTATTTTTGCTTGGCAAAAGTGAGCTGGGATTCAAAGTGTTGCATGGATTGCCCATGGTCATTCCTCCAGTCAGACTTATGCACTCATCTATCTATTTCTGAAGCCGTTCTTCTTGCTCTTCCTTGCATGAACTAGTCTATTAAATATGAATGGAGAAACTTCACTGGAAGGCTTATTCTTCAAAAGCAGCCTAGGAATCCCTTCTCTGCTTATAAGTGGATACATTAGTATGATCTTCATGTCTACCTATGAATTATCTATAGTGTGATCAATTCTGAAACTGGCAAGGACAAACTTGGGCAAATAGCTGCTCTTTACAGAAAGTCTAGCATTGGAAAGAGAATGCCATGAATTTTTTAAGAGAAATGTTGCAAGGGATAGAAATCTTGATAGATAGGATTTTTTTTTTTGAAAAGCTCCATATGAGAAAATTTTCCACAAGGGACAGCCCTTTTACCAACTTGGCAAAGACTGAAAATGCAGAGTTTCCAGGATCAAAGTGTATTCACAATGCGCAGAACTATCCCTTGACAATCAGACTGGAAGAGAGAGGTCTCCTTTAATCTTTTTTTCCTTTGTTTTATCATTTTATTTTTCTGAGGGGAAAAAATCCTTTTTCATTTTCTTTTGCTGACTAACCCTCTGCATTAATCACTCTCATCTCAAGACTCAGGGCGATTTTTCCCTGTTACATTAAGAATGATATAAACACAAATCATTTTTGAGTTTCTATTTCAGGGCATTTTTTTGTGGTGATTTTTTAAAAGTAAGGATCAGAAAGTTGAAGTTAAAATAACACTGGGATTTTGGTGAAGCAGATGATTTTTTCCTTTTACCTCATTCTCTACCTTCCAGAGCTGGGGAGAACGATGCATCCTATGGTGGCAGGAAGGCAGTCTCAACCAACAAAAGATCACTTGCAATGATCGCGAACTTGAGAGGAGAAACAGACTTTTAAAAGACCTTCATGATCCGAGGAGCCAGGGAATAGAGGGAGCCAGAAATAGTTATTTAGAAATCAAACTCTCAAGTCTTTGATAAGGGGCTCATGTGCTAAAGATCTTATGCTTTATCCAGTGGGTTCTCATTTTCAGGATAAATGGCAAAATAAGGGGGCAGTTTACTGTCTAGTTTCTCACCTGGGGGTCTAAAATGAGTGCGCATTACTGAAGTCACTGTCCATTTCCCAATTGTTCTTCTCAAAAGGCAGCAATTATTAAATAAAATCATCATTATTATCTCATTATAATGTGGGCCCCAGATATGAAAAAAATTGATTACCTGATCTTTACTTCCCTTACTCTATTCTGTCTTTAATTTTGTTGCTTGAGGATTATTGGACTCTCAACACTCTTCCAGAATAATCAATCTGGTTAATTTAGCCTATAAACCACTTTCCCCCTTGCGTCTGGTGTAACATATTGTTTAGTAATGTGGTCACTAAAGCATAAAAAGTATCTTTTATAACTGGAAAAGGAAGCAGCATTCCAATTTTGAACTTGGGCACCTTGTATTTTACCAGTCTACTGGGCTGAGTGGTGACTGACTTCTTATTTATTTTGCTTTTGGCAACATGACTAACCTACCTAACTGTGCTTGACAGTTGAGGGAAACACACAGTGAGAGGTTCTGCAGTGCCTACTTGTTCTTTATTGCTTTATGACAAAGCTGTCCCTCCACATGTCTGTGTTGCCCTCTGACCCCGGCATTTGCTTCAAGTAAACATGCCAGATGGTGGAGAAAAGCGGTGGGTCAAAGAACAACCCTCAAGGGTCAGGAATCACCAAATCCTCTGTCACAAAACAAACTTAAAAGCAACAATTTCACCAAATGCCATGGAGGGCTTTTGCAGTAGACACAGAGGCACGGAGGGTGACCCTTAATTATATATTTTGCTTTCAGGGCCTAATGGTTTTAGGCACAGTGTCTATTGGCTAATTTGAACATAAGCAATTTATGAGAAATGATAAGAAGACAAATTGAACAGATGGATCAATCTTATACTCAGCAAAGAGCAGCAAGGTGAATGGGTTGTATGTGAGTATTCTGAGCTCAGGCCAGAAGATTATTGAGACAATTTAGATTCCTTTTCCTTTTTTTTAGGGTGTATTTTTGAAAGTTGAGACCAACTTTTAGACAAAGTTGAATTGTCTAAAATTCTCTGGAATCCTAAATAGGCAATGGCAACCTCAGAAGAAATATTTAGATAAGAACCACTTTTTTCTTCTGTAGTCGATGTTGTATAAGTCTAAGTGTAGGAGCATTTGTGAGTCACCTTAAGCAAGGTAAGTGTGAGAAAGTACAATCATTTTAGTGTGGCTATTTTCAAAAGTCATTTAACAAAATGTCTATTAGCCATTATACAGGGCTGTGTATTTTTCAGAGAACAGTATAATTAGCAGTTATTCTTTTCAGATAAGCTTGCAGATGTGGGCACTGCTGCCTCTTTCAGATGTTGGTATTATGATGTACCTGTAAAATGTACTGCATTATACATAGAACCCTACATTTAAAAATAATAATAGGTGAAGAAATTGAAATAGTTCCTATTCAGATCATCAAAATAAATTGGTGACCCTAAAATTCTTCCTGGATTAAGTAGTATCTTATTTGACTTTCAGCGTGAGGTATGTCTTATAATCATTAAGGATAAAGACTTTTTTTGTTCTAAAATCAATTTTCTGTCTAGCATACAATATATGAAATATAGTTGGGATTCCCAGTGTAGAGGTTATTTCTAGCACTAAATTTGTGTCCTCTCTACAAGTTACTGACCCTATATGATACATCATACATGAAAACAAGGACAATAATAGTGATTCTTCAAGTCTTACCAAATAAACACTCAATATCAACAATAACTACCAGTTTTTGAATGTATTCTAGAGCTTGACATTTTGTGAGGTACTTTTCATCTATGTCAAATTTAATTTTCTTAAACTCTAGCAGCAGAGATAGCAATTAATATTTAGTGTCACAAATTACCAGTAGCTGGGTTTGGTTTACCTGTGTTAACCCATTGAACCTTCAAAACAGGGCCAGTGAGATAGCTGAATGGACTAAGTGCCTGCTTAGTCAAGAGCATGGATTGGGTTCTATCCCCAGTACCGCATGCTTCCCCCCACCCCCAGGTGCACTGAGCTGGCCACCGAGTCCGGGCGTGGTGGTACATGCTGTAATGCCAGCACTGGAGAGGCTGAAAACAGGAGGATCGTTATGAGTCCGATCGCGTAGTGAGAAATCTGTGCCGAATACATTTAAATAACAACAACAACAAAACAAAAAACAAAAAACAAAAAACAAAAAAAAAAAAAAAACAAAAAAAGGAAAAAGAAAAAGCTTCAAAACTACCCTAGGAAGTCGGTATAATTAATAATGTCATTTTGTAAGGGAGAAAACTGAGAGATCAAACAACTTGTTCACTATCTTACGCCTGGCATTTGTCAGACATAGACGATCTAGAGCAGAAGTTCAATGGGACATGATTGTGGACATTGGATTATTTCCATGAAAATTAAAGTGGATGGAAAGACTTAAGAAAAGTAAGTTGAAAAAAATTGTCAAATTAGATACAGCTGTTAAGCGTTAGAAGAAAACAGTAAAGATAATTCTTTTACTTTTTTTTTTTTTTGGTAGAACCAGGGGTTGAATTCAGGCCTTTACACTTACCAGGCAAGCGCTTATTCTACTGAGCTATCTCCCTGCCCCCTGAGAATTCTTTACTAATAATTGGTTCATAACTTTATTATTTATTTGTTATTTACATATTTTTCTTTTGTTTATAACTGCTTAAAGTAGCTTTTTTTTTGTATTTTAGGGAAGGGTCTACAGGGTGTTCAGGGCTTCACTACTAGACTGGACTTGTAGTAATCTGCCTGTTTACAGCCTCCCTAGCTCTTGCTGGGACTACAGGTGCGTGCCACCACGCACAGTCTCCATTGTCCTCTCAGCGTGTCCCAGGGACGGGGCCGGCACGGCAGGCCTGGGGATCAAACCCTTGGCCCCTGTGCCTGCTTGCAGGTGCGTTAATTAAATATTCATTCTACTTAAAAAATTTCTAGCGCAGGGATCAGCGTTTGATCCGCGGTCCACATGCCACGTGGCCCCACCCCCAGAGTGTACTGAGCCAGCGGTCCAGTCTGGGCTTGGAGGCATACACCTGTAATCCCAATGCTTGGGAGGCTGAAAACAGGAGGATCAGTATGATCCTGTACCAAATGCATAAATGAAAAAACATTCTAAAAGACTGATCAGAAGTGCATATTTATATGAAATTAAAAAATATATTATGAATACTATTTTCTGATTTCATGATCATTGATAAGAGAGTTTTTTCCCTCTGTTATAATCATTTTAGCTGAAAGAAATGAAGGTATAGGCTGATTAGCTCACTATCTTAGACCTTACAGTCTAGAGCTGTGACAGAGTTAAATACAGAGTGGCAGAGGTTTGATTTTGGGGTTCTCTGAAGCCTATGCTTTTCCTTTTATAGTCCAGCTGAGAATGATAAATTTGAGTTAGGGGTCATAGACTGAGAAACCCAGTGGAAACTTATAATGCTCATGCAGACCTTGAAGAGTCCCCCCACTTCATTCCTTACCCTCAAAAATTATTTCCTTTTTTTCAGACTGACATTAACCTTTTTGTTTTCCAAAACTCTAGGGAAAGAGATTTCATCATATCACATTATGATTATCATTATTGTAAGAATTTTATTTTCCTTAGAGACTATATCAGTATATACTCCCTCCAAGATGTAGAGCCCTTAAGCAGTAGGAAAGACAGAAATGCCTTGTAATGACATGACAACATTGCTGAAGCTGTAAGTCCCAGAACTTTTATAAGAGTCTGCTAGCTTCTCCAACTGCTTGACATTTTCTAAATTATTCATAACTGAAAAAGACAACATGTTTTAGAATTATTTATTAGCATCACTTTAAAAATAATTTCTTAAACCAGTTTTTATATGTTGAATTAATAAGAATAGTAGCTTCCCTAGAGGATTTCCTAGAAAGCAATCTACAACCATATTTTTGTTTAGAGTTTAGGTGAAGTAATGCCGAACAAAAGAAGCCATATTGTCATATTGACCCCTCTTTCCAGGCCTTGTGAATGTGATGTCCAGGTCTCCTATGTTTCTTCCATGAGCAGAATGTCACTCTATGACTTTGTGCTCTGTCACAACAGTGCTGCCTATCATGGTTTCTCTGAGTGAGGACCTTGTAATTTGGCTGGGCATGTTTGGCATGGGGCCTCTTTGTAGGCTGTAATCAGATGTTTGCTAGAGTTAGGCATTTGAAAGGTGGGTGGGAATGTTGCATAAGCTTCCAAGGGGCTCCCTCTTATGACTGATTGGTAGGTTCTGATTGTGGGTGGGAGACTGCAGGTCCTCTCTACAGGAGCTTCTTTGTGAAACTGCTTCACTAGCTTCACAGCATTGTGGCTGGATTTTATCAGAGTAAAATATCAGGGAAATCAAGGTAGATGCAGCAGTACTCTAACCTAGCCTCAGATTTCGTATGTTATCATTTCCACCATATCCTACTCACTGTGTATGTCTATTGCTGTGACAAAGACTTGACATAAACAACTTAAAAAAGAGAAAGATTTATTTTGACTCATAGCTTAAGAGGCCTTAATTTATGGTCACTTGGCCATGTTGCTTCTGGGTCTATGGTGAGACAGTACATCGTGGGTGAAGTGTATGACTGAGAGGAGACTATTCCTCTGTGACAAGTGGGAAAGGGTTGAAGGGAAGAGATGAGGCTGGAGTCTTGGTAACTTTCTTCAACCAGGCCCCTATCTCCTAAGATTCCATAACCTCCAGAAGGCACTACAGGCTGTTTACCAGGCCTATAGTACATGGCCTTTGGAGGATATGTGTGGTTCAGATTATGACAGTCACACAGGGAAAAGGATCATGAGGGAGCATTTTAGGGCTGGCTATCATACCCTCCTCCTTTATCCATCTGAAATCACAGCATTGATCAATAGCAGGTCACAGAAAGAAAAGTTTTCTTCTACTACAGAATTCAAATTCCTTCAGGCATATAAAGTGTAGTCCTTTGTTTTCGCTGTTCATAGTGCAAAGGTTTTAAGACTTCTTTTGCTCTTTACCTTTGGTCTAGACTTGGTGACTGCATTATTTCATGCTGTAGAAAACATCACAGAAAATCTTAGTGGTTTACAATAATAATTTGTTTGCATATAATCATGAGGGTTAGCAATTTAGGCCAGGCTAATTTTAGTAACAACATGAATGTCTGTCTTGTCTGACCAATAGGTATTCCATACTTTGGATGAGGCTGTATGGCCTAAAATGATATTGCGCCCAAGAATGGGCTCTAGCATGATGTTGACCCACCTTTGATTCTTCTCCCTTTGCCCTCTCCATCAGATCATTTTAGGACTATTCACACAGAAGTCTCGGGTTTTCTGGTTTTCATCCCCCACAGCAGGGGAGGAAAGCCCAGGTATAAGCATTATACATTCTTTGCTTGTATCATTGTAGCAAGTGATAAATTGGCTCTGGGAAGGCACATGGGCAAAGTCAAAGTCAAAAAATGGAGAAATTGGGGCCAGGGAGATGGCTCAGTGGAATAAGCGCTTCCCTGGCAAGTGCAAGGACCTGAGTTCAATCCCCGGTTCCGGAAAAAAAAAAAAAAAAAAAGGAGAAATTGGTGCTATTTCCAGTATGAAGATTGGCAAAGGAAGATAGCAAAGGAGAATGATACACAATGGGAGGAGATTTATTATGGCTTCTCTACAGATGCTCTGTCCAACTACCATTTCTGTGTGATTTGGGGGAGCTCTTCCTTCTCTGTCTCACCAACTTAGCTATAAACAATCCAAGGCAACCACCATGGTTAGTTTATATTTTTCTGTATCTCTAACATTTGTTCCACAGCTAAATATTTGTTGAATTGAATTGATTATAATGTCAAATTCAGGGAAAAGAGATTATGGAAAAGTCAAGTGTGGAATGAAATTGAAGGACATGCTGTATTGACAATTTTGACTGGATTAGTTATTTAAATAACTGCTCAATCCAAGTAAATAAATCCATTTGATTCTAAAATTAGGTTATTAGTTGTTTACCTGAACAGACACACTATTTGATCACAAATGTTGAATAACTTGTAAATGTGTAGGTAAAATAAAAGTATAGTGTACTGATCAACTTCAGTTTGACAGGAGCTTTTTACTGTTGTTTTGTAATGGACACTTCCTCAAGTCATATCTGCAACATCTTTTGCACAATAATAATGGGAATTTTCCAATTGCCAACTTTTGCATGTTGCTCACAAAAGGCAAAGTGCTAGAATTAGTAATAACCTTTTCTACAATCATTGTTGATAAGTTCCAAACCCATATTGAAAGATTAAAAAAAGAAAGAAAGAAAGAAAGAAAGAAAGATCCAGCATCTCATTATTACCAGTGCATTTGCCAGTAAAGCAATATACCTCAAATTATTAGTGGCAATGACACTTTTATTTAGAGCATTACATTTAGGGTTATTTATGTTTTATCACTTGTGATAGGTTTTATTCTTTGACTATGTATAAACTGTGGTTTTTTTTTTTTCTTTTTTAGGAAGGAAAACTTTATTTAGCAGACTGTGTGGAGGTTTCAGTCCATACTCGGCTGGCTTGAAGGCATGGCACAGGGCAACAATTCATGGCAGTGGAAGACAGCAAAAGCAAGAAGAGCAAGATGGGCAGAGGAGCCCCTTTTCTTCTCTTGTACTGTATGTCGGCTGTCAGCCCACAGCCACACCATCTCAAGGCTCTCCTCTTCCACAAGCTCGGGATGTTTACAAAGTAAGGACTCTGGGCCCCTGTGGAATCACTCAGTTGAACTTTTAAACTTCTCAAGTTGAGGCAAGGAACAACATCCTAGAGTGGTATGGGCATGACCTTTACCCCATTATGTAGAACAGCTATCAGTTAAGTTTCTAGACTCTTCCAGCTGTCACAAGGTATAAACCATACAGGAAGTAACTTTATATGTGTTAGAACACACACCATGACTAAACTATGTTTGATATGGCTACAGAGATGATCTAAAATTCCTAATTTATTTTGTTGCGGACTAGAATTTTATTAATTAGAATTGCAGTTGTGGAGATTCTGATGAATTTGTTATGATCAAAATTATGTAATAGATGATTAATAAGATGAAGAAAGGCATATTAAATAGTTCGTTAAGAAGATCAACTTTTTTAATACACGAAGCCTATAAAAAATAAGAACTTGCTGGTGGAATTTGAGAGACCAAAGACTATGTTCAGTGATTGAATATAATTGATCTAACTGTGAAAATTTGGTCTCATGAAAATCAAGTAGTTTAAGATAGTTATCATAAGAATGGATGCATTAATTGCTTATCACTATGTAAAAATTATGGCTAAATGTATTGGCTTAAAATAATGATAATCACTTACTTTATCTCATTATTTCATGAATTAGGGATTCAGACAGAGAATAATTAGACATTTTGTCTGTGTACTTTTATGTCTGAGTGTTCAGCTGGAAAAATTGGAGGAGGAGGTCGAAATAATATCAATGAATATCCTTTCATATGGTTGATGCTGTGGTTAGTTGGGTCTGTTGATAGAACATATTCAACCTCTTCAAATAGGCTTGATTTTTCTTCAAAATGGTGGCTGGAGTCTAAGGACAAGAGAGAAGGAAATAGAAAAGGACAGAGAAAGAGTGAGACCAAGAGAGTGCATGTGGGAGAAGAGAAAATTATACTGCCTTAATGACCTAGCTGGAGAATTCATGTATCATTTTTCCTGCATTCTACTCTTTTGTGCATGTTGAACCATCCCTATATTCCTGGGATGAATCCCACTTGGCCATGGTATATATAATCTTTTTGATGATTTGCTGCATTTGGTTTTCTAGTATCTTACTGAAGATTTTTGTGTCTATATTTGGTAGGGAGATTGGTCTGTAGTTCTCTTTAGTGGTTGGGTTTTTCTCTGGTATGTGTATTTTTCAGGGTAATATTTACCTTTAGGAACAAGTTAGGCAGTATTGTTTTCCTTTCAGTTTCAATAAAGAGTTTGAAGAGTATTGACAATAAATCTCTAAATTTCTTGCAGAATTCAGCAGTATATCCCTCAAGACCTTGGCTTTTCTGTGTTGCTATAGTTTTAATTACATTGTCAATTTCATTGACTGATACTGGGCTTTCATAATTTTTATATCTACTTGATCTGGCTTCAGTAATTCATATGTACCTAGTAATCTCTCCATTTCTTTTGTATTTTCCATTCTATGTGAGTAAAGATGTTCAAAGTAGGTTTTGATGATCTGAATTCCCACAGAATCTATAGAGATTCCACCTTTTTCATTCCTCATTGCATGACTTTGAGTATTTTTCTTTTCTTCTTTTGAAAGGGTTGGCTATGGGTTTATCAACTTGATTCATTTTTTTTTTCAAAGAACCAAATTTTTGATTCATTAATTCTTTGTATTGCTTTCTTAGTCTCAAATGCATTAATTTCTTCTCTGATCTTTATAATTTCCGGCCTTGTATGGGCTTTGGGCTTAACTTGCGCTCCTTTTTCTAGACGCTTGAGGTGCAGTATTACATTGTTTACTTGTGTTCATTTTGTTTTCTTGATGTGAGAATTCATTGCTATAAATTTCACCACTTTCATTGTATCCCACAGGGTCTCGTATGTTGTATCTTCAGTTTTGTTTAATTGTAGATATTGTTTAATTTCCTTATAAATTTCATATGTGACCCATTGGTTGTTTGGGAGGATGTTATTTAATTTATGTGCTTTTATGGAGTTTTTGCAATTTCTTTGCCTTTAATTTCCAATTTCATTGCATTGTGGTCAAGATAACATGCATGGGATATTTTCTTTTTTACTTATTGTTCTTGATGATTTTTCTTTAGTTTTGCCTTCAAAGAGAATAAAATAATAAAATAATAAGTAACATTAGAAACAATACAAAATTTCAAAAAACAAGATGGTAGGAATTCAATAATAGCTGTTGTATTGCATATTGTTGTCTTCAAAAGAGTTGTTTAGATTACCAGATACAAAATTGGTCAAAAAATTAGCCTTTCAATAAGCCAATAGAAATTAGTAGTAAAATTATTTTAGCTATCTTGTATATATTTTCCTTTCCTTTCCTTTCCTTTCCTTTCCTTTCCTTTCCTTTCCTTTCCTTTCCTTTCCTTTCCTTTCCTTTCCTTTCCTTTCCTTT